>NC_042494.1:38720040-38756358 GCF_005508785.2 Acyrthosiphon pisum | reverse complement strand
ACCCAGTTATGTTGGTTTCACCGATACCGAACGTCTCATTGGAGATGCTGCCAAAAATCAGGTCGCCATGAACCCCAACAACACAATCTTTGGTAAGTATTAAGATAATAACATTGTTAATGACTGTTATTAACTTTTTTTTTTAACAATATAGATGCCAAGCGTTTGATTGGAAGACGTTTTGAAGATACTACTGTACAAGCTGATATGAAACATTGGCCTTTTGAAGTAGTCAGTGATGGTGGTAAACCTAAAATCAGAATTTCCTACAAAGGAGAAAACAAAATCTTCTCCCCTGAAGAGGTACTATTAAATTAAAACTAAAAGAAAAATAATCACAAATAATAATATTTTTTTAATTTTGTATTTAGGTATCATCTATGGTTTTGACTAAGATGAAGGAAACCGCTGAAGCTTACTTGGGAAAAACAGTAACAAATGCCGTTATCACAGTACCTGCATATTTCAACGATTCCCAACGTCAAGCTACTAAAGATTCTGGTACCATTGCTGGTTTAAACGTAATGCGTATCATCAATGAACCTACAGCTGCTGCCATTGCATATGGTTTGGACAAGAAAACATCTGGAGAACGCAACGTTCTGATCTTTGATCTGGGTGGTGGTACTTTTGATGTATCCATCTTGACCATTGAAGATGGAATATTTGAAGTCAAGTCAACTGCTGGTGACACCCACTTGGGAGGTGAAGATTTTGACAACAGAATGGTCAATCACTTTGTACAAGAGTTCAAACGCAAGTACAAGAAGGATGTGACTACCAACAAGAGAGCCCTGAGGCGTTTGAGGACTGCTTGCGAACGTGCAAAGCGTACTCTTTCCTCTTCCACCCAAGCTAGCATTGAAATTGATTCCTTGTTTGAAGGTGTTGACTTCTACACTTCAATCACTCGTGCTCGTTTTGAAGAATTAAATGCCGATCTTTTCCGCAGCACCATGGAACCAGTAGAAAAATCTCTGCGTGATGCCAAAATGGACAAATCTGCTATCAATGACATTGTGTTGGTTGGAGGTTCTACCCGTATCCCCAAAGTACAGAAATTATTACAAGACTTCTTCAACGGCAAAGAATTAAACAAGTCTATCAACCCTGATGAAGCTGTAGCCTATGGTGCAGCAGTACAAGCTGCCATTTTACACGGAGACAAATCTGAAGAAGTCCAAGACTTGTTGTTGCTCGATGTCACTCCTCTGTCTTTGGGTATTGAGACTGCTGGTGGTGTGATGACCGCTCTCATCAAGCGTAACACAACCATCCCAACCAAACAAACCCAAACTTTCACCACTTACTCTGACAACCAACCTGGAGTCTTAATCCAAGTTTATGAAGGAGAACGTGCTATGACAAAGGATAACAACTTGTTGGGAAAATTCGAACTGACTTCCATTCCTCCAGCACCACGTGGTGTCCCCCAGATCGAAGTCACCTTCGACATAGATGCCAATGGTATTCTGAACGTTAGTGCTATTGAAAAATCTACCAACAAAGAAAATAAAATCACCATCACCAACGATAAGGGACGTTTAAGCAAGGAAGATATTGAACGCATGGTTAATGATGCTGAAAAATACAAGAATGAAGATGAACAACAAAAAAATATCATTGCCGCCAAGAATGGTTTGGAATCCTACTGTTTCAACATGAAGAGCACAATGGAAGATGAAAAAATCAAAGAAAAGATCCCAGAATCTGACAAGAACACAATTTTGGAAAAAGTTAACGAAACAATCAAATGGTTGGATGCAAACCAATTGGCTGAAAAGGAAGAATATGAACACAAACAAAAAGAATTGGAAGGCATTTGCAACCCAATTATCACCAAATTGTATGCTGGTGCTGGTGGTGGTATGCCAGGTGGTCCCGGTGGTATGCCTGGATTCCCAGGAGCTGCTGGTGCTGGTGGTCCCGCCCCAGGTGCTGGCTCAGGAGCCGGTCCAACTATTGAAGAAGTCGATTAAACTTAATTGCCATTCATCACATTCCTACATCGTTTGAACACCAACAGATAACTTGTTTTTTTTCTGATGCATTTACTTTCTATGATCAATAATAAAATACACGTATAATTTCATTGACTTGTTTTTACCTAATTTTATTTTAAAGTTAATTTTTACAATGGTTTATTTATTAAGTACTTGTAAATTATTTTCCATATGAAGGTCTAATCTAAATAACAGGTTTTTATCGAATTAAATTATCGTAAAATCTTTTAATTGCTCAAAAATGCAATATTAAATAAACCCATCTATTGTGTAATAATGATAGATTATAAATGTACAACTTAAATACATTTTGTATGCAAAATTAATGACTAATTGAAATAAAACATTTCAATTAATTTCTTACAATACATCATAGTTCATAAGATAACGCTATGTCCTAGCTGGTTTGCAGGCGTGCGGGGAAAAACAAAATAGCTTGTATTTCGCCGCAAGTGGGCAATGCGTTGTGTGCAGAACAGCATGGTCAGTACATAAAACACGCACTAGCTAGGACATAGGGTTATGATTATTTTTTAGTGTTATCTTATGTTGAGCATTAAAATGGTTTTTGATTTAAAATAGTATCAAATCCTGTAAACTTTTGTTTGGTACTGAATATTATTGAATTTATACTATTATACTTTAACCACTTGCTAAAAATGGACTCATCGAAAATTTAGTTCAGTGATTTATTCAGGATTCTTTTATGGTTAAACTTTTATAAAGTGACTGGAATTCTCAGCCCATCATTTGTACTTATGTACTAACAAATTTGTTTATGTTACTTTTGTTAACATGGTTAATGGTTCTTGATGCAGTGTGACCCAATTAGATTTGACATTGGCCACTAACAATAATTAAGAAGTATATCAGTTATATTATGGGTCTATTTCTACATTCTATAGCCACACCATTGGCCATTTCAAAATCAATTAATGAAGTTTCAAAAATAATATAAGTTACCTACTAACATTATAATGAATGTGCAGTTGGATATTATTATACTTAGGTAGGTATTAATAAAAAAGTTAAGTTGTTTTGTTATTAAAAATCACACCACTGAACATAATTAATCAATGGTATATTAGTTTATTTCTGTATTTGTTAAGTACTAAGTAATAAGACATTCCTAGCTTATGCAGCTTTCTACGAATACATACAGAATGGTTTTATTTTTTTTTTTTTAGCTATTTTAACAGTTATTATTTTGGGTTAATGCTTAGCCCTTAGCGTTATGTAAAAATTAATTCGTGAGGGCGTCCACGTTTAAGGCAGCGTTGGAGCGGTGGTTGTATGTTGAGTAACTTGAGTTCAGAGTTGGTATAGTGCATTGTTCTTGTTGCCTACTGAAATAGACTTGAAAAAGCTACAGGCCAAGTTAATGATGTGGTCTTGGGGTCTGGAGATATTATATTAATATATTATCCAGCCACCCAGGTGGTGATCCACCTCGAGTATTACAATAAAAATAAAATGGTTTAATGAGGGATGGATATGGGCAGTGGTGTACGCAGGGGGGGCTAACATGCTGAAGCCCCCCCATCCCATTGCCGTATTATTATTACCTACTTAAAAAAAAAATATTTATCAAGTTCCAACTGTCAACTATATAGTAAGCAAGACGTAAATTTCATATACGTCTTTCCAGAATTAATTAATTTTTGAAAAAAACATTGCATTTCCATGCCAATTTTCCTGAAATGATCTGTAATTCTTCGGTTAAAGTATGAACTACTTGTGTGAAAGACCTTGTATTAAATTGTCTAGCCTTGTATAAGCTATACACATTTAATATTTTTCATTAGCATTTATAGAAAAAAAAAATGTTTAATTAATCAAATATACAATTCAAGTGAGGCCGGTTAACCAAGGTGATTAGGTACCAAACAATTTTCATAAATTTTCACCAATTATTTTAAAATAATGTATTGTTTCAGTTAAAATATATAATACAAAATACAAACACAATGACAATGGTTATTCGTATAATTTTTCAATACTTTAATTCTGGACATATTTTTGATGTGACAATAAATTGCTTAAAAGTTGACATAAATCCAATATCGTCAAGATTGGTACCTATTCGTCTTTATGCGTGTATAGTGTTTAGGTAGGTATATAAAAATACGTCTAGATTTTAGAAAGCAAATCATAAAAGTAGGTAGGTAATCATTGTGATAATTATATACCTATTCTCATACCAAAATGTAGGTAAGTAGGTAATCTAAAACATTAGGTACCTATTTCGAATGGTAATAATAGCTATACCTAAATAGGTGACATAGATAGGTATATTTATTATATGTTTTTTAATCAAACAAATCTCATCAATACTATTTATTTTGGTGCTGCTCAGATATGTTTACCAACCTACCTCATGAAAGTGTAAATGCAAAAATAAATAATAGTAATTAGTAGGTGTACCGTATCCGTCTATTTATAGGTGGAATAAGTCAAATCACCTACCTACCTACCTACAAAATGCTAGCCTTTATTATAGTACTTACCTATTACCCATAGAAGTATAGTACTATACAAACATATAATTAGTATAGGTAATATGTAACGGTTATATATTATATATATATATTTATGGGTCACAGTCCATTGGTATACCTACCTATTAAATATAATATATTACTGTGTTATCACGATGGACTCAGTCATATTTATTAGGTATGCAGGTATATATGATGTTTTTTTTCGATTTTAATTTAACTCGCTTTATATACATAGGTATAAGGTTGGTATATTGATTGTCTAGTCAAAACAGTAAAATATATATATATATATATATATGTTGTGTGGCCCACGTGAACTTTCAGACAAGGTCTTGTGATTGTACAAAATGCCTGAAATGTATCCTAGCAACGGTATATTTATATTGATGCAGGTGGTTGGTTTTGAGTGTTCGGCTTTGTATAATAATACCTACCTAACTATACGCTCTGAGTTCCCCGTACAATGTGGTGTCTTCGTGCCGCAGAGTGCAGATCAATATATCGTACGAATCTACCTAATAATATTCTGTTGTGTCACATACAATGTTAACTTTACGCTAATCGCTTACCTATATAAAACGTCATAATATAATAAGATACACGCTGTCTAAAAACGTGTCTATGCTGGCGTATAATATTATATTATAATACTGCCGTCGCCGACACAAAGACATATCAACAGAACAGTGGTATATTCACGCCACGTGTGTTCATGAAGAAATGACAATAAACCAACATGAACAGATACATGACTCTGAATCAGCTTGGAGACGGCACGTATGGATCAGTCGTGTTGGGACAAAACATCGATACAGGAGAAAAGGTGGCCATTAAAAGGTAAATTGAATTGCGAATACATAATATTATTATTATTAGTGTATTACACAGTTTACACTATTACAGTATTACAGCTACCATAAAAATAAAACAAAATTATAATATTCTTAAAAAATTTCAACTAAGAAAAAAAATTATAAGAATAGGTACGTCATGGCAATTGGTATTATATAATTGTTATTTATACACAATAAAATAATAAAATATTAAAAAATATTCCTAAGTACTACTCATAGTTTCAATAGCGAACGAAAATTTGCTATAACGTACGTGTGTAAGACGGAGACAACACATGCGGGTGCGACGTCCTCTTATTATTATTCTGTTCAAGAAGGATTGTAATATTTTTAGAATAAGCCGCATACAATTGATATGGTAGATGGTTAGGTTAGGGTACCTATCTCGTGTAAAATTACTAAAATGAGTACCTATTGTTATACCTATATGCAGACTTGGGTAAAATACTTTTAAAAAGTATTTCAAATGCATATTCCGAATACTTAAAAAAAAAGTATTCAGAATATGTATTCGAATACTTTATGATAATAATATTCCTAAGTATTCCAAATATTTTTCGAATACTTTTTTTAAGTAGATTTAAATTTCAATAGCGAAAATATTATACTTTTTAAATTCTGTGTTTATAAATAAACATTATTATGATCTTGATAAAACACACCTATCTGGCTATCTATAATCTATTAGTTATAAAATATTATATTAAAATTAATATTGGATGTTAAAAAAAGTATTTCGAATACTGTACTCAGAATACTTTTAAAAAGTATTCAAAATACCGTATTGAATACTTTCAAAAAAAGTATTTAAAAAGTATTCGGAATACTACCCAAGTCTGCCTATATGTACTTTAATATTAGGTATTACTCTGTTTATAACATATGTGATGTACTATTTTCTATTGTAAGTATATAAGTATTTAACCTCGTATCGTAAATTAAAACTAGAATACGTGTATCTGTAAGTTGTAACTTGTAGAGGTTTTCATAATTGTATACCTATATACTATATAGCCTATAGGTATGCAATTTTTGAGGGTAATACTGTAATAGGTACTATTATAGACACTTGCCCGTAGTTCAGTGAATATGTTTTTGTTCAATTTTTTTTTACCATCATAATATTAACACTTACAAAATTAAAACACTGGATACGTTTAACGTTATCATAATAAATTAAGCCATTTAGACAGCGCTATGTATTATACAAATACCTACTTCAGCTAGGTAGTAGGTAGCCATTATAGGTATAATAATATAGGTATATATACTTAAATAGGTACCTATATAATAATAATTATGGTATACCGTATACGCATGATGAAATGTTTTAAGACCTCATGTGTTGTATTGTAAAATGCATTTAATTCTTACAGAATGAAAAGAAAATATTATTCTTGGGATGAAGCAATGAATTTGAGAGAAGTTAAGGTATGTACACTCTGTATATACTAATATACTTTATGCAAAATTCTGAGTTTTATCAAACGTTACAATATTTTTGCAGTCTCTGAAAAAATTAAATCATGCTAACTTAATAAAGCTGAGAGAAGTCATTAGAGAAAACGATACACTCTACTTTGTATTCGAATATATGAAAGAAAATCTTTATCAGCTTATGCGGAGTCAAAGTAAATTTTTTCCCGAACAGTCAATCAGAAATATACTTTATCAGGTAAAAATCGTATGATATAAATATATAATATGCCTACATAATACGAACATTTTTAAGTACCTATACTTATATATAATACATATTATTAGAGCCAACTCTCGAGCATAGGCGCAATTTCAATTTTTGACTTGGGGGGGGGGCAAAGCTAAGTTTGGGGGCTTAGGATTCCCCAAGCCCTCCCCCTAATTTGCGCCTAGCTGTCGAGTCAGAATAACTCTAAAGTGGAAAAATAAGTTATTGGTATAAATGCGTTATACATTTTATACCTACTTGTTGTATTTATAATTTATTCATTGTGGTAAACATTTATATTTAGATAATAATAATCTAAATATTAGGAACAGACGGACAGTATTTCAAACTTATTTGATTAAAATAATGTAATATCCTTTAGCTAGAAAACTAAAAAAATCAACTTTTTACATTTATCTATATTAAGAGTTTATCCATTATCATTCATTATTTTAGAAAAATTCCCCCAAATATTAGGTACTTATAGCGATTTTTACGCACATTACATTATTATTTATTTGGGGTTAAGTTAGCCAAACATAATCCTAGTTTAACTATAGGTATATAGTTTCAATACCTAAATATAATACCGTCGATATAAAGACGTTTATGAGAGAAACTCATAAGGGTTATGCCAATTTTTTGTCATTCAATTACTACTGTCTACTGTAGTTATCTTATAGTTGGTACAGTTAGCATAGATATTTTGGTATAATACTCATTAATATTTTAAAAATATTCATCGAAAATATTCCTTCAGAATATCCCGGGGATTAGAATCTGTACTCGAAATCCGACTTTGAAAGGGTCCGTGCAAGGACCGGACATTTTTCGTAAGAATCGGGTTTTAATTGAATTTGATAAGGCAAAAAATTATGAGGTTATTTGTACAAGAACGAGACAAAACCAACAACCATGCAGTATAGGAAATATAACATTTTCGTCGAAAAACCAGATAGCTCCAGAATTTTTTTTTATATCTAGAAAAGTTTTGAAAAATGAAATTTTCCGTTTTCAATTATGAAAAATATGACGATAATAATATCTGTGCAAGAATGAGACAAATCCGACTACACGTATGTAAGTGGAGCTGTCTGGTTTTTTTTCTGTTGAAAATTTGTTTCTTGAACAGTTTCGAAAAATGGAACCTTCATTTGGGTGTATCCAGTCATTCAGATTTTGTTCCCTTCCCCAAACTAGATGTACATTACGTATATAATATTATGTACCCAATAATAATGAATAATATATATATATATATTATATATACATATATTCTATATCGCGTGTGTAATTTTATTCAAAGATATTGCAAGGATTGGCGTTCATGCACAGGCACGGTTTCTTCCACCGGGACATGAAGCCGGAGAACCTACTGTGCTGCGGTCCCGAGCTCGTCAAAATCGCTGATTTTGGTTTGGCCAGGGAGACCCGGTCGCGTCCTCCGTACACCGACTACGTGTCCACCCGATGGTATCGGGCCCCCGAGGTGTTATTGCATTCGATCAATTACAGCACGCCGATCGACTTGTGGGCCGTCGGCTGCATCATGGCCGAGCTGTACACGTTCAGACCGTTGTTTCCGGGCACGAGCGAGATCGATCAAATATTCAAAATTTGCTCGGTTCTAGGCACGCCCGATAAGGTACCTATATATATATATAATATATAGGCTGCTGAGTGCTGGTGTTAGGTGTGTGATACCACACCACATTAAGCATCATCTCTATAGGTTTAGCAATATTTACATGTATACCTACTGCAGTTATATAATGTCATGAATTCACAACATTTACTAGCATATATAGTACCTAGGTATATCACGTTAGAGCAATCACCTGATACTATTTAAAAGTTTAAAAGGTGTATTTTTAATTTATTTATTGCTTATCAGCTTTATTATAATACATTTCTGATACGAAAAGACGTTCTCTATTTTAATAATATCATATAATTAAATTATAAGTTAAACGGATGAAGAAAAAGAAATAGATTTCTATTATTACGACCTATAATAGGTATTAATTAATAATATTGTTATAATTAATAAAATGTTTATAATATTAATTATCTATAATATTGTTATGGTATTCTATTATTATAAAATTATGTATTTGAATTTTGAACTATCAAAATAGCAACTATATATACTATACATTATTATACGTAATGTGGTCACTATAGTAGTTACCTACACTAAATACAAATTTAGACGAATCAGACGAATAATGAAATATATTTTTAAAGGCTACAAGTCTACAACTCATGTTGCATATAGGATCTAAACATGAAGCATGCTTTATATAATCATTTTATCTGCATCTACGTATTATTATTATTTATTATATAATATTTATTGATTATGACGTATTAAAAATCAGTGCTTGATTTGATGGAGGGAGGGACAAAGTACCTCAACAAAATGTTCGTATAGGTATTTTAGCATACAGATTTACTTTTTTTGAATTATTAGGATGCATAGAGAAGTAGGTATGGTTATTTTAAATGGGAATTTTTACTCATATATTTAATAGATTTTATTGAAAACGGTTAAGTAGTTTTTGAGTCTATACGCAGTTTGGAAACAAACAATGTTTTTATTTATTAGATAGGTATACATAAATCGAGTATAAATAACTAACATAATACAAATATTTAAAACTATACCTAGGTAGGTACATTACTATGGATTCATAAGATTCATTTAAAAAAGCTTATAGCTGAAACTTAATAGTTGTTTAGTAATAATATGTTGTTTTGTTATAATATGTTTTAAGGTCCAATAATAAAAGGGGTGTGGGTTGCAGAGGTTCTCCAAGTTACCTATATTAGGTAGGTATATACCTAAAAAAGGGACACAATTTGTGTCATATTTCATCTAAGTAGGTTAAGTACTCTAATATTTATTTTCAGAAGTCAAGCATTGATTAACATAGGTACCTAACGTATATATTTAATATATAATATTGACATAATATATAGGTTGGTTTATCAAAGGTTTGAATTTACTAGCAAAGTTATCAGTCAAAAATACTTTTAACCAATTTCATTGAAGAAAAATGTGAATAAATAATGATAAATCAACACAAAATTATATTCCTTCTAGTTTTTCCCGTAGCTTTTTGTACCCATTGTACTATAACGTCTATAAGTGGATAGGTAATACAGTGAAATATATCGATGAGTCAATAATTTAAAACGTGGATATAGTCATAGGTACTTATATCTTATATGACTAGAAAGGTAATTCCCGCATTTTCCTATACAATTTACCACATTACAGCTCATAACTTATTATTTAAATAAAGTTTAATAGCTGATAGTGATACCTTACCTAAAAAACGAATGTGCAGAGTAAGTATTTATATATTTATAATTTATTCATGTACTTATTGTCAACTGTCGTAAATAATATAATATATCCAAATAGAAATATTGTAGAAACATAAATGGTTTTATGATGGGATTAAATCACATTTTACAAACAAATAAACGGTTGTCAATTAATTTAAGTACATAAATAGAGATGTAATGTCATAATATAAATGCAATAAATTTGATTTTCAATGAAACAACGTTTAAATAAAACATTTTAAATCACGCAACATGCGTGCCCGGCCGACTAATTCTATATTTGAGCCCTATACAGAAAACAATTAGCAACAATATTATTTGACTAGATTACTTGAATACAATTTCTATTGGTTATTTTACGGAAGTATAATTTTGTATCAGACATTGATGAATGATTACGGAAGTATAATTATGTATAATTTTTGACCTTTTGAACTTTTGACGTGACTTTTATATAATTTTTATATTAATTGTGTCGGGTAGGTACTTAGTTAGTAGGTAGTAAGTATAGTAACTGAGGTACCTACATAAGATATATAGCAGAAGCAAATGTAAAGGTACATTACACAATTAACATAAAAAAAGCTCGCTCAACACGCATTATTTCCATACACTTTTTCCGTATTATGATCAATATTACATAAAAAAAAAATAATGTTTTAAGGGGGCTGGAGCGTAATCAATTCTAAGGAGTAAAAACTAGGCATTTTATATTTCTGTTTATCTGGGTCTTGTGTATGCGTTGAAAGTAAATGAACATTAGTAGCGTAATTCGTAGTACTGATCACGTTTTATAGGGGCATCATAGTGACCGGGATGTACGTCTGTAATTTTATCTACGCGCATGCACATGTCACCATATATTGCTTTATAAAATGACAAACATTTTTTTTTCAAAAAATACTACCTCTGACTTCAATCACTACGCTCAATAGGATGTTCCGATTTTAATTTTGAAAGCAGATTTGAATTCTCCTCTAAATTTACTATGCTTTAATTGTCGTACATTTTTCATATTCTATATCAATGTATTTAAATTTGAATTATGAATAATATGTTCTATTTTAGATTCTGAGTGGAACGATGAATGTATTGATTTTACAATGATGTGTGTTTTTTTATTTATTTTTTATTTTTGTGTCTGTCATCACGGTTTGGGGCAGTAAAACTGCTTCGATTTTCTTCAACAGTATCTTGTTTGATGGGAAAGTGAATCTAGTTGGTGCATTCAGGAGGTCAAAATTTGAAATTTCATATAGTTTTCAAAAGCGCCGTGAAAAACAAAAGAAAAATTAAGGAAAAACGGGAATTTTTACGCAAAATCGGTTTTCGAGAAAATTGATTTTGGTTTTTGGTGTAACTTTAAAACGAATGACTGTAGATACATGAAATTTTCACTGGTTGTTTATATTTCCATTTTCTATACATGATAAATTTTTCAAAATATTTTGATTTGTTTTGAGCTGTTTACGGACAATTTCAGTTTCCAATTTAATTAGTTTTTTTTTCTATGAATGTCAATAAAACTTTATTTGTTGAGTAAAAATACTTGAAAATTTAATACAAGGCTCTTACTATATTGTTACAATAACATTTGAAAAATATTAAAAATCCTTAGTCACAGTTTTTTTTTATTAGCATTCAAAGTTCAAAAATTGACAAAATATGGAAAAATCGCGAAAATTACCTAATTATGTTGAGCTTATAATTCGTAAAAAATTCTGAGTGGAACGATGAATGTATTGATTTTACAATGATGTGTGTGTTTTTTTTAAATTTTTGTGTCTGCCATCATGATTCGGGGCCGTAAAACTGCTTCGATTTTCTTCAACAGTATCTTTTTCGATGGGAAAGTGAAACTAGTTGGTGAATTCAGTAGGTCAAATTTTAAAATTCCCAATAGCTTTTAAAGCGCCCGGAAAAACAACAAAAAGATTAAGGAAAAATGGGAATTTTTACGCAAAATTGGTTTTCCACAAAATCAATTTTGGTTTTTGGTGTAACTCAAAAACGAATGAACATGTATACATGAAATTTTCATTGGTTGTATATATTTTCATTTTCTATACATGATAAAATTTTCAAAATGAATTGATTTATTTTGGACTGTTTAGGGACATTTTCAGTTTCCAATTTTATAAGTATTTTTTTCTATGAATGTCAATAACACTTTATTTGTTGAGTAAAAATACTTGAAAATTTAATACAAGGTTCCTATTATATTGTTACAATAACATTTGAAAAATATTAAAAATCCTTAGTCACAGTTTTTTTTTTTTATAAGCATTTAAAGTTCAAAAATTGACAAAATATGGAAAAATCACGAAAATTAGCAGTTAAGAATTCGTAAAAATTTTTCTTTTTAGAACTAAGATTTTAATATGTAATACAAGATTCCTTATAGGATAATCTACCTTTATCAAAAAAAAATGTCTATAAGAAACTCAAATTAAATTTTTATGAGCGTTTGAAATTCATATTTTTACAACATTTGATATTCACTCGATTTCTTACGTAACGATTTTCTTATTTTGTTGTAATTAAAAAACGAATGACTGTAGAAACTTGAAAATTTCACTGAATGTTTATATTAGCATTTTATATATACGATAAAATTTTGAAAATAATTTGACTCTTTTTGAGCTGTTTACGGACATGGTCAGTTTTCAATTTTTTTAGTTTTTTTTCTATAAATATCAATAAAGTTTTATCTGTTGGGCTAAAAAGTGTAAAAAATTAATACAAGG
Source organism: Acyrthosiphon pisum (assembly GCF_005508785.2). Lineage (NCBI taxonomy): Eukaryota > Metazoa > Arthropoda > Insecta > Hemiptera > Aphididae > Acyrthosiphon > Acyrthosiphon pisum. The sequence continues at coordinate 38,743,212 of NC_042494.1, read as the reverse complement.
CTCCTGATATATTGTTACAATAGCAGTTGAAAAATATTAAAAATACATTGGCACAGTTTTTTTTTATAAGCATTTAAAGATCGAATTTTGATAAAATTTATCAAATTTAAAATTGAATAATTATTTTGTAATTAAAAATTTATAAAATGTTCAACTTTTATATCTAAAGATTGAAAATTTAAAACAAGATTCCATGTAAGTAGTTAATTCTGTTACCAAAAAATCTAAAAAATTCATAAGCACAGTTTATTTTTATAGTCATGTTAAGCTCAAATTTGGACGAAATTACATATTAAAAAACTGGAATAACTATTTTAGTTGTTTTGTTGTGAGTGTATAATATTATTCGTGGGTACTTGAAACTTCTTAAGTATACTATTATTATATATCTATGATAGTACCACGATTTGTTGTTGATGTATAACGCGTTATAAGTACCTAATGGATATTGTGATATGATTAATTTGGAATTTATTGTAGATACTTACCTATTATTGGTCAATTTTTTTTTAATACAATAGATAAGTATATAATATGTTAATATTTTACCTAGACTGAAATACTTTCTCCGTTCAGAATCGTTTTTCTTATACAGTGATATTATATCATTGAATTCAAATTTAATACTATCCATTATACAGTGACCCACTTGTAACCTACTGTACAACAGAGCGACATCCACTTACCCACCTTTTTTACTCTTTTTGTTAGTAAATTTCTTAGTAAAAAAAAATAAAAATCAGAAAAATGAAATTGTCAAAGCATAGATAATAATTTAGTGACAAATTCAAATTTGCTTTCAAAATTAATATCGGAACATTATATTGGGCGTAGTAATTGAAGTCGTGAGCTATGTTTTCGACCGAAAATGAATCACGCTCCAGCCCCCTAAATACTTTAAAGTTTGTGATAGATGCCATTTTCAGATATCTGAGTAGATATAATTAGAAACAATGTTTTTTTTTCACAAAATATCTACCATATTTAAACAAATTATTGAAGTCAATGTTTATACTTTATAGTTACCAACCTAGATATTTAATATCAATTATCAATAATATTTCTGAATTAATTATTATTGAAGCCAGTGGCCAGTGATATTATATCATTGAATAAGAAAAACGATTCTGAGTGGAGACGGTTGTCAGTCTAGATATTTTATATTGTTATTATTTATTATGGCCTGCAGTAAGTCGAGTATATGCGTTAGTATGCGTTAGTTTCCTTGCGGTGATAAACAAAGCGATAGAAATTAAAATCTCATTTTTAGCGGTTTTTTGTAATTTATTGGTGGTTTTTCCCGTAGAATTAAATAACTATTGAGAATATCAAAAAATGACCTCCTTAAAGTACCATCTTGATCTAATTTTATAAAAGATAAGATACCTACTACACATTGAAATCGAAGCACTCCTTCGGGTAGAAATTTTGTATACAGGATAAAAAATAAAAATAAAACAATAATCGCACTATTAGCTTTATCGATCCGCTCAGAATCTAATATAGGTAGGTATAGTTTAATAGTTATGTTATAACTTATAATTTTTATAAAAATATATTCTAAAATACATTAGGTACTTCATTTATTGTTGATCTTAGATATAACTTTTTAACCTTGTTAAGGTTGAAAAATATCTCTTTAGAGTGGCTGTAGATAAGTGGCAAAGTACAAAACTACAAAATATTAGAATTAAAAAATGAACTCGGTATTTTTCAACCATTTTCGGTACCAAACTGATAACAAAAAAAATCACGATATATTAATTGAAAATGTTGATAACTGAAGCTTCGAAATTTTTTTACAAAATCCTTCGTATTGTATGATAAAATTTGTTTTTCTTAATCATGTACAAACACAACATTTAGCATGTACGAGTCACGAATTAATGGGGGGGGGGGGTTTCTTTTTATTTTAACTAACATCAGGTAGTCGTTACTCACGGTCACCAATATGGCTTTATACCGCTTTTATTGACCGTTTTATTAAAACTAAATGGATCATTTTTTAAACAACGATTACACGCAATTTTTTGTATAATTTTAAAAGTGAATTAGATATAAATATGTTATTTGATTTATTGTTATTTTAATACAACACGAGTTGCTTGCAATATAATATTATAAGTATAGATAGGTAGATAGGTAGATTAGGTATATATAGGTAGGTACTATTGACATAACGCATTCGTGTTCAAAATTACTTAGCATGATTTGGTATACCGGAACGTAACGCGTACCATGAATACATGTAATATGTCGTGATAATATAGAGTATAGACATTTTAAGCGTGAGAGGAAACCTTGTTTTCAGGCAGATGGGACTCGTTGAGTAGATATAGATACTATACCTCTACAGGAATATCCGTAGTAAATAGTAATAATATAATAATCATTCGTTAACTTGAAGTATGACACTATAAATTACAATATTATGATAGTATAAGATACGTATAATACTACAAAATTAAATTATCTGAAAAGAATAATATTATAGTTAATAATTTATATTTCAGAAAGAATGGTTTGAAGGTTACCAATTGGCATCGGCTATGAGTTTTAAGTTTCCTCAATTCAAACGATTGGCGCTTAATACGGTTGTACCAAATGCAAGTCGCGATGGAATACATTTAATGGAATTACTACTTAGTTGGAATCCGATTAGAAGACCAAGCGCACAAAGTGCTTTGAGGTATTGACCATATCTAGGTATATACTCTAATTATTGGCTATATACCTATTATATTATATTATATTTACCTATACCAGCTAACATGAGGTACTCGGATTATTAATCGGTCCATAATTTAACAACACTGTGTAGTAGCCAGTAGGTACCACGTAAACGCTAATAATAATGCAGCTTCACTTGTTGAAGCATAAAAATAGTAAAACTACGTCTTGTTGACTTTTGTATATTATGAATATTTGTTATCCTGTTTATATTTCAGGCAACCATACTTCCAAGTAGGACAAATACGTTTGAGTCAGGATGTAGGAGAGGTCTCCTATGCTAAGATTGGCCAACAAAAAAGACAGCCCGTACAGCTAATGAAATCTCAAATTTCACTCCTACAATCCAACAATAACAAGCAACTGAAGTGAGCTTATAAATAAATATTATGAATTATTTTATGCTGATAGGTATCATATATATCAGTGAAAAATCACTAGTAGTTTGATAGCTGCAGCCTGCAGGCTGCAAGGTAGTTTGAAAAGTTTGACACCGTAATGGTATTATACCTATGCATTTTAGATACGAAAAACAATGGGAAACGTTGGCGAACAAACCTATCGGCAATAAAGAGAAAACATGGTACGATAACGATGCAGATGTTATGGTGTTGAGCAAAAAGAAACTGAGCGCCAAGCAACATTATCTATCAGTGGCCAGATATGTAACGGGGAGGGCTTCCAACTTCCAAGCAGCTGAGAATGAGTAAAATAATAATAATTTATCAATAATAAAATTTATATTTTCATAAAAAAATCAAAATAACAATAATATTATGTTTAAATGGTATTTTGGGATTTTTGCTGTTGATTAACAACTTTTTAACACTATATCATTTCGATCAAAACGATACCAAAATAATAATATTATATTATGATAATATACATACAAATACTAGTACTACGATAGTGATTAGTGTTACAGATATTTTGTTAATTATATGCTTAAAATACAGAAAAACATTACAGTTTTTAAGTTTTATTTTATTATAGGAATACGTATTATAGTTATTATGACATCAATGTTTATTAAAACGAGCAATAAAATATAAATATTAAGTATATGATTTCCCTTTTATATAGGACATAAGTAGCTTACTAATTATTAGGTAAGATAATATATAGGTCTATAATATAGCTATTTAAATTTACAAAACATTTTATGGTCTCTGTATTTACAAAAAAATATTAAGGACAACAAGTCTAAGTAAATAATATTACTTAGATAAAATATGATGATTCTTTATTTATATTCTTTTTTATGTAAAACTTAATACCTATGCATAGGAATATGTCAAAAAGCATGAGGAATGACACATTCCCATCCGTAAGCAAAGTGTCTTATGGCCAAGGCGATAAGAACAAAAATAGCAAACGACATGGAAAAAACGAATGGACTTCAAAGTAAATAAATAACTACCTATTGTAGTTATTGGGCCGATAAAAATAAAATTCACATTATTGTTTCAGGTACTTGGAGTAAATTGAGTAATTATTAAAATCAAAAGCTGAATTTAATCAAATTTTAAAAAAAAACAATCAAAATAATTTAATGTTTTGCTTCCTAAGCTCTGCCATGTACACAATTAATTTATTGTATATTAATAATAATATCACATACTGTAAACTTTTAGTTTTTTTTTTTAAATACTATTTTAAAATGTTTTATATTTTGTGCGTTAAAAATATAATTTAAATATTAATTATAGTATTTAGTTTTATGGGTGATAAAAATATTATTATATATTAGAAAATTCAATTGTGATTTATGTGATTAATGATTATTAATTTTAACTTTTAAAGTTAACTGTTCAATAATAGCATGAAGCGAGAACACACTGTGCACGTATTCATTATTTGTTAAATTCGTAAATATTTAATTTAAAAATTAATATTTTGTATTTTTTACGATAGTGTATATTGTGATAGGTGCATCAAAAATACACAAATTTCAAATACTTACCTATTAAGTATTCACTATTTATACATATTTATGAACTACTTTCACACTGTAAGCATCATAAGTAATATGATAAGTACCTACTATGATATATTTATTACTCACGCACCTCCCCACATCACTCATTTGTTATCAGTGTATACTGTATAGGTAGGTATATAATCGCAATGTTGGTTGTTGAAATATTATAAAAAGTACCTAAAAGGCAAAAAATTTCCCAAGGTGACAAGGTTAGTGTTTAATATTATATATAATATAATGCACCCAATTCCACTAAAAAAAAGTTTCGAAAATAAAAAGCAATGTACAAGTTAGTTTCTCGTTTCTGCTAAATGTAGTCATGTAGGTAGGTGCCTATATACGTACATCATGAACTATATAACTAACTGGTTTAGTCAATAGTAATATAATGATTTAAAAATATTATGTTCTACGAAAGTGTCATCAGTGGGTGGCTTCTTCAATCAAGTTGTTCAAGTTTTCTTTTAGTTTTATAAAGCTTATATTCTTATTGTGCTAGGTACTGGCTACTGCTACAGATTGTGTATTAATAACAAAACAAAAAAAATGTTTTTATATGGTTTTAATTACTATGAATTACCTACATATATATTATGCATAAATATAGGTATTATTTTTAATCATAACCATTCAGCGAGAAAACTAATATAGGTAATAATGTAATAAGTATAGGTATGGGTGATTGGATAGATAACCCTGCACGTCGTATAAAGTGTATATTTAATATGAATATAATATGATCATTATTCATTAAATAATAAACGAAAATATTGTGTCAGTAATATAATAATGCTAACCATGAATTTATTGATATAAATTTCTACTCTGTTAACACATTTTAAAATCCGTCAAAATAATAAATATGCAAATTAAAAACCGAGTAAGTCAGTCTGTTGATATAGTATACCTCGACATTGAGTAAGTTATTGAAATATAAGTGTTAAATTGTAATTCAACGATAAATCATTACATACGCTACACAATTCTGAGCGGTTCTGTTGGCATATATTTCTGAGGATATTTTACTATATATTTATATTGGTATTAGTTAATTTATTATTCTATTAGTAGTACAGCAAGTTTAAGTTCAACTAATGTTTACCGAAAAATCAAATATATTATATAGTAATTATTATTTATTATATTATTATTTCATATAATACTATAGCTGGTACTGTCTAGCTAATAAATTGTTATTATTAAGTATTAACACTAATATATGCCAAAATCTACGTGATGTAGAATAGTGTAAATAGTTCCATTCCTCATGAAATAAATACCTAAATTAAAATTAATAAGTCCCTACGAATAATATATTTGTTGAATTACAGAAAAATAGTTTAAAATATATTATTTTTCGATTAAATATCCAATTTAAACTAGAAATGAATATAAAAAATGTCTGTGAATTTGTATGCTTGTGGTTTATGGGTTTCTGTAAGAAACACTTTTGAGGAATCCTGAATTAAATTTTCAAGCCTTATCCATTAAAATTTAAATTCATCGAGTCTTTCCAAATCTAAAATGTATGGAGTTATTCTTTTTCTTATATTTAAAACATATACGTAGATCTATATGAACGTTATTTAAACAGAGACATCTTTCTTATACCGCTTCTATTATATATGTATAGACATATTATGTGTAATGTGTATTTAAATAACAATTAACAACTTTTTTCATAAAATCTAAGTATTTTTTAAATAATAATTTAAACCCTTTTTATCGAGTTTAAAATCGTAAGAATGTATTTTGTGTATACTAAATAAATCTTAATATTGTCAATTCCAACAACCAAAAATCAAAACGTATAAAAATATAGTATTAGCTATTCGTTATTACAATAACATAAAAAAATGTTATATTGTAAATTGTAATATATTATTATAATTTATTTTATTTTAACATAAAAAGAATAAATTTAATAAAACATATCTGAATTTTTATTTAAATCAACAAATATCAATAATATAAATATTACTAATTTAACAGTGCAATAGAAGCGTATACAACAAAAGAGGCAATGCTAAATTATCAACTTGTTCAGTTTTTGCTTCGACGAGGGTTACGAAACCAGCTCCGAGCAGCGGTATCATCAGATTAATGTCACATGCTAAACCTATTGATTTTTATAAAAAAAAAAATATATTAAAAAAAATATGGATTTAAAAATTCTAAAAGAATCTGAATTCATAACAAAATCAATCTAATCAATAAGAAGGGAATTTAGATTTCAAACATGAATAGTAAATTGCAAATAGATACACGTTAATAATTTCTATTAGATTTCCAAAGAGAAATGATAATGAAGTAAATTTTTGTTTCCATTTCATATAAGTTAAAGTAAATGAATAGCAGATTTCGTTATGAATTTACATTCTTCGTTCTTTATACAAACCTGAATATTTGAGAGCGATAATGCACAGAGCTTGAGAAGCGAAACAAGCCACGGACCCTTCGATGCTTTTTTTCGTACCTGTAAATTACTTATAATCATATTATACAAACTAATACACGTTGATTTTTCAAGGAAAATAAAAAATCATTTCACTCTTATCAATCAAAAGAAAATAAACCATTTAGAGTTGTCATTAGAAATATAAATATTCATCTCTCTACTAGCCACCAATTTATAACCAATGATTCATCTGAGCTGGGATATCAAGTGAAAAATATTTCGAATGTCCGTCACAAGAACAAAATACCGTTACCACTATTATTCTTAGATTTAGAACAATCTCTGATTAATCAAGACATCTTTAAATTCACTTCTCTAAGTTATTTAAAAATCAAAGTCGAAACACCCCATACAAAAAGTATAATACCTCAATGCCAGCTTTTCCAGTCCAACGTCCATACCCGTAGTTACTGTTTCCATATAATCTAATATGTGTCCGATGTGGTAATGAATAAACAACCCAGTGTCAAAATGTTCGTAACAAACCAGCAATATATGTATAATGTATATACTATATTATATACTATAGAATAGTGACGTACAGTGCCGCAACTAGAGATAAAATGGCCCAGGTGCGAGATTTTGGGGCCCCCTATTTCAAACTTTGGTCTTACAAAATAGCATAGCACCAAAAGCGCAATTAAGGGTGGGCTTACAACTCCCTGGTAACAAAAAAAAAACCCAGAAAATAATAAAGACACATGGTTTCCCATCTCAGGAGGCTAAACATTTTTATTTTGGCTCTTCAAATAATGTCTATACATAGTGCATACCAAGTAAAATTTTAAAAAGCAAAACAATTTTTATCATTTTATTTGAATTAATTTTACTTACAAAAATATATTAAATAATTTATGCTGCACAGGCCTCCATTTGAAATGTAAGCCATATGTGTTTTCATCTCAGTTGATATTTTAGATTCTGAGCGAAGCGATGAATATATTGATTTTACAATGATGTGTCTTATTTTAATTTTTTTTTTGTCCCTATCATCATCTTTTAAGACAGTAAAAATGCTTAGATTTTCTTCAACAGTATCTTTTCTGTACTTTGGGGGAGGAGGGGGGGTTCAAAAGTAAAAATTCTAAATAGTTTTTAAAAGTGCCGTGAAAAACAAAAGAAAAATTAAGGAAAAATGGGGATTTTTACTCAAAATCGGTATTAGACAAAATTGATTTTAGGTTTTGGTGTAACTCTAAAACAAATGACCGTAGATACCCACATGAAATGTTGACTGAATGTTTATATTAGAATTTTCTATAAGTACATCATAAGGTTTTAAAAATATTTTGAGTTGTTTACGGATATTTTTAGTTTCCAATTTTTATAGTCTTTTATTCTAAAAATATCAATAAAATATTATTTTTTGGGAAAAAAGCTTGAAAATTTAATAGACAGCTCTTAATATATTGTTTCAAAGACAAATGAAAAGTATTAAAAATCTATATTCACAATTTTTTTTTATAAACATTTAAATTTAAAATTTAATCATAAATTCACGCAAATGTTTAAATAAATTTGTTAGAAATTCATAAAAAATTTTCTTTTTAAATTTAAGATTTTTTTACAATTCAAAGACGAATAACTGTAGATACATAAAAATTTCACTTAATATTTATTTTATCAATTCCTACACTTGATAAAATGTTTAAAATATTTTAACTCGTTCAGAGCTGTTAACGGATAATTTCAATTTCAATTTCAATATTTTTAGTTTTTTTTCTATGAATATCAATAAAGTTTTATTTGTGAGACCTAGTTATAGTTAAATAAGTATAGTATAAAATGTTGTATAAAATGTTATCTTCATAAGTATAATCAATAGTATAATAACATAATATTGCATGTTGGACGGGCGTCGCAGGCATAGAAAAATTAAAATTTTCATCATGTGTTGTAAATTGGAGTAAAAGTTCATATTAGTTTAAAATCTAAAATCCTTAATGTCTGAAAATAGCCCCTTAAATATGATGATGGGGCCCTTTGGGGGTGCGGTGCACCCCCAGCACCCCCGCCAATTGCGGCACTGGTGATGTACATACGGGGTGGGTGTATATTTTACTATACTGTATATTGATGTATAAAAATTAACACAATTTAAAACCCATTTCAATATATATATACAATATACATATACATATAATTTGTTTATATAACCCCTCCCATTGCAAATATCTGTGGCGCCACTGATTTAGATTCTAAATACTCAATAAACGCTCTTTTATAAACAAAAATCAACTATAAAAATACCTATCCGTTGTTTTCAAAACCCTTTTTTTTTAGTTATAAGTACCAATATTGAATTGTATTGTTACCAATTTCATATATTATACACATATATATAGTTGATATAAAAATAATTTCATCATTTTAACGTTTTATTTTACTATTATATATAATAGCGGATATTCTAACTGTGTAGGTACAAAATCTGAGTGTCGACAATTATTTAAATTAGGTATACGCCTATAAATCTCAGGCACACTTGTTTTCAAAAAAAGTAATTGGTAGACAAGACCTACCTTTCCATTTATGACGTCCAATCCGGGAACCTACCAAGCTAGCGGCCGTATCTCCGATTCCTATAGACAACACGCCAGACAGCAGCGGCAACAAGCTCCTGGGGTCAGGTCGCGGATGGATCCAAAGCGGAAGAGAGCATCCGACGAGCAAGTAGATCGGAGTGAATGCCACAGGTCCTTCGTCCTTTTCGTCCGAGTACACGCGAAAACCTTCCTGGAGGACCACACCCAGTGGCGGCATGTTGGCGATGCGCAAAGTCTGTCAGAAGGGAACAAACTGTACTTAAATAACCGCAGCAGCAGGAAATATACTTAAGTGAGAAAATCGTTAAATTTAATACCTACAAATAAACAGTTTGTAATTATAATAAGGGTACCTATGTCATATGTATAGTATTATATAATATCCCAGCATAATATCATAACTTACGCGTTATACAATTATTGTATACCTAGACGGGATGTCTAATGATTTTAAACATTATCATAAAAAGATTAGTTATGACTGTTTTAATTTATAACATGCAAACACTCACCTCCAAAAACACGAAACCAGCAAAAACCACGCCACTGGCCAGGTACAACAGACAAGGATCGCGAACAAGACCCGGTGCGTACACGAGGCAAGCGACCAGATGGAAGTTCTTCCTAACCGACGTTGACGCCTTGGCGTCGCTCATTATTTGCACGCACACAAAAACGATGGCAAACGCCGAACAGCCAGCCCAGTACAACAGCAGTATTGTCTGTAAACAATGTAGTTTTATATGTACCATTTTATAAATGGTTTAATAGTTATCGTATAGTGGTATTTTTAGACAGAAAGATAATTCCTAATATCTACGTGCTCTCACCGTGTGTTGGTCCTTCGTAACCCAATACGAGATTCTTAGTATGGGACTACCGTTTAGGACGATATGCAGTGGCAACACTATCGTGGCAGACACGACTATGGCGAACGTCGTGTAAAACCGCCCGGGCGACGCACGTAGGGTTTCCACGTTATACACGACCAGAGCAAACACGGAAATGCCGACAATTCCGTACTGAAAAAATAAAAGTTTTTTGATATTGTTATAAAAATATTAATTTTTTAGTAGTCCTAAGACTTACAGTAGGTAATACCTATACCTACTTAAAAAAGTAAAACTCAGAACGTTAACAAACACGTGATTTAAGCAATATTGATCGTAACATAACATGTATTATAAATAATAATTAATTATGTCGCTTCGATAAATTCGAAGGGGCCAGGGGGTTCTTATTTTTAATACCTACGAGATAAAATAAAGATATAGGTAAAAAGATCGCTTTTTTCTTTAACGATGAAGTTATTCAACATTTCAAAATCTGATTTTTGGAATTTTTAAATATTCTTACTTAAACAACATATTTACGGGAGATTGAGATTTTAGATTCTGAGCGGAGCGATGAATGTATTGATTTTACAACGATGTGTGTTTTTTTTAAATTTTTTTGTGTCTGTCATAACCTTTTAGGACAGTAAAAATGCTTGGATTTTCTTCAACAAGTTCAACAGTATCTTTTCTGATAGGAAAGTGAACCTAGATGGTACTTTGGGGGGTCAAAAGTAAAAATTTCCCAGTAGTTTTCAAAAGTGACGTGAAAAACAAAAGAAAAATTAAGGAAAAACGTGAATTTTTACACAAAATCTGTTTTTTAGTTTTTTTTTTTATAAATATCAATAAAGTTATATCAATAACCTAACCTAACCAAAAAGTGTAAAAATTTAATACAAGGCTCCTGATATATTGTTACAATAGCAGCTGAAAAATAATAAAAATACATAGGCACAATTTTTTTTTATAAGCATTTAAAGATCGAATTTTGATAAAATTTATCAAATTTAAAATAGAATAATTATTTTGTAATTAAAAATGTATAAAATGTTCAACTTCTATATCTAAAGATTGAAAATTTAAAACAAGATTCCACGTAAGTAGTTAATTCTGTTACCAAAAAATCTTAAAAATACATAAGCACAGTTTATTTTTATAGTCATTTTAAGCTCAAATTTGGACCAAATTACATATTAGAAAACCTAGAATAACTATTTTAGTTATTTTGTTGTGATTATATAATATTATTCGTGGGTATACTTGAAACTTCTAAAGTATACTATTATGGTAGTTAGTATCACGGTTTGTTGTTGATGTATAACGTGTTATAAGTACCTAATAGATATTGTGATATGATTAATTTGGAATTTATTATAGGTACCTACCTATCATAGGTCAATTTTTTTTGAAATGCCATAGATATAAGTATATAATATGTCTTATACCTAGACTGACATGCCATCTCCGCTCAGAATCGTTTTTCTTATAGAATGATATTATATCATTGAATTCAAATTTAATATAATATAAACCATTATACAGTGACCCACTTGTAACCTATTGTACATCAGAGCGACATCCATTTGCCCACCTTTTTGTGTTTTTTAATGGTGCTGTGGTGTTGTGGTAGTATACACTTCTTTTTTTAAAAACTAGAACAACCTGTTTTTCTTAAAATTATTCACCAGATAATTATGTTTCTGAAAATTTTGATGTACATCTAAATTAACATTTGAAAGGGTACCTAGTTTTCGGCTTATTAAACTTAGAGAATATGCTGATTTTGCACATCGAAGTGGCTACACAGCTGCACTGTGGCAGGGTGTCGCGTGTAAATGTGCTGAAAACCCGATTTTCGTTGGGCCTCGTCATGTTCTTTCATTGGACAGTGTATCTATACATATTATAGGCAATTAACATAGATTGATAGATGTAAGTATAACATTTGTTTAATCATGTTCTTATTATTCAGACAATTCTTACAAATTATAAAATGTTAATAGATTAATTATTTAGCTTGCCTACTGTAACTTTTCGAATCTATAATCTAATTTGTTGAAAATATAAACAAATAAATATTACATAGGTAATGCATAATATTATGTAACCTATGTATGCAAGCATATTATCTTATCATTCTTAGTTCTAATATTTATTTAGGTGCATCCGAATTTTTAAAAAGCATAATCTGCTAAATAATTTAAAATGAAAAAAGATAGGTAGCTCTCATTAGAAAAACAGAAGTTTTTATTACCACAGGACATTCGTTGAATGGTAAAAAAAATCATATGATTTATCGTATAGATTAAAGGCATATTTAAAAATTCCTAACATCAGATTTTGAATAGGTACTTGCATTATTTAAAAAAATAGAGCGGCGGTATTATATGCTTCTTGAATCACTCTGCATATATTTTTAATAGAATTGGTGCCAGCTAGGACTGTCATTTAATCATGCCAATCTTTGATCGTGGCCAGTTCAAGATACGCCATACCCACACCTACACCGGAGTAGTGCCAGGCCACCGTGGTTATTATACCTGTAGTATCAGCGTGAACACGTCGAAGCACGTTTGCTGATGGTATGGCGCCAACATGTTGGTGACGGAAGCGACGGCAAACAGCAGCGCGGCCTGCGCAGTGACAGTGGCTTCGCCGTACGTGAAACTCAGCGGGCAACAAGACACGACTAACCGCAAGAGCCGGTGGTAGGCGAGTGCGCAGAACGCGGCACATGTCAGGTTGTAAACGATGCCTGTCGTACAAAATAATATTCATGTTATTGTTACTGTCTGTTTTTTAATATAGGACGGACACCGACGGATCTATATAAGAAGGCTGAAAGGGCCATTTACGTCACCTAGACATTATAGCGATGCATATTTAATTTAATTATATCGATTTGATCGTTCTAAGTTAAGTTTAGTAGGTACAGGTACCACACTGATACAAAAATGTGTTCGATGATCAGTTTTAGATTCGTGTAAAGAAAATATATCACGTAGCAATGTAGCCATGAAGGTACAATATACCCAATAAGCCGTGTGTTTGTATAAAGGGAAAGTATAAGGACTAAGGACTGAGCCACTGAGGGGAGCAGAGCCCTTTATAAAAAATTAGATTTAACTTTGAGGCTCAAAGTCGTGATATATCACATAAAAAATAAAATTATCAAGTTCTGGATCCACTATATATTGTGATCGAAGTACAAAGCGAACTAGTAACTACTAAAATATAATTTGTAACTCCAAAGACTAATATACTTATTCCTCTTTCGGAGTAACGTTTGTATAAAAAAAGTATTTCTTTTTTATACCGGTAAAATACGCTTATCGCTTATGGGTAAATCGTATGTATACATTTTACTTTTACTTGCCCAACTCAGTATAGAGGGTCAGCAGTTGCGCGATAACGGCCGCCGTGACAATGTAACTCAACGGTTTGGCCGGGAAGCGTTCGCAATGCAACACGTCGGACACCGCACTAATCAAAATGCCCAAACTCAGTATCGTTGAGATCACGTACGGTTCCGAGTTGGTTTCACACGTGTAAAGGCCGGTGATTATTGCACACGGCAACAACAACATTAGCCATGCTCCGGGTGCCGCATTTCGCCTAAAATTCAACATTGAAAGTATATATAAATAAAAACACGACTGTGATTAAAAAATATAAATGCAACATCGCGGATCGCAATATTGTTGCAGCAGTGGCGGATTTAAAGAAAAATGCACAACTTGCAAACATTGCAAAGGGCCCAATAAAATAATTACTCAAGGGTAAAGCAACATTTTTTGGTTTTTAATAAATACCTATTTTGAATTACCTAATTTATTTAAATTATAATTTAATTGCATAACAATGGACTAATTACGTGCCTCTCTATTATACAACTCAATAGGTATTAAAATTGTAAATAAATATAGGACATTTGGCCCCCGGGAGTTATAAGACGTTATTTAACCATATGGCATAGTTTACTAAGTTTACTTATATTTTTTTAAAAATTATATTTTACTGATGAAAATTATATTGTAGACAATGAATTTAAGTTTAATAAGTATACTGAAACTTTGTATTTAAAAAAAATAATGGGTAAGTAATTATTTACTGTAAATAATTTTCATATGGTTTTGGCATTTTAAATTTAAAATATACAGTGACTGAAATATCAAAACATAAATAATTATGTAAATGTATTTGTATTGTATTTAAATGTATTATATTTGTATACAGTTTACTTTTATTATATTGACAAGGACGAGGACGAAACGTCAGCGATTCGTGTACAGTATACCGCTAACTATTACATTTTTTTTAAATAATTTTTATTAGGTTATTCAACAATCTGTACATAGTGTCATAGTTAGTAGTATTAGTACCTTAAACTGAATAAATATAACAGAATTTTTATAAACATGTAGACATGAAAGAACTCATAGAAGGGACCATCCAGCGACGGCACTTCAGACCTATTAAACAGATTTGAAATATGGAGTGAGTTGTGAGTTGAGATGTAGGTACTAGGTAGGTACCTACTTAATAATATTAGTTATTACCAGCTACCTAGACACGTAGTTATTGACTCAGCGTTCCTGGAATTACTAGATCGAATTAGGTTCCGTTTTGAAAGTGTTTTTTTCTTATTATTATTAAAGTAGGTACCTATATATTTCCAATCTGCAGTATAAATTATAATAGTTACAAACTAACAAAGGTAGGTACAATACAATAAATAAAAGTTATTTTAGAATAAATTAATGGACGTGTTTGCTTGAGTGAAGAGCCGTCCAGTGACACAACTTTAAATTACAAAACTTATTATTTAGGTTTGATTGTTTTTTAGTTAAAAAGAATTGTGAGGTACCAAGTCCGAGGGCCCAGTCCACAAATATCCATAATTTGCTGCGTTGAATCCGCCACTGAGTAATTTCGTTAGCCTAATATTAGTTATAAGTAATATATTTAATATAAGTACCTAGGTACTTTAAAATGTGTGTAACACATGTGGACCTATGGCGTAACAACCGGGCTATGGAGGGCATATATCATAAGTACTAGTGGGGTCCCTGAGGGGGGGACCGCTTCTCTATAAGTCGTGAGATGTTCTGTTTTTGCCATAGAGTAAAGATTATGGTTTTTGCTAATAGATAAATTAATTTTGTTAATTGTTTTTATACACTGATTATACAGACCATTGATACACACATCAAGCATATACATTATATACGCATATACTATATAGGTACATGTTAAGTTTTTGTTTAGCAAAGCGATATTCAAGACTAAAATGTTTTCACCCCCCCCCCCCCCCTCACAACAGTAAGGTAGATATGTGTATTATTAATTTATTATACATTTTACATAGTAGGTACATATATAGTTACTGGTTATAATTATAGGTAGGTAGTATTGTAATAAGTTATTATAATTATGAATTGATATTATAACTATTTAATTACGAACTACCTATAGGTACTTTAAAAGCTGTTCCTACTTATTTATAGTTTATATTTTGTAAGAAATTAGTAGAAAGTATAGGTACCTACACTTTATTTAATATTTAATTTATAATATAATATGAGCATGGCAAGTGGCAACATTTAAAATTATGGGTAGGTATCAACGCAGTTTTTTGATATAATATACACCACGCTTAATATTTTTTTCACATTGCTTGTAATTGTACGTACCTATAATATGGCTATATCGTATTCGTATATTCAATCGTAGTTCTCCACTCTTTATTGTCATTATTATTTGAATACTTAGGTACCTACCTACTGTAAAAAGTGAAAAATCATAAATAGAGAACTTAGGTCTACCTACCATCTACGTAATATATAGGAGGGCGGGTGTGGAGAAGATGAGTATACTAGACGCAGTGGCGTAGGCATGATTTCTGAAAGGGGAGGGGATAAAAAAAAAACGACATACCTAAATGGGAGGGGAAAATTGGAAAATCCCCCATCCTCTCAAAACTCTTTACTAAGGTAATAAAAAGCCATTTGGGGAATCTGACCCACACGACCCCCTTGTCTACGTCACTGACTAGCTGTGATCATACTATCATCTTACTGAATTATTTGTGATATTTTTTCATGGTTCACAGGAGAAAATATACAGGTAGGCAGGTATACAGTTTTATTGAATTTCAGGTGAGAATAAGTTTATGTACATATATGAATATGATTGTTTTCGACTGACAACTGGGTTCCCATGATGCTGTGTCCGTGAATAAATCTAAACTAAATCTAAAATAAAGTTAAATTTGTTTCCACGATAGATAATTCATAGTTACTAACCAGTTAATTTATTTTATAATAACTTATTAAAGTACACTTAACTATAATTTGTATACTATTTAAATATATATTCTGTGATAATAATATAATATTTTATAGCAGTGGTTGCCGTACAATGTAATATCATTGTAGTTGATATATTTTGTAAGTTCATTAGAATTGATATTCTATAATATGTATAGATAACTAGTAACTAGTTGTATAATATGGGGTAGTGATAATAAAATATTAGAGTAGTACACCACGACCACGTATATTATGTAGGTACCAACTATTGGCTAAAGGTAGTCTTTATAACCATATAGATTATAGATACAGCACGATTTTAGTCAAAATCAAATCTTGCCAGCCAATTCATGTACTCTTTATTTTTATTATTATTATTATTTTAGTATTGTTACTTTTTGTACATAATATTGTTTGTTTAACAGCTCATAACATTTTCTCTGATAATATACGGCTATAACTAATGTGCAAAATACAATTTTACATTTACAATAACTTTACCATGAATTCGATTAGTGTTTTATAAACTATGATGTCTGATTTAAATTTATCAGTATGTAAAATTAATTAACAGCTAAGCAAATAACTCTGGTAATAAATAATAATCAAATAATTGTGAGTATCTAAAATAAATTAAGGCATACTTAACATCTTTTAAATTGGCTAACAAAAAATTTATAATTTTACATTAATATACAACAACATTAAACAGTTTAGTATAAAGTATTTAATTACATAATAATTTGTTAACATTATGCAAGATCTTTTTATAGCCTTGTGAACTACCTAAACTATTTTAATTGTAAAACATTGTTGTCAAATTAAATAAAAAAAATTGTAGAAACAAAAATACCATATTTTAAACCATATACATTATTCACTTTGTGGTTATCATAATATAATACTGAAAATTATTGAATTACACGACATTAATAAAAAAATTCTTTTTGACAAAATAATGATGAAATGTAATAAAACAATAAAAAAATTTGCTTATACAAAACTAATGTACAAAAAAAATGTTTATTTTGTGTTATCTATTATGATTCTATTTATTATTTGGATTTCCAAATCGATCCATTGTTTTCACCTGAGCAGTTAAGTCAATCTGGACTTTTTTCCTTAAATAAAATATTGGACAATCTCGACTAGTGCAAATTACTTCTTCATGCAAACTTCCTTGACAACGTTGACATTCAGTCCATAAGCGGCAAAACTTTTCTTGTAGATCATTCACTTTAACACGTTCTTGATAATATAACTCACCTTGTTTTGGCATACAATATTTACATAGAGCATTTTTCTCCTCATTAGTAGGCAGTACACTTTTACACCCTAGACATACTTCTCTTTTTTTTGTGAAGGCTGATAATGCACTCACTTTAGATGTTACCATAGCTTTTTTACGTGTATGATCACCTTTCAACAAAACAGATTCTGCTTTGTCTCCAAGAATTGGAGAAAAAATTCTGACCAAAGGCTTAGACAGCTGATTTTCCAAATAATAGTTAAAATCAATAGGTATATTATTTTCCAAAACAAATATTGGATCTTCTGCTCGTTGATATGCTGGTGAACCCTTGGTACCTGTAATTAGAATATATGGTATACGATCGCCTAACTTAGGCGCGTTTCCAGGATCTCTTTTTTTCATTTTTATCGATAACTCTACATGAGCCTGTTTTGCAGTGTAATCATTTTTGGTCAACTCTTTCGTAATAACCAACTGTGATATGTCAATTCGATTGCATAACAGATCACTGATAACTTCTTTTGCATAGGCAACTGCACCATCCGGATCTCTATCAATAAGTAGTTTTTGCAAACAGGTGTTAATCATGTTAGATACTAATGGTGAATTGTCTCTGCGTACTGTCTCTAATCCTTTACAGTCCATCTTGTCATATTTGTCAGGTCGTGTAAAATAAAGGCCAGCATAACGTTTTTTATTAATTAATAAATATGGAAAATAAACTTTTTCAAAATCCAGTTTTATAGGTTTTATAAATTTTGTTGTTACATATTCAGCTGCTTCACGTCCTAATTCCATTGCTTTCTCGATAGACTTTACTCCAAATTTTACCATAACAGAATCGGTGTCTCCATAAATAACTACAGCATCATGTTCATACCCATTTGCTATGCAATACTTTTGTTCGACCTCTTGTTTAGTACGTTCAATCATCGTTCTACCATATGAGGTAACACTTGTTGATATTTCTAAACATGGTAACTTTCCTACTTGAGCTCCAGTAAAGCCATAAACCGAATTTGCACTAATTTTCAATGCCAATTGTCGACCATCCAAGACTTTTATTTTAAAAGGATCAGTTTCAGATTTCAAATCTGTTTTAGCCTTCTTACGCGCAGATAATAAATTTTCTAAAATTTCTGGCAATAATCCTTTTCGTATAGAATTAGACAAAAAGTAACTACCAGAAGGAGTTTTAGTATAATCATTTTCAGACAAATTTAAAAGGTTTATTGTTTTTTGAGACAACAGAGTAGTATAACATAAATTGTGCGCCATCATAATACTCGGATACAAGGAAGTGAAATCTAATGTTGCAATTGGGTCAGCGTAATAACCTTTAATAGGTTCTATTACAGTTGCTCCTTCAAATTGTTCATCCTGCATACCACCAGCCATTGTAGGCATTATATAATTTTTTTCCTGTGCTAAACG
This sequence comes from Acyrthosiphon pisum, assembly GCF_005508785.2. NCBI lineage: Eukaryota > Metazoa > Arthropoda > Insecta > Hemiptera > Aphididae > Acyrthosiphon > Acyrthosiphon pisum. The sequence continues at coordinate 38,723,664 of NC_042494.1, read as the reverse complement.
CAGAAGTTGAGATACAACTTTTGCCTGCTGACCTCCAGTTAAGAGACTTCCCAATGGAACACCGGTTACTCTGGCCATTTCCATGTAATTAATCAAGCACATAAGTTTATCTAAAAGTTTTAATGGAAGGAATGCATCTTTTAAACAGTAAACTGCGAGACGGCGTCTTGTTTGTGGAGTGCCATTTTGTAAATCTGTTATAATACTATGGTGAACATCTTCTTTTTGTTCTTGTAAAAAATGATAACTAACCGAGTTTAATGAATATGATCGTAACTTATAGTCACGCACTAACACCAAGTATAAATCAAAAGGAACTCTTCCATCAATATTAACACTTTTATTTTCTCTTCTGCCCATTTGTTTACTTTGAAGAACTTGTTCTCTTATAACAGACTGTATGTCTTTGATGCGCCCCAAGAAATTGAAATTTTTTGTATGCAAATGTTTTGCACGATTTAACAAATATGGTAAATCAAAATTATTAATGTTATATCCAGTAATAATATCAGGGTCACATTCTCGAACAAATGCAGCCCATTTTTCAAGCATAGTATTTTCTTTTTCACAACTTATAACTTGACTACCAACTATTGGTGCACATGTATTTAATGTAAATACATTTCTAATTAATCGTTTGTTTTCTATTTGTACCATATTAGCTATTTGTATAACAGGATCTTTGTCTGCTTCAGGAAATATACCTTTACGGCCAGCACATTCAATATCAAAGCTGAGAATTCGAAAAGGGGCAACTTTACTCCATTCACCTTCTGGAGCATGAGCGATCATTTTTTGCCAACCGACATCTACCTCTAATTGACATCTAGAATGGCCTTTTAGTCGTGAATTGGAATCACGTACAGTGTAGGAGCCTGCAGGAAGTTCGATCCAACTACAACCAACAATTTTTAAATCTACCATGAACCGCATATCATAATCAACATTAGTTTCAAACATTCTATAATTATGTCCAGAAAAAGTAGGTAATACCGGTTCTTTTTCCAAAAGTCTTTTTGCAGCAGGTACTAATTTTGGTAAAGCCATAGTTATTTTTAAATATTTTTCTAGTTCTTCGCCATGATAACCATAAAGATTTATCTTTTGAACTATTTCTACCATAAGAACAGGTTCCTGCACTCTATTTTGATTTCCACGCATATCGCTTAAAACAACTGCATTTAAACGGGTTTTAAACTCTTTACAATGTTCAGGACCAAATCCTTCAGGAGCATTGGTATAAAAATATGGAGAATACCCATGCACATTACAGCATACAGAATTACCATCCATGGTAATTCCAAACATTCGAGTAATAGGAACTATACCAGTTTGTGCACCACTCATTCCTTTCATTGGTTCTCCAATATAATTGTCAATAGTAAGTTGTTGAAAAGCTAAACTTTCAGTAACTGGATCAATTGCTTTCATAGCGGGTCTACTCCACAAAGCACTGGAGTCTTCTTGATCAGGACCCTCACCCAATATATCTTGTGACAATTCAAGTTCTTTATCCATTTCTTCCATAATGGCAAGATCATTTTCAAACATTGATTGTTGAAAATCATCATCATCTTCAGCTTTAAATTTTTTGCTAAAATTGCCCTGTTTATCCGACAAATTTGGTCTTTTCTTATTAAACATCTTTCTTGAGATTTAAAAACTTCTGCAATAAAAATAAATTCAATAAAGGGTTTTACTGAGTTTCACAGAATGAATTTGAATTTAAATTAAAAGTTAAAATTTCATCTAACCCAGGCAATTATGGTGTAAATAAAGTACTTAACTCAAAATCTATTATACATAAATTAAAAACATATTTCAACATAATAGATTGTTATTTAATTCTAAATAGTATTTATGTAGGTAATTTTTAAATAATTTTCAATCTAACCACAAAGTAAATATTTGTTAATAGGTTTGTTAGTTTGTAGCATAGGTTAGATATTGTTTTTACAAAATTAATTAAATTAAAAAAAAATATATTATAATATTGTAGATAAATTGTTAGTGGTTCTAATTAACATATTCAAATATCATATTATATAGAGTCAATCAGGGCTTAGCACCTGTCGGGTTTTGGGTGCTGGATGCATTTAGGTGTTCAAACACCGGAATAAAAAATTCAAGCAATCGTTCAGAGTGTAGTCTAGAAAAAACACAACTTTTTAAAGGCAAAAAAATTTTCAGGCCAAAAATTTTTTTTTAAATAAAATGATTCATGTTATTTATAGTGAAGTATAAATTCTTAACACGAATGCGTAACATTTTTATTAGACCAAACTCGATTTATTACTGTACAGTAGGTAGTTACATTTTTCTAAGAAACTACAAGAACTAAGGCAATAGGAAATTAAATAGGTACCTATTTATTTACCAGTTGCCAAGTGGACGGATATAAATATAAGTTAACTAAAATGTTTAAAAGCTGAAGAGAAATAAAATAAAATATAAATAATGATTTTATGACTTCCGGAAAACTGGTAAATATAGACAGTTACTAAATTAATAATTATAATAATTCTACTTCGGAAGTTGTTTAGCAAATAATACTATATAGTTTTTAATTATAGGTATTATTACTTATAAGTTATTAGTATTTGATATTTTGGTCACGACTGTCAATTCACTATTCGGTTTGGTTGAGAACCTTATTGTATTTTATACTGTTATTATAATTTATAATACTAATAAAGTAATAAATTATATATTATATATAATTTATAATACTAATAAAGTAATAAATTATATATTATATATAATTAAGTATTAGGCGATTCGGTTTAATCAGAATCAATTAATGTTTTATCGGATTTTATTTTCAAGAAAATAATCATTGAATTTACCTAGGAACCTATGATTTATTATACAATTGTTCATATTAATTTATTATTATTATCAAACAACTATCTACAGAATTGAACTCACCATAAGAAATACATAAAATAATATATCATATGAAGATTGTAAAAAACAAAATTATTCGTTTTCAGGTTAACCAGAATGTTTATTCGGGTGTTTTGAAAACAGAATCATTTGGGTTACATGAGTTTTGGGTGTCTGATTTTTTAAGGGTTTTTAGGGATGTTAGGGATTCCGGTCAATTTGGGTGCAAGGCCTTGGAATTAATACTTAATTATAAAAATTAGAAAATGTGTGTTACAAGATAACCACAGTAATTTTAATTATATTTATAAATTTAAGGGACGACAGTAAATTCATTCAATTGTTGGCATTTTAAAATTTAAAATTTATGGAACACTCTGTAATTGTAATGGAAAACCATATTTATTAAATTATTAATGCCAGTTAGGTACATTGATAAAAAAAAAAACAATCCTATACATATTATGGTAATATTTTAAAGACTCGGAAACAAAAATATCTTATAATAAACTTCAATATGCATCACAATGATGTGATATAACATAACTTTAAGAGGATGCTACATCCACGTGTGTTGTCTCTGTCTTACACACACACGACATGGTAAATTGTTGTTCGCTATTCTCAATAGTGTGCTGTTGGTTTTGATATTAGAGTGAAATGACCTATTATCAAACTTTTAGATAAGAACATTATCTGGGTCTTAGCGTAGGCGATATTTTCATTTTCGAGAAAAAT
>NC_042494.1:38713287-38719748 GCF_005508785.2 Acyrthosiphon pisum | reverse complement strand
AATAGGTTATTTCACTCTAGAATCAAAAGCAACAGCACACTATTGAGAATAGTGAACGACAATTTGCTATGTTGTACTTGTGTAAGACGGAGACAACACATACGGGTGTAACATTCTCTTAATAATCTAAAATAATTTAAACTAAAAACAACAATACCTACTTAGATTTAATTTTAACTGAATTGTTCTTTATTATACATTTTTAGTAAAATGAAGCACCAATTTAGGTATTTTTATAATCCATAATCGAATCTAGGTTAAACAAAATATTTGATTAAGTATAATACTGACCTGTATTGTAAATTATTACTTTGTGCTGTTAAATTTATATTATCGTTTATAAATCTGTTTACATCATTAATAGTTAACATGGCACATCAAACACAGAACTTTGTTCATCAATAACAAGCAATTCTGAAAAAAAAAATTATATATATAAAATATACAAATAAAATAAAATAAATTGTTAAAATGTTATATAATCTTATAAAAACTATAATATTATGTACCTACAAATTAGAATATTTTTCTTTGTATATTAGATAGGTATGTACTACCATCTACCATTGATTATAATATAAAATATAATATTCAAAAGTTGTAATGACAATTTATAGTATATTTTGTCCAGCTAAAATTAGTAAGTTTACACTTTTTAAATTAGTGTATTAAAGTGTGTATTCAAGCTTGTGTAGCTGATCAAGCGTAAACACAAATAAATTAAAATAAGAGAAAAAGAAAATACAATTTCACCCATTATGTTGAAAATTAAATGAAACACATTTTATTTTAAAAATTATTTTTCTGGTTATCAAAAAAAGTCTTCAAATCCGAACTTTAGTAATAACTTGTAAATAATAAAATCATGTCTATATATTATATAATTTATTAATGCATAGTTTTGTTTAACCACGCTGCATACAATGATTTTTAATGAAATGTATAATTATTATTTTAAAATGTTGAGTTAAATTTAATAACTTCATTTTAACAGTTAAGTTAATTTTTTTCTCCATATTAACTTAAGTTAAATATACTGTTAGATTAGATTTACTATCAACTTAAACATAACTTCATGATGTAAACTTAACGTAACTAACTTAAGTTAATGTTTTCATAAACTTGCTCGCCTTTAATGAATATGGTTATAATATTATAAAAGTTACAGATCTAATTAAATTATGATGGTAAATAACTAACTAAATAATGCTTTTGAAGTTTTGTTGTGACTAAGTATATTATAAGTTTTAGTCTCTCAGACCAACGTGCAACATGGATCAAACACATTCGCGTATGATTGTTTTTTTGTGATTATTGAGTAATTTTAGAGTAAAATCAACTATTAAAAAAATGATTGAGGATAATATTTTTGAATGTTTGACTTCATGGTTTTAAATAGTATTAATTGACTTAAAAATAAAAAATAAATTTAAATTTAAATGGATATTAAATTGCTTTTTAGACAATGTTGAGACCAATCGACACCATACTCTCAATAATTTTATTCTTTAAATATTTGTCATAGGTGATTTTACTCTAAGATAACTAAAAAACATAAAACAATTATTTAGTGTTTTTAATATGTTGCGTAGAATAAATAGACTAAATAACAACTAATTGGCGAGTTGCGAGATACATTGTGATCACATTTATTCTCAGTATAGGTAGGTGGTACTGTTTATTTATTGAACATTTGAACATGTCTAAGTTTGGTATTTAGTTTTTGTATTATTGTTAATAGTGTTATAAATCCTTATCAACTGCATGGCTACATGAAACTTTTTAAGGGCATTATTGCATTGAAAAGGAACCGTTGGTTATTTTTTTCATAGTTTTTAGGGCATTTAAATCAGGGGCCTAATGATAACATAAAGATCTTTAACAATTTTAATCAATAGATAGTTCAATTACACTACAAAAAAAAAATTGAATTATATTAAATTGAATTGTTATGTTAAGGCTCAAGAGCAAATTACAATAATATTTCAGTTATTTACATTTATATACAACATGTAGGTACGAGCCAACGAGATTAATTTAGATGATCAGATATAAAATTAAATACAATTTAATACATACTATTACTTGTATACGAGTACAACACGACCGGACAGTGCTGTTGTTATTAAGTGATTGACCAACAGAAAATCGTCAAACCGATACCGTGCCAACCGCCTGCTAATCAAATTAATGAAACCGATAAAGGTTAAAGGTATCAAATTCCAAAACTGAACAGGAAACGAGTCGATTCGGTCATTCGGACATCACCGACTGAGAGCACCTATAAGTTTAATAAGTTATGACGGACCAGTGACCACCGACTACCGAACTACGTGATACCTGTAGCAATAGCAATAGGTACATCATTTATAATGAGTAACTATTGACTTATGTATACTTACATATTATTATTCAGAAAGCCGGAACAGAATTTTTTAGTAAATAAATAATGAACACAATAGTAACACTGAACGGTGCACAGATTAAAACAAAATAACCTAGAAAAAAGCGGGAAAATATTGATAACCACCATTGATAACCCTTTTCAGTTTCCACCACGAACTACTACATACACGAGTTAGCAGTAAAAATTGTTGTAGAATTCATGACGTCATAGTCCATGAAACCAAGAGCTACAATAAAACTAAAAATCTGTCATAACATCCGTATAGGTAGCTGGTATGTAGTCATCATACCATAGACATATTAACTTAGTTAATATGTCTATGCATCATACAGACCATAGATAAATTAACTAAATATATTAATTAATTAATATGTCTATGATGCAGACGGCATACTAATCGATACAAATAATTATGGTATACTGAAAAAAAGTCTCTGTAAAAGGTCTCACATTAGGAAAAAAAAGTCCCCAAAAAAATTATTGAAAATATATTAAAATTGAACTATTGAAGTATAAAAATGTGAAAATTGTATTGAAAAATACATTAAAATTACAAAAAAATAGAAGGGAGCTTACATACCTATATAGCAGTAGCGGATCGAGTGGTCACCCAAGGAGGGGGGGGGTCGAATTTTCAAAAATTAAATTACCTTTTTTTATATAACCTGTAATTTATTGTAGGTTAAAATTATTATAAATTATAATATATTATATATATAAATTTTCAATTCTTAGATACAAAAATTGAACATTTTATAAATTTTTAACTACAAAATAATTTTTAAAATTAAAATTTGATAAATTTTGTCAAAATCAGATCTTTAAATAATTAAAAAAAAAATTGTGCCAATGTATTTTTAATATTTTCCAACTGCTATTGTAACTATATATCAGGAGCCTTGTATTAAATTTTTACACATTATGGCTCAACAAATAAAACTTTATTGAAATTTATAGAAAAAAATAAAAAAAATTGACAATTGACAATGTTCGTAAACAGCCTAAAAAAAGAGTCAAAATATTTTCAAAATTGTATGGTATATAGAAAATGAAAATATAAACATTCAGTAGAATTTTCATGTATCTACAGTTGTTCGTTTTTGAATTACAACAAAATAAGAAAATCGCTACGTGAGAAATCAAGTGAATATCCAATGTTGTAAAAATTTGAATTTCAAACGCTCATAAAAATTTAATTTGACTTTCTTATAGACATTTTTTTTTGATAAAAGTAGATAACATTATAAGAAATCTTGTATTACATTTAAAAATCTTAGATTTAAAAAGAAAAATTTTTACGAATTCTTAACTGCTAATTTTCGTGATTTTTCCATATTTTGTCAATTTTTGAACTTTAAATGCTTATAAAAAAAAAAAACTGTGACTAAGGATTTTTAATATTTTTCAAATGTTACTGTAACAATATAATAGGAACCTTGTATTAAATTTTCAAGTATTTTTACTCAACAAATAAAGTGTTATTGACATTCATAGAAAAAAATACTTATAAAATTGGAAACTGAAAATGTCCCTAAACAGTCCAAAATAAATCAATTCATTTTGAAAATTTTATCATGTATAGAAAATGAAAATATATACAACCAATGAAAATTTCATGTATACATGTTCATTCGTTTTTGAGTTACACCAAAAACCAAAATTGATTTTGTGGAAAACCGATTTTGCGTAAAAATTCCCATTTTTCCTTAATCTTTTTGTTGTTTTTCCGGGCGCTTTAAAAGCTATTGGGAATTTTAAAATTTGACCTACTGAATTCACCAACTAGTTTCACTTTCCCATCGAAAAAGATACTGTTGAAGAAAATCGAAGCAGTTTTACGGCCCCGAATCATGATGGCAGACACAAAAATTTAAAAAAAACACACACATCATTGTAAAATCAATACATTCATCGTTCCACTCAGAATCTAAAACAAGAATTCTTATGCAAAACGAGTTTTTCACAAAATTGATTTTATTTTTTGGTTTAACTAAAAAAACTAATAACCTAGGTCCTAGATACCACAGGTGTCAATCGACAACTGTAGGTGAAATTTTCACCAAATGTTTAAGTAAAATTGTAAGCTAATTCACCCAAATGTCAGTATAAAAGAAAAGTTCTTAAATGTTTAATTTAATGATACAACATTGGCCAATGGAATAACAGATTGTGAAATTTAACATAATATAGTTGTCACAAGTGAATATTTTTAAAATATCAATAAACAAAAATAAGTTTAATTCATTCTTCATTTTTCATTTAATGCAAATAAAATAATATGATAAAAAATTAATAAAGTTCTACAACAAATAATCTACTTTTTATAATATTCTAGTATTGTAAATTCTAATGAATTATTTTTTCATCGAATTCAGCTATTTTATCAATTTCAGTACTTACAATGTCACATGAAAATGATTTACAAAAATGTTGTAAGAAATATGGTAACACATCGTTGACAGAAATGTTTTTTTCAAAAATTGTACTAAGAGAGGTAACTCCTTTACCATGTAAGCCACAAGGTACAATATGTTTGAACCAGGATAAGTCAGTATTACAATTCAAGGCAAGGCCATGTGTAGTAACATATCGACTACATCTTACACCTATTGCACAGATCTTATGATTATCTATCCAGACTCCAGTATCGGATGTAGTAGTTGCAGTAAGTCCATAAGTCTCATTGCAAAGGTTTTTAATGGTTGTTTCTAAATTTGAAACATACCAACGAATGCTAGGATTAAATTTTTTTAAATTTAAAATTGGATAAGCAATCAGTTGTCCAGGACCATGAAATGTGATTAGACCGCCTCGGTTAGTACGTTTGAATTCTGCGCCCAGTTTAATTAAATTTTCTTCTAAAAGTGGATTATAGTCTTTTTGTCTGATGCCTACAGTATAAACAGGTTCATGTTCTACAATAAGGAGATAACCACATTTGTTAATGGTTGTTGTTTTTAAAGATTCTGATAAATGGATTTGCAATTTAAGGCATGAATCGTAACTCATTTGTCCTAATTTTAATAATTTAATTAATCTGGAGTTCATTTTCTTTGTCAAATCTTCTTAGATGTTCATACAATATTAAGGATATCTAAAATAATAAGAAATAATAAAAACAGAACCATTAATAATGTTGAAATTGTTTAATTCACATTTACACTTACAAAAGCATCAGTTGCTGCATACATACATTGATTTTGATCTAAATTTGTGTTTTCCCAACTGCTCATACGAACATTTGTATCTTTATTTACATTTTTTTTAAGCTATTTAATATAAATACAAACGTATGAATATGTTTCTTAAATCTTAAATAATTGCTTACACTTATAAACTTACTAAATTTTGAACCAAATTGGCCATACTCCATCTAGTAGACGAGTCAAAATCTAAAACTTTGTTTGTGTAATCACCTAAATCGATAATTCTATTTAAAGCTCCAGTAACATTAATGTCAAAATCTCTTGCAAGCTTCAAAAAATCACTATAAACAAAAAATATAGAATGTAATTAAATAATTAGTTTTTTAAGAAAAACATGGGAAGAAAAATTACTTTTTTATAAATACACCAGACCATCTAACTCTTGGATGATTAATGAGCTGCACAAATATTGACGGAAGGTTTATGATATGATATACCTATGTTATATAAATTTAAATAACTATCATTAAAGGCCAACAAGTGAAAAATGAAAATGCTTAAACACATACATGAAATAAATAACATGTTGAGTGGTCTGTGCAAATTTGTATAAGAGCAGTTTTTTTCGATTTTCTGTTAAACGTTACTGGCCATTCCATATCAAAGCCATATACAACTTCATATATCTCACTAGACTCAATTTTGTTCCTAAACATAGATGTAAAAAGAATAAAATGTTGTAACTTGAAAAAAACAATATTTTATAAATGTGGTTCAATGTTCAGAACTCATTGGGTCGTACAACGTAAAGCATGTTTTAAGTATACAGGTGTAATAGGAAAACTCGACCAAAAAAAAAAAATAATCATAATAATGCTACTTAAAAGGACGTGATACCCGCATGGGTT
>NC_042494.1:38709008-38713237 GCF_005508785.2 Acyrthosiphon pisum | reverse complement strand
AATAAAAAGCCCATGAGGTTGTCTGGATAATAATCTTACCTTTAGATTTTATAAGAGGTCAATTCACTCTGATTTTTAATCTAACGGAGCTATACGTGCTCTTCTTCGCGTATAATTTGCTATGTTACACACTTGTAAGACGAAGACAACAAATGCGGGTATCACGTCCTCTTAAACGTATGACAAAAATTGTGAAAATTTTATGGTTAATAGATAATTTAAAAAATTTCCACAAAAATATATTGAAAATAGTTATTACGTTATAAATTAATTTACTCAAAAAAAAATATTAATATTTCAAAAAATTCTAAAAAATAAACTACTTTACTTAGATAAATGTTGTTACTATTAAAATTGTTTTAATTTTAATTCTAATTGTAATTATTTCTAATTTAGATTTACAAATTGGATAATTTGAATTTTTCTAAGAATATTTAAATCAAATTTAAATTTTCTTACTATCAGTATTAAAAAAAATAATTTTTTTTTTAAATATTATTCGTGTAGCACGAGTAACTATAAATTATATTTAAAAAAAATTTAAACATATTGATTAGAACAAAAGTTTTTCATTTGTCAGGTTTTCCTGTTACACACTAAAATTTAATATATGATACAATGAGTTGTGAAACACTTTTAACTTACAAAATTTCCTCTGCATACGATGCTAACATATTTGGATATATGCATTGTTTAATTTGTCCTTCAAATTGCAAGAACTCTTTTGTATTTTTTATAACCTGACATTAATAAAAAAATAATAAAACGTTCAAAATTTGCAGTACCTAAACTAAATGTTGATCAAATATGGATTTGAAGGTATAAAGAAAATGATGTATCTCAAGTCTACAAACGTTTTTAAACAACTTGGGAACAGGATAGAAGTATACGGAATTGATAGGTATACAGTATTATTACCTGTTCTTCCGTCATCCACGGTGGGAGATATCGCTCTTCATTTGCCATAGTTCAAGCACCAACAAATCCTTAATTCCATCTAAATGAAAATGTATGATTATTATTGTTATTGTTATTACTTGTTAACTTACTTATAGTTAAATCCTGAATTCCTGTGCTTGAAAGTTTAAACTTCAATTATTCACAGTGGGAGTTCGCTGTCTAGTTAGTAAATCTGTGATAACACCAAACAATAGATGATAACACGGTTGTTACAATATTATCACCAAACATTAGTTTATCAATGCACGGTTTTTTTTTTAATTATTTTATGTATTAATATTACTTGTATAATTTCATATTTAATTTTTTGATCATTATTTGTATATAATATCTAGTATTTTTCTTTTCGTATTATCCGTATTTCGTCAATATAGTCTTGAAGACTTGAAAAGTTGAAAACTTTTGTATGTTTCACTAGTCCATAGTTATCAAGTTCTGTATTTTACTGACCATTGGGTGCTCATGGTGTAATCTTCAAGTATGCTGTGAATCTCGCCTAGAAGTTATTTAACATACGCATTTCATAGCGTCCGCCGAGGAAAAAACATCTTGAGAGAAAGCACTAATAATATAATGTGGGAGATTTTGATCTATGCATTTTCTATGTTCATGACAGGAGCGTTGTTATTCCTCATGGTTTACTCTGTATCCTTTTACCAGTCAACATGTTGTATAATATTATTTCAATGATTATTGATCATTAAGGTACCTACTCTTTAAGTATACTACCTTCTCAACATTTGATGGTTAAGTATGCTACCTACATTAATTTTATACCTATAATTAGTATGTTAGAACTTATAGTCTAAATAGTGTGATTCTGTCGGAAAAAACAATTTATTTATATTGAAAATACTTAGGGAGATAATAATATATGCAAAAAAAAGACTTTTATTTTAATTTTTAAATTCACATTTTAAAGAAAATGTGTTGAGCTCATGCTCTGCAAACAACTTAACTTGATAACTTAGTAAACCTACATTTCTTTATAGTTTATTTATTAATCTTAAACAGGTATTGCCATTTTTATATTTTTGTTGCTATATAATATTTACAAATTAATTATTTTCAACATAAAAAAGCAGGTAAGTGGATGTCGCTCTGCTGTACAGTAGGTTACAAGTGGGTCATTGTATAATGGGTTGTATTAGAATTAAATTCAATGATAAAATATCATTGTATAAGAAAAACGATTCTGAGCGGAGACGGTTTGTCAGTCTGGATATTTTAGGTATATTGTTATTATTTATTTTATAATGTAAGTTGAATTGATATTATAATATTATAATTTTTTATTCGTTTCTATGGTGATAAACAAAGCGTTAGAAATTAGAATCCCATTTTTAGCGTTTTTTCGTAATTTTTCTATGGTTTTTCCCGTGGCATTAAAAAACTATTGAGAAAATCGGAAAATGACCTCTCTAAAGTACCATCTTGATCCAATTTTCTAAAAGATAAGGTACTATATGTTGAAATCGAAGCACTCCTTCTGGTAGAAATTTTGTATACAGGATTTAAAAGTTAAAAAAAAAAAAAACACCATTGTAAAACCAATAGCTTCCTCGTTCCGCTCAGAATCTAAAATACAGAAAATTAAATACTATAATAGTTAACAGAAATATTCGGTCAACAATCCGGGGAATAGGCTTGTAATCAAGTTTGTTATTTCTCTGATTAAATTATCGGTTGGTATGTTTAAGTAATATTATACTGTATACACTTCATTTTTAGCATACTTTATGTTCATGTAAATTTATTAATTTTTTAATTTCATAGTACCTAATTGTGTGGTTTTTGAAGAATCAAAAACTCCTCAATGAGATTATTATACCATCTCATAATTTATAACCAAAAACTTGCCTGAAATGTTTAAAAGAAAGTGAACTTTTACCAACAATGGATATTTGCATCAAAGAAAAAAATTAAATAGGATATGTGAGCCCATTAAAACTCTATTCTAAAAATAGTTGCAAAAGGGATTCTGATGAAATTTTAATTAAAATGACTTAGGTGGGTGGTACCTAAAATGTACAAAACAAGGTTTCCAAACATTCATTAATTCAAAAACAAATTTATAAATATACAGTTACACTTGATTACCTAAATAAATTTCACAATGAAACAAGTTTAATGAAATTAATTTACAATATAGATACCATATTAACTGAATATCTACCTTAAATAATCAACTGTCAAATGGTTATCTGAAACAGTATTAAGTATTAACACTATTATATTAAAATGAGGTACCTACTTCAATATTTTGTATTTAATTTTAAGTTTTGTTTATTGCACAATCTGTTCAAATAAGTTGAGCAATAATTGAATATGGCGTGTAAGAAAAAAAAGACATGGTTTACAAAGTGAAGAAACCTTCCATTGGAGAAACTTAGAAATCATATATTTAAATATTTCTATTATTTTATGTTATTATTAATTTCTGTAAGTAATTAGGCATGTTAATTTTATTATATTTGTATTGTATAGTTTGTATTCAATAACCTATTGTTTTTCTTAGCAAATATTTTATTTAGATTATAACACTGTCAGATCTTGAATGTGATTATTTAAATGCTCAAGAATGTTGTAACAGACTGAATTTTGTAAGCATACATTTATTATTATTTATTATTTACTATCAGTTATTTAGTTTAGTGTTAAAAAAAAAAATAATGACTTATAGTTCTTATACAGGGTGTATCTTATGTCATTGTACGCGGGGTTTTTTGACGATTATGGAACGATGAAATGGAATTTCGTTAAAACAAAAAAAGACGTGTTTCTTTATTTTTAACAAGCAATTTTTTTGTAACAATTTCAAAATTTTTAAACACGCAGGTGTACCAATAGCAAAATCAACTTTTTTTTTCAAATGGTAACCACTATATTTTTTAATAGATTCTAGTTAAGCTTTTTTTTCTGACAATTTTGGTAGTCAAATCATCAATTTTGGTTTGTTAGTTTATTAACTATGGTCCTCCAAAGATTAGTAAAATATGCATTAATACTTTTAATTGAAATAATTGGTATAGATTTAATTTACAAGTGCTAAACATTTTTTTTTATAACTACCTTTTGATACACTTCAATAGTTAAATCAGTAATCTAATGACACGCTCACAAAAAAAAAAAAAATAGACAAATTTGTTGGCAAACTTAGTTTATTTTATTATTTTAACATACGATCATAAAAATCAATATTATTATTTTAATTTATTATTATAATCGTAATATAATTACCTATGTTACATTTTTTTCAACACCGTTAC
>NC_042494.1:38701551-38708958 GCF_005508785.2 Acyrthosiphon pisum | reverse complement strand
AAAAAAAAAAAAAAAATAGACAAATTTGTTGGCAAACTTAGTTCAATTTTATTATTTTAACATACGATCATAAAAATCAATATTATTATTTTAATTTATTATTATAATCGTAATTAATTACCTATGTTACATTTTTTTTCAACACCGTTACTTTTCTTACAATATCATAAATTTGAATTCTCTATTAGGTAGGTGGCTAAGGTAATAATGGTAAATTGGTAAATGGTATTCGAGTGTCGATATTAATATACCTAATATTTAGGTAGGTACCTTTAATATGAGTTAATTACAGATTTTTATAATAATTAAATACCATTATTACCTTAGCCACCTAATTAAGTATTCAAATTTAGTAAGCAAAGTAACTGTAATCAATTAATTATGATTATAATAATTATTATTACAACAATAGTACCTACTACTTATTTTATGATTGTATGATATTCTAAATTAACTATTAAAAGTACGAAATAAAATGTTGCGTTTGTAAATATCCAAAACTAAAAAGGATGGAAAGGGATGAACTCCTGAGTTCATACTTTGCATGCGATACCATTATAGGGAATCTATGGTTAAAATTTTAAGTTTATACCACTACGAAAAGAGCAAAACAAAACATTGCACTTTTTCGTTGCACATATTAATGTCAACAATCGAATACCATTTACTAATTTACCATTATTACCACCTTTATTAGCCACCTACCTAATAAAGAATTCAAATTTATGATATTGTAAAAAAAGTAACGGTGATGAAAAAAATGTAACGTAATTAACTACGATTATAATAATAAATTAAAATAATAATATTGATTTTTATGATCGTATGTTAAAATAAAAATAATGAACTATGTTTACCAACAATTTTGTCTGTTTTTTTTTTTTTTCTGAGCGTGTCATTAGATTACTGATTCAACTATTGAAGTGTATCAAAAGATAGTTATAAGAAAAAATTGTTTAGCGCATGTAAATTGAACCTATACCAATTATATCAATTGAAGTTTTAATGCATATTTTACTAATCTTTGGAGGACCATAGTTAATAAACTAGCGAACCAAAATTGATGATTCGACTACCAAAATTTTCAGAAAAAAAAGCTCTACTAGAATCTATTAAAAAATATAGTGGTTACCGTTTGAAAAAAAAAAGTTGATTTTGCTATTGGTACACCTGCGTGTTTAAAAATTTTGAAATTGTTATAAAAAAGTTGCTTGTTAAAAATAAAGAAACACGTCATTTTTCGTTTTAACGAAATTCCATTTCATCATTCCATAATCGTCAAAAAACCCCGCGTACAATGACATAAGATACACTCTGTATTTTGAATGAGTAACCGTATTGAGTATGTTTCAAGTTTATTCCTAGGTACCTAATATTTTTTATTTATAATGAAATTATAAATTATACTCTTTTAGAATAACACAATAAGCAAATTTGATAATTTATGTACATTATTTTAACTTTGAATAATATGAGGAGGGAGGCCAACCAGTGATGGAACTCAACTTAATATATTATTTTAGTATAGTAAATTTCAATCAATTTAGGGTGAATACCCTGAAACTCATTATTCATAACCTTTTTTTATTTAAAAATAATATTTAATTTAATAACAGTTTCTAAGTGTTTACCTAATATATTAACGTTTTCAATATCGGTGATGGCCAAGGAGCCATCTAAGTTAGTTATGGGAGGCAGTTGTTCTTTTATTCTAAGTAAATTGTTAGATGTTTTCTAAAGAGAACTATCTGTTGAGTTTAGTGATTGGTATTTATTTTAAAAAAAATTCAGATTTGAGTTTTAATATTTATTTTTTTTAACTGTATACTAGAACTGATGGTTAAATAGTTTTTATCAGATGGATACTGATATTTTTTCCACCTAGAGCGCACACGCCATTTTTCAGAAATCAGATTAATAATATTTGCAGGTAGAGATTGATTGTTTGTATTGGTTTTACATGATTGGTTTTTCGGATGTAAGGATTTAAATATAGCAGATTGTATTGATGTTACTAGATTTTGAGCAGTGTTTTCTATAATATATTCCTTATTTTTAAGAGATATAATAATAATAATTATATTTTATTAACGGAATAAAATTCCAAATTACAATTATATCTTGATGACAGTTGTAAGTACATGCGTGAGTTATACTAAAAATTAATACAAAAAATAGAAAAACAAAATTATAAAAATATATACGTATATATATTTGTTAGAAATTAAAAATTTGACAATTTATTAAGCAACTAATTGACTTAATTAAACTTAAGAGTTAAGGCAGGCATGGCTTTAAGGGCGGGGGGCACTGGGACCATGCCCCCCAGGTTCAAAAATGTATAATTTCTTAATACATATTATATTTGATATTTCTCCTTGTAAATAAAATATAATAAAACAAATCATAATGTATATTGTTTAAGTATAAGAGGTTATTTATTGACAAACTTATTCTATTGGTTAGTGTACTTTTTAAGCCCCCTCAGTTTAGTGATAGCTAAAAAAAATTGCCCCCCCCCCCTGGGAAGTTTCTGAAGCCGCGACTGGCTTAAGGGGATTTGATACCGCGATTTTCTGTTTTTGTCTAACACACACACACGACATAAGATTTTAGACTGATTCTTTGCCAAACATACCAAGTGATCTAATGAAACGATAAGAATTCTAAAAACAGATTTGAATTTATAGTTAAGTCTACTTGAAATCGGTTTTTCCACATTTTTGATTTTTTGATTTTAACTTCTCCAAAAATTAAAATACTACAATTTTTAAATTTACTTTTTTAATACGACATTTTTTAGGAAATTGTGGGAAAGTCAATTTCAAGCAGACTTGACGACAAATTCAAATCTGTCTTATCGATTTAATAGATTAATTGGAATGTTTGGCAAATTATGTTTAAAATACTATGTCCCGCATGTGTTAGACAAAAACAGAAAATCGTGGTATCAAATCCCCTTGATAGTTAAGTAATAATCTAAAAATAGCAAATCAACAATCTTAATTGATTTTAATTTCAAGGATTTTAAAATTCATTTTTAAACTAATATGTTTATTGTAAGTAATACATTTTTTTTTTTCAGTGGGTACGACCAAAAATTGTTGCACAAACAATAATAGTTGTAGGATTTTTGACTGATGGCAATTTATGGATGGCCCTTGTAAATATACCAGCTGCTGCATGGGTCATCTATGAGTAAGCATTTGATATATATATATTATTTAATATTAGACAACTTTTTTAAAGAGTTATTCCATAATAATTTTCACAGGTTTGTCACTGTACCTAGAGGAAATACAGGATTATTTGACCCAACCGAGATTCATCATCGTGGGCAATTAAAAAAGCATATGCGTAATTTTGTAATATTTACTGGATGGTATCTCATTACTTTTTTCTTCTATTTATATTTGTAAGTAAATATTATTTATGCTGTAAAAATAGTATCTATGTTGAGTAAAATCTTATTCTTATTTAAATATCACAAAATTAAGTGAGTTTAACTTTATAACTAGGTTATATAGCTTTCTATATCCAAAATTATCAAAGTTCGAAATCCTGTTGTAATTATTCTAACTATTATTGTGCAATATATTATATTATTATATTGTATTTCAAATGATAGGTACATAGTTATAATAACCTACTTTTATGTAGTTACCTATGTAAAATTAAATATAAATTAAATCAATGTTTGATGAGATATTCTAAGTATACCCTAGGTCCCATTTAAAATCCTGTAACTTCTAAAATCAAAAAATATATTTTTTATTTTTCAAAGTTTCTGATTTGAAAATGTTTACTAACATTATTCAATTATAATATTAATTAATTTAATATAATCATTTACATTTTAGAATTTTAATAATTAAGTAGTTTTAGAATTTTAGATAGAAAGTTTTTAATCAATACAATCTAAATGACTTATTAATAAATAATTTTGTTTGTTTTAGCATGATATTAGCTATACTAAAAGGCAATCCCTTGGAGACTGATGCGCCTCAGCACGTCAACAAATTCTAGTCTTTTTTTTTTTTTGCAAGTCCTAACATTTAATATAATTTATTTTATGTGTTTTTTAAGTTTATATGTAAACATTTGTCTGATATTTTTAATAATATGCATACTACAGTATAAAATTTTTGGTTTTATTATACACTGATGTGCTACATTATACAACTGTATAAAAAATGGGAACTAGTTTATTGCTAACAACTATAAATGCGGTTCCGAGAAACATGCGGTGAGGACATTTGCGGTCAGTTCATTTTTCTGGCCAGTTGCGGTCAACTTATTTTTATCTAACTGAGTATCAAATTTAAGGCACTATATATATTAAATTATATACTAAATATATTATGCAATACTATATATGAACATATATTTTAACTTCCCTTCTCATTTTTCCTGGCTTAGGACTAGCAGTAATTCAAAGTCAAAAGTGTATTATTTTCAGAAAATTTTTATGTTATTTTCTGTGATCAAAATTAAAATAGAAAATATATAAGGTAAAAAGAGTTATTAATGTATTTGAATAATTACATTCAAGTACTTTTCAACATTGGGTGTACTATTCTGCAGAAATTCGCTAGACTAAACTGGTTTAAAATTATCCCACATCTTTCCGCACCGGGATAATGAACCATGTGAATGATATGGTCCAATCATCCCGGTGCATTATTTTTCACACCAGTTTAGTCAAGCAAATTTCTACACTAATTACCAAATACTAAGTAAACTTTGTTGATAATGATACATTGATACCCATACACGACCAAATATAGCAACAAATCGGTACAAATGTATCCAATAATAATACACTTTTAAATTCTCCAGTACCTATACCCTGTTCCAAAAGAGAAGACACCAGGCGGCCACAGACAAAACCGGTTTTGCTACGTAAATCTGGCGTCTTCTCTTTTGGAACAGGGTATATATGACAACACATTTTTATAATAAATATAGTTTATACTATATTAAATATAACATTATAGTACATTCAATTTCATATTCAAGTAGATAGAAATAAGTTGACCGCAAACGGCAAAAAAAAGGTGCAGACCACAAATGTCCCAACTGTATCGGGGCTGACACCAGTGTGTGTCTACTATAATATATGTAGAAGGGGCAGTATATATATAATGGCTGGAGAGATGTGGTTTTCAAATATTTTTATTTGTGGTTGTAATATTTGTTTGATATTTTTCTGTTTATTATAAGATCAATACCTACTCTAATAAATGTATTTATATATTTTGTCATATGAACATTGATAATGTTAATTAGATTAAATATTTTACATTGAATAATGGACATGACTCATCACATTTGTAGTTGTAATATATTATCATTGATGTATTACCATATAATTTTATTACATTAACTTATTGATATTAGCATGTAAAAATATTATTTAATTAGGATTAAGTACACATTGTTTACTTAAGTATTTATAATGATAATAAAAAAGTAATTGAATAATACTTGAATTTCAAGACTGTAAAGTATTTATTTAAATTGAATATTTTAAACTTAAATTATAAAGAATTTAAGAAAATAAAAGATTTAATGTTATTTTTTTCTTAGATAACAATTGAAAATGCAGTAATTTTAAAACAGGAAGAGAAATACAATTTATTTAGTAGGTAACTAATTTTAAGTTTATAGTCTGTTCCTAATTTAAATATAAACGGGGACTGTCAATTTAACGTAATAAAGTACTGTTGTATGTATTACAAATTGGCAAATATTTATTTTGTTTTGGCTTTTCGAAAAATACTATTTTCGCTTCTGTTGCTTATCGTTGTGTCCGCAATCCACCATAGGTAGATCGTCAACTCTACCCGATATGCTGTTTGCATATGTCCGCAATCTGATTGTATTTTGAAAAATCAAAAAAAAAAATGCAAATTTACCGCGCATGAGGATAGTAGGTATTTAAGAATTTATATTTTACACTATATGTAGTTATTTGAAAAAGCGGTCCACCGGGATAACTCCCGAATTTCCGGTGGCCCAATCCGCCCCTGGTACCTATAGTACTTTTATAGTTATATAGTACCTATTAATAGTACCTATATCCTAAATATATGCTGTAGACATTTCTATGGATTTTTGGAACTCCCCCACCGAACATTTTATTCTGGACGGATTACGGGTGGCTAAATGAACCCTTATGTCTGTTGTATGTTAAATGTTAATACCCATAGGCGCAATTTCAACTTTTAACTTGGGAGGGCTGAATATATTAAAGGCAAGTACACCATTGCAATATAGCATTTTATAATTGTATGTCCTATGTTCTTTGGGGGGGCTACGACTGAGTTTGAAAGGGCTTAGCCCCCCCCCCCTTCAGCCCCCTCAATTTACGCGTATGTTAATACCTACTTAATATTATTATGTATAGGTACTTAATATAGTCTGTCTCACGAAAGATAGGTACCGCGTCTCGACGATATCTGGTATTCCGGTTGTAGCCTGTAGGTATATTTGATATAGGTACCATGCTGGCAGACTCTGATAGGTTCTTATCTATTTGTTGATAAACGTATTTTAAATAAATTGTTATATTTTTCGGAGAGGGTATTCATTCCAATACCAGATTAATTGTTATTTAAAAATTACGAAAAATTCTAACAGTACCATATGTACCTATAAACTACGAAGTTTTAATATTGGTAAAATATTGGAATAATTGTCTAGGTACTCACTGTGGTCAACGGGAACTAAAAAATATACTTTTAATCAAATGCTCTATTTAGATTTAAACGTTGCCTTTTAATACAAAAGGAAATAGGAATAGACCTATAGCCTATAGGTTTGTAGAATTTAGGTAGGTATCAACAGCTTTGATATTTAATGATATTTCGTATTTATTAAAATTTAAAAGTGCCAAACAACATTATTATATTTGCTCATATAGTCATACAATACCTATCATTGATTATAAATATTATAATAATCAATAGGGGACGGAGTGGCCGAGCCGACTTATGAATTATGGATATTAATGGATATTCACCGGTAAATTAACGAATTCCCATCAATATGTATTTGATATTCATTGTAATTCATATACCATATTACCTACCTAACGAAAAATGACTATAGACACTTGACATTTTTACCAAACAATTAGATATATTAGATATTTTTCATACATGATAAGATTTTTAAAATATTTTGACTGAGATACTTATTAAAGATACCTAGTTATATACATATTTTCGATAATTAGGTATCTATTTTAGATTCTGAGTGGAACGATGAATGTATTGATTTTACAATGATGTCTGTTTTTTTTTGTGTCTGTCATCACCAGGGCTCGTAAGTTCATGCATCTGCATGTTTTTTTTTGGCTACACAGGAAAACATGCTAGCTGAGATACAAATCCATTTCATAGC
>NC_042494.1:38695569-38700815 GCF_005508785.2 Acyrthosiphon pisum | reverse complement strand
GTCATCACCTTTTAGGACAGTAAAAGTACTTCGATTTTCTTCAACAGTATCTTTTCTGATAGGAAAGTGAATCTAGTTGGTACTTTGGCGGGTTAAAAATAAAAAAATGTTCCACTAATTTTCAAAATCGCCGTGAAAAACAAAAGAAAAAAAGGTGTGTAAGTGAATGTCGCTCTGCTGTGCAGTAGGTTACAAGTGGGTAACTGTATAATGGATGGTATTAAATTTGAATTCAATGATATAATATCACTGTATAAGAAAAACGATTCTGAGCGGAGACGGTTTGTCAGTCTAGGTATTAGACATACCTATTATAGGTATACTTATTTATAGACTATAAATAAGTATACCCTAGTATGACCTATAATAGGTATTAATAATAAATTCCAAATTAATCATATCACAATATCCATCAGGTAACGCGTTATACATAACAACAAAACGTGGTACTAAACTACTATCATAGATATATAATAGTATACTTTAGAAGTTTCAAATACCCACGAATAAAATTATACAATCACAACAAAACAACTAAAATAGTTATTCCATGTTTTTTAATATGCAGTAATTTTGTCCAAATTTGAGCTTAAAATGACTATAAAAATAAACTGTGCTTATGTATTTTTTGGTAATAGAATTAACAACTTACGTAGAAACTTGTCTTAAATTTTCAATCCTTAGATATAAAAGTTGAACATTTTATAGATTTTTAACTACGAAATAATTATTCAGTTTTAAATTTGATAAATTTTGTCAAAATTCGATCTTTAAATGCTTATAAAAAAAATTGTGCCTATGTATTTTTAATATTTTTCAACTGCTATTGTAATAATATATCAGGTGAATTGTATTAATTTTTTACACTGTTGGTCCAACAGATAAAACTTTATTGATATTTATAGAAAAAAAAAACTAAAAAAATTGAAAACTGATAATGTCCGTAAACAGCTCAAAAAGAGTAAAATTATTTTCAAAATGTTATCGTATAAAGAAAATGCTAATATAAACATTCAGGGAAATTTTCAAGTATCTACAGTCTTTTTAATCGTGACTATATGGATTATTAATTTTTTTCATCTACCTTTGAAACAATATAGGTACTAGGAGCCTTCTATTAAATTTTCAAGCTTTTTTAACCAACAAATAAATTGGTATTGTGTAAATAATTCAATTAAACAATCTGTTATTTGTTACCAGTATATCAACACTATATTAAGTAATTTAGGGTACAAGGAAAATACATTAGGACATTTTTATAATTCTACCTAATTAGTAATTAAATTGCAGTCTCTTACAAGTTGCTTATAGACGAAACAACTAAGAAAAATTCCATTAGAATTTATAATTATATTAAACATTACCTAATTCAATTCTTATATTATTATTAATACAGAGAGATTGCGCTGTGTTATAATACCTATATATTAGTTATATTTGATGCTCTTGGTCACTCTCATCATCACTACAACTACTGACCTGTGAACAATAAACATAATAGGTTTTCAGGTTATTTCAAATATTTTTATACATAGGTATTCATTAGAATAATATAATATATTAATTGACCCACTACCGAATATGGCGTAGACTTTGAGACATATTGGGTTTGAGTTGATGTGCTCGGTAATAGTTGCGAACGACTGTAATCCGTCAATGAAATTAGTGATTCCCCAAAATAATTTGCACGTTGTTCTTGGTTGATTTTTTCTTTACCTGATATAATATTATAATAAATTAATATAAAAAATGTATAAGAGTAGTGCGCAAATACTTATAATTTTGGATACAAGGAGGGGGAATGTATATCAATTTCAATTAGCTATACTATCTACATAATGACAGTGTTACACCTAAAGCCTTAGCGTTTTTACAATTTAAAAAGTAGGTATAAAAATAAAAATTTTTAATAAAAGATACTTTCTTCACATTCGACGACCCACCAACTAATAATTATGCAATATCTTTCTCCCTGGAAAAAATGATCTTGTACAGCCGCTTTCTTAGACATATCACAAGCTTTTGACAGAGTATGGTACGATGAACTACATGAACTAAAAACATTTCTTCCTTCATCCTTTTATCTTCTAATCAAATCATATCTAACTAAACATACCTTCCAAATACGATACGGGTCTGACACGGCAAGTATTGGCAGTATAAGTGCTGGGGTCCCTCAGGGCGGAATTTTATCCCCCATTCTTTGTAATATATTCGCCGCAGATCAACCAATCACACTAAATACATCAGTAGCAGACTATGCAGACGACAAGGTAATCATCTCTATGAATGACAATCAACTCATAGCCTCTGAAAACCTTCAAACTCACCTAGATCTTATGGAGAATTGGTATACCAAATGGAGATTTAAATTAAATCATAGCAAGTCTGTCCACACCACCTTTACATTTAGACCAGCTCCTTCCCCTGAGGTAACTCTATACGGTGTTCCAACACCATTCTCTCCTACAGTTAAGTACCTTGGTCTTATACTAGATACAATACTAACATGGGCCCACCATATTAGAGCAAAAAGACTATCAGTGAACAACCGTTTTCGTATCCTCAAACCACTAATCTCTAATAAACACTCCTCCCCTAATATCAAACTTCTCATCTACAAAACATTACTGAAACCAATCTGGATATACGGCATACAGCTATGGGGAAGTGCAAAAAAGACAAATTTAAATAAAATTCAATCCTTTCAAAATATTGCGTTAAGAAAATTAATAAATGCTTCCCATACATATCAAATCATACACTCCACACAGACATGGAATTTAAAACAATCAATGAAGAAGCTAAAAACTTTTATAAAATATTTCACAACCGTCTTTCCTCCCATTCAAATCCTTTAATTAAAAACCTTTCCTCCCTCACAATCCCTGGTAGCCCTCCTAGACGCTTAAAACGTAAATGGTGCAGAGACCTTTTGCATATTTAAATCTAGAAAAAAAATAAGAATGTCTAAATAAATTCTTATTTCAAAACTGAAAAATCAATATTAAAGTGTCATCATTGGGTGGCTTCTTTACTCACTTTATTTTTATTTTTTGTGTATACTGTTATCTGTCTCTATATACTTATTATGTCATGCGATATAGATTGTATATCTCGAATTAAAATAAAATAAAATAAAAGATACTTATAAAAGGCTAACGAAGATAAAAGAACACGTAACGTCAATTTATTTAGATGTGTTCCGGGGATAGATAAAGCTTTAAAATTGTACGCTGTACGCACCTATATTATATACAATATAGCAATTATTATTACTAACGTGGCAAAACGATATATTCGATATTTTGCAATATAATTTAAATATAATTTAAACAATATTATATTTCTAACGTCTATATAATATGCAATAGGTAGTATTGGTCAGCTAACCCGTATTGGTCGTAAGCTGCACGAATTAAGATATACTCGTGATATATCTTAATTCGTGGTCGTAAGTCTACACCATGGACTCTTATTCATTTGCATATTTTTTCTGATTAGTATAAGTACACAATACATTTTAGTGAAAGAATTTGTGCGGAAAGAATCATGTTTTTTTATAGGTGATAGGCCCCTCAAAAAGTGTAAAGCCCTGACCATTTCACAACGTTTGTGATCCCATACTCAAAGTTTTTAGTGTATATTTTTGTATATTTTGACATTTTTGGGTTTAAGGACATATTTTTGATTATCAAAGCATGTTTTAATTTTTTAGTGCACATTTTGATAGTTTATCGAAAAATCAGCACTTTGGTAAATATTTTTCATGAATGAAGATCAACAATTAGATTAAACATTTAAATGAAGAATGAGATCTGTATTGGCTGTTTTACTGGTTTTTTATAACCTACATATAAGTAGGTGCCTATATTGCAAATTGATCAAGCTGTATACCTAAAAGTAGGTACCTACAATAAATTATTAAAATTAATAAAAATATTTATTGTGTAATTTTATTTTTAGCTTATATATATTTTTACTAATGCACACATATAAGAAAGTTTAAAATTTTACTATATTTTTAATTTTTATATGCAAAGAAGTGCTATTTAAATGCATACCTATTTTATGATTTTTAGTGCATAAATTATAATAGTCCTTGCTCTATAGTAGTAACTTTAGGTACCTATACCTACTTACCTGTTTTTTATTTATCATACATATCATTATTATAGGTAAGTACTAATATGCCAGCTACCTATGTACTTATACCGGGCATGGACCAGTTGCGCCTAAAACAATATTTGTACTTTAGGGTCGCGACACACTACAGCGGTTTTGACGCGCGTTTTTCCATCATAGGTCAGTATACCAATTGCGCCGCTTAAATTTTAGATCAGTACGCCAATTGCGCTACTTATATTTTAGGTTCCTTATTTTTACATGGACATATGTAAGTTCCTAAACAGCGGAAAAAGTTACATATGTATATACTCAATTAAATATAGCTAACTAATATACATTTAAATATACTCAATTTAAAGCAAACCGTATACGAAATTACGGGAAATACGATAAGCTACAAGCTGATAATAGTACCTATCCCGACTCGACGTAGGGAGAAATATAAAATATCTAATAAATACCCACCTATTTATCTGCCTAATTGGTACGTCCACACCAGGGACTGGAACCTTATGGATTTTTTTCGGTTCGGTTCTTAAAATAAATAAATGATTGGTTCCGGTTTCGGTTCCGGTTAATTCCGGTTCTTAAATATGCATTTTTTCAAATATTACTTATTGCTTTTTAGGTAGATTTTTTATTCAGAGTCATAACTTGGCCCAGTTTTGTAAAAGATACGTTTAAATTGCATTTTAATAAAGATACAAAACACAAATACACACATTCAAAAAGTATTTAAGAACAAATACAAACACTTGGCATGAATTTAAATATAAATTAAAATATAATGTGTCAATGTGTGAGTGTGATAATGTAAGACAGAGTTATAAAGAACTATATAAATATTATTATTCGTAGGTATTTTGTAAACATTCGTAGAAAAACTCATACAAATTATTATTCGATTATTTTTGTTATATTACAAATAACATATGCAACCCGTATGTGTGTAAATAAATCATTGTTATTATTAATGATTGTCGGTCGTAATTAATACATAATACAATACGATTATTTCGAATTAAAAATTAAAAATACCTACCATATATTATGTACAAACAAAAATATTTCTATGAAAAATAATTATTTGATTACAACAAAATCCCATTTAAATAAAA
>NC_042494.1:38655686-38695519 GCF_005508785.2 Acyrthosiphon pisum | reverse complement strand
GAGGAACACGTGTGTATGTGGGGTGAGAATTCGTCGCTAGAAACCAGAGTGATCACCCATCCGGGTGCTAGTGACAGTAGTCACTACGGCCAACCGTTATACGCTACATTAGGTCGTTAAATAAAACTGTATATAGTATGTTTTTAAAATTCTAATATAAATTATAATGCAAAATAATATAAAATTATCGAGCGAAGCGAGAAAAAAAATTTTTGAGTCGGCAAGTTAATAATGGTCTACCACCCCCCATAAATTGTTCTTCTGGACGGCCCTGTCCATAAGACGAAGTGTTTATCGTTCACGCAGAAAAACGTTACCACCATTACCAAAAAACTTACCAGAAGTACATGCAGCTTTAACTAATTTGGATACAAGTACAATAAGTACATACAAGGGTGAGAATATATTGTTAATAAACGATAGTATTTTAAATATAATATGTTTTTCAACAAAAACAAATTTAGAATTTTTATGTACTTGTGAAAAAATATTTGTTGATGGAACTTTTGAATTTTGTTCTAAATATTTTTATCAGCTATTCACGATACATGTCTTAAAAAACGATCACTATATACCATTAATATTCACTTTGCTGCCAAATAAGTTATCTAGTACCTACGAATATTTATTTCGAGTTTTGACTAGTAAATGTGCAACTTTTAACCTTTATTTTAATCCAAAAACAATCGTTTTTGAACAAGCAATTCATTTTGTAGTTAAAAAAGTTTGGCCTTCAATAATTCTTGTAGGTTGTAGGTTTCATTTAACACAGGCTTGGTGGAGATCCAAAGATATGGATATCCAACGATATGGAATATAAACTGAGTATAAAAACACAGATTCTGAAATAGGAAAATGGCTACATTTAATTTTTGGTTTGTCACTTTTTCCACACTATGAAGTGGAGGATGTTTTTATAAAAGGATTAATGACAATTCAGCCAACAAATTAAAAAGTTACTAAATTCACTAACTATATCGTTGAAAATTATATATCATCAATCTCTATATTCCCTTCCAAACTGTGGGCATCGAATACAATAAGCTCTGAACGTACAAACAATGCATGTGAAAGTTTCCACGCTTCATTTTTATCAAATTTTTATTCCTCCCATCCAAATATTTTTGTCTTTCTAAAAGCAATTATAGAGACACAAACCAGCACTTATATTTCAATAAACAGTACTGAAGAAGATAAATATACATCAAACCGAGCGTATTTAATGAAAAAAGTGGCCATAGAATCTATTGTTGAGAAATATAAATCCGGAAAAATTACTAGCAAAGAATTTTTAAAATCAGTTTCATATTATTACAGTAAAACATAAAAAACATTAAATGAAAAACATAAATTTCAATTATATTTTTATATTTTTATGTATATTAATTATGTATTATTGACGTGTATCTATGTGTATGATTTATATTGTACAAATATTATTAATATTGACGTTCATTGTATAATTTTTTGTATTGACTGAAAAAAGCTATTTATAATATACATTTTCATAAAAGTAATAAATATTAAAAAACATATTAATATTAGAATAATATTATAAACCCTGAAAATAACTGAGCGCAATTGGTCTATCTATCCAAAAAAGACAGAGCGCAATTGGTATATTAAAATGTCATTTTTAGCGCAATTGGTAAACTCCCCTTATACCTAATACCTATCAATTATCTTACGCAAGCTTATTATGATTGTTGCTCTTTTTCGGCCTATAAAAATAAAACATTCATAGTTAAAATAATTATGGACAAATCTAAGTAATGCAATTTGTTCAATAATAATTTTACAAAATTATAGCATAGTACCACATAAAAAAGTAGTCGAAGAAGTTATAACCACACCGAACTCGTTATATATCTATACGTCAAATGTTACGACTTACGACTTACGGGAGTCCGTAATTACTGCAGAACTCCAGATCAGTGCTTTGTGATTATTTTAGAGTTGGCTTTCACTTAAAATAAAAAGTTTGTCGTTTGAATTAACTTTGAACTTTCTAGGTACTCACCTGAAAAATTATTGTAAAAATCATCATGTACGTTTTTATGATATTCCTTCATTAACGAAGTCATCACGTTGTTGGAAAATTCAGTCTTTATTTTCGGTTTATCTTTTATTTCCTGAACAGTGACCTATATATAATATATATTATAATGTATATAAATTTAATATAATTTGGAAGCACGATTTGGTTGCCTACTATCGGAGAAATTGTT
This sequence comes from Acyrthosiphon pisum, assembly GCF_005508785.2. Classification (NCBI taxonomy): domain Eukaryota; kingdom Metazoa; phylum Arthropoda; class Insecta; order Hemiptera; family Aphididae; genus Acyrthosiphon; species Acyrthosiphon pisum. The sequence continues at coordinate 38,693,291 of NC_042494.1, read as the reverse complement.
CTCGATACAAAAAGCTGTATTGATAGTAAAAATTAAAACCGTAAATTTAATGGTTATACGTGTTATACCTACAGTTATACAGTATACTGTTATAGTGTAAAACTATTAGGTATATAGATAACATTTGTATTTTTAAACAAAAACAATAATAATTATTTACTAATTATTGATCATTTGATTCAAATTGAAAAAAATCATATTTGCATAAAAAAAAATAATACATTTTTAATGTATTTAATTATTTTACAAATTGTTTCTATCTATAGTTAACGGAACCATGACATTACTGATATATTTTTGTTCTAAATTATTTAAATGAAATATATAAAATACATATAATACCTTGCTATAATATCCTTATAATGTACATAATGCATATACCTACCCACATCATAATAATATTATGAAATTATAACATACGACTTACCATTTTTTCATCGTAGCTGGTAACTGTGGGTTTTTTGTCATTATACTCTGTTCGTGCTTCAATGGCCTGAGCTGATCCTAAAAACGGAGTTATTTGAAGGTGTTTAGTTTCCTCTGTGTATGGCAATTCCGATGGGAATATTTCGTTCCAATATTGATCTTTCACCATTTCCGGATACTCTTGATGCATTTCGTCTACAATTATATACGATACCTAAATGCGAGCAAGAATACATTTAATAATTCGCTAAATTGGCTGATTTTATAAATTTACGAAAATTACCAACAAATCATAGATACCTATTTATAAATTATAGCCTATATATGATTATATCATATTATGGCATATTATATTATAGAATAGGTAGATATTATAATATAGTAAAGGGATTTTTTTATTTTAGTTTTTCTAAGGAAGTGTAAAATTGTACAAACTGAAACGGTTAATACTAACAAATAATTAATATAGAGTGTGATAAAGTCCGTCCAATTAATAAACTATAATACATTGTGATAATAGTTACTATATGCATTATGAATTATGATTGATTTAACATGTTTAAATTAAAGTTATTAAGGAAAAAGTATTTAAGTGATAATTTATATGAAAACAATAATAATTTATAAACTATACAGCAGGTATACTTCGAGTCTAATAGTCTATACGTATATAAATAGACAGCTTATTTTCTATTTTTTTGATCCTGTTTAAATAATAATTGGTATATTTTAGATCTAGATCTATGGTCGTATGAAACTCGTTGAACCAATAGTAGTTGTATGACTGAACTTTAATCCTTATTCTGATCAAATAAACTATTTTCTTCCAAGTTGTTTCAGAGTTCGATGAGATGAAAAATGATGGTTCAGAGTCCGACTAAAACTTTTTTATTTATATTACGTAAATGTCATTTTATAAAGATTTTGAAACTGTGATTTTTGAAATATTATACTTAGTATAAAAATATAAAAATAATAATAGTATAATCATATTATAATAATGGTATCATTACATTTTTTTTTTCATATGATATAGGTACTATTATTTTTTATTTTGATTAATGCTATAAAATAAACTATCCTTTTCTTTTGTGTATCTACTTACAATAATTATAAAACTTTTGTTTTAAATTGCTACTGCCTATATAATATGTTTATATGAAATTTAAATATTATAACTATATATTATAGTTTTATATATCATCATCTTATTTATAAAATACAAAAACAAATGAGTACTTTACTACATTACTTTACATTTTCACAAATAATTATAAAATTAAAGTTTTATTAAAACGCAATATTTCCAAGTATTCTGTTTGACGACGAAAAAATCCATTTAAAATGTAAATAAAGATGAATTTTCTTTCAAAAATAAGTGAAATTCCGTATGTTTTACTCTTAGAGATAAATATAAAATAGTAAAAATGTAAAATGTAAAGATTTAAGAGTTGTACCTACCTAAGTTAAAACACAAAAACCGTTTTTCTGAAGAACAGTAATTTTGGCAATACCACGTTATGACTTGTTGCCCTTCATAGTATAACGTCTTAGATTCGTTCAAAAACAATAGGTACCTAGCTGACGCCTGACTTACATATAACGGTTAATACCTACTCAATTATTGTGTATTTTGTTCACCTGTAAGTTTCTATCGATAAGCCAGTTCACATCAAAATCGTCGTCATCTTCACCAAACGGGTTCACTAAAGTTTCTGCTACCATTAACCAGCCCATGTAGAAGAAAAACTGAAAACAATTTGTGTATATACGTATATAGTGTTTCTAGAATACATACATATTTATTATTTACCTACTTGCAAAAACGTGAATATTGGGACGACTAAATCAATCGGATGCGTTGGGTACCCTTTGCGCGGATCCAGATACTGATTCCCCATTAACGAAGCAGCAAAATAAACATAAACAGCTAATGTCGTTACCTGTAAAGTAGTACACCATACCGACATAGGATATATTAGTATCAATTAATTTGAAATAGAGGTAAGTATCAGACGTAGCTAATGAAGAATACGGAGATAGGTACCAAAAAGTGCAAATTATCTAATTTTTTAATAGCCCATAAGTTAAACATTTAATTGCACTTTTGTACCTTAGTAATTTTAATAGTAAGATAAAAGTGCAAAGTTAAATGTTATTACCCTACCCTTTGGCCTTTGCACTAAAAATTTCAGTTTAAAATTTGACACTCATTTATATTAAGTTCTTAAATTTCTTAAAAACAAAGGTGATTGAGTTCAGTTACTAGTTAGTTTTATTGCATAGAATATTTAGTCAATAACAATAATACTAGTTAAGGCGATGATACATTTTATGTTTGCCTTGCTCATTTTTAACAACGTTATACATTCGTATTTTACATTAATCGATGTACGTTTAACTGTTCAAGTAAAGTGTGGCACCCAAAGAAGTGCTATCCAAAAACAACTGATATTTATGAAAAAATGTAGCATTTTATAAAAACATTACCTAGTAATAAAGAATTAAACGATGATGAAAATTAAAATTATCTTATCATATAAATATTAGCTTTTTCCAAATGTACAAATTAAATGTTCTCGGTTTCACCTCTAACAAGCTTGGAATAGACAAATTAGAAAATTGGGCCATACAATTGAATAGGAACGACAAAAATGAATAAGAAATTTCACTTCAGTTAAAGTATTTCTTGAGATCAGTTTTTTTTTAAATTTCTACGGAATTTTCTAATGCATTTAATGCATTTTTTATTGCTCCTGAAAATTAAAAAAAACGTTTTCTTTGGTTTTTGATTATATTTTATCAAATTTTATCGAAATTGACTGCAGATTTCCACCACTCCTCTGTGCTGAGCCACCTACCAATGAGCCAAAGACTATATTGTCCAGAATTATACCATCTCGTTACTTAAAGACCAGTTTTTAAATTGATATCCATAAATTTAAAGTTTTAATGAAGTACCTAAAAAACACCAAGTCGAATTAATGTACTCAAGAATTCAATCAAATAGACAAACCACAGCTCTACAGTGATTTACATTATTAAAACATAAAATATAGTAGATACATAGAAAAAAATTCAGTTTCGACTTTTTAAAAACTGTGGGTTTCAATTTTATTTTAAGGTTCACATTATAAGTAGGTACTGTAAAAGCTAAAACAATAATAATTCTGATTACAATAAAATTAAAAATACAATTAAAATTTATTTGCGCCCATATAGGTTGTTAAAAAATATATTTTTTGGGCGTATTTTGTGGGAGGTAACTGGTCAGTTACCCTCAGCAGTCTAATGTTATAACTGTCCTCCGCCAAATGTACCAGTTGTCCTCAACAGCAGGCACGTACCAAGGATTTTTTTAAAGGGGGGTGTTTTAGAATACTATTTTAATACAATTTGTTTGTGGGGGGGGGGGGTGTTCACACATTTAATATATTTTTGGATTATATGGCCATGGAGGAGTGTTTTAATACCAAAACAAGCCTCCCAGGCTACGCACCTGCGTACGGCCATATTGTAAAATAATTTATCTTTCACTATTTTGATATATACCAGATACCTGTAATAAATAAACACGGTCGATGGGGTTGAGACTACGCCTAAAACACTACTGCTTAACCGAATATAGGTAGGTACCAATCATCCTCAACGTAAAATAGTGCACCTGGTCAAGAGGGACATTTTATATTAACATGGGTAATTTTAGATACAATATTTTTTTTTATTGTAATTGTAATTTGTCAAATTAAAATGTACAATTATTATCATTTAAAATAATGAATTTATTGTTTTCATATTTATATGCTTTTTTAAATTAATTAATTCTAATACTACATATAGCACCGTCAACGAAGTGGCGCCTTCACATATTTACCTTTAATATTTTAAGCCAGGCACCTATGGTATTGCGATCGTATATAAAATAATATTTTGAGGGCAACTGGTGCATTTTGCTGAAGGCTGTTTTGTATTAAAAAAGGTAATTTTGAGGGCAACTGGTATATGGCTAATTTTTCGCTTATGAGCTACAGTTAAAGAATTTTATGTAGTTTTATATATTATATATTATTATTATTAAGTATTTTGCATATTAAATAGGTCTTGTATTTTAACATATTTGAAATGTTGTCAGATGATTCAAATTAGTAAGGTATACCTACTAATTTATTAAAGTCCCATATGTGGAGATTTACCAGAAATTTAGATGTGAAATTATTTTTAAATAAAGCTTATATTTCAATAGTGCAAAGTGCAAACACATATTTGTAAACAATTTCACTATAGATGTTTTTATTATTGTTATTATAATTATTCAAAATATTAGCTAGGTACTTACTGTGAAGTAAACAATGAAAAAAATAAAAATATGAATTTCAAACGCTCATAAAAATTTAATTTGAGTTTCTTATAGACATTTTTTTTTTGATAAAGGTAAATTATCCTATTAGGAATCTTGTATTACATTTTAAAATCTTAGATTTAAAAAGAAAAATTTTTACGAATTCTTAACTCAAAATAATTAATTGCTAATTTTTGTGATTTTTTCATATTTTTTCAATTTTTGAACTTTAAATGCTTATAAAAAAAAACTCTGACTAAGGATTTTTAATATTTTTCATCTGCCTTTGAAACAATATACTTGGGGCCTTCTATTAAATTTTCAAGCTTTTTTAATCAACAAATAAAATTTTATTGATATTTTTAGAAAAAAAACTAAAAAAAAATGAAAACTGACAATGTCCGTAAAGAGCTCAAAATAAGTCAAAATATTTTGAAAATGTTATGGTGTATAGAAAATGCTAATATAAACATTCAGTCAAAATTTCAGTTAAAGTTATACCAAAAACCAAATTCAATTTTGTGAAAAATCGATTTTGCGTAAAAATTCCTGTTTTTCCTTAATTTTTCTTTGGTTTTTCTTGGCGCTTTTGAAAATTACTGGGAATTTTAAATTTTGACCTCCCAATACACCAACGATATTCACTTTCCAATCGAACAAGATACTGAAGTTGAAAATCGAAGCATTATTTCGACTACTTATCGTGTACACAGACACAAAAAAAAATAAAAAAAATAAAAAAACACACATCATTGTAAAATCAATACATTCATCGTTCCACTAAGAATCTAAAAATGTGTTGAATTTATTATTGAAATAAATCAAAAAGGTTCCCGGAATGAGACAGATCGAGTCAAAGATAAAATGAATTGATTCCAATTATAGACCAAATGGCTAAAACATAATCCAATTGTAAAATAATAATAAATCCTTCTAATATTACAAACTATAAAATAATTATACTTGTCAGAGGTACAATTTTTTTGAGAGGGCTAACTGACGAACTCTTCCTAACCTCTAAAACATTCTTTATGCTTATTTTTCATCATCAATAATATTATTGCAGAATATTTACTGCAGAATTATAATATGTACTTAATTATATTATATAAGAATAAGATCAAAACGTAGGTAGGCATTATATACCAAAACGTTTAAACAAAATATAAGATAAGCATTGGTAGAGTAGACACTTACTATAATATTATGTTTTATTTTTATGGTGTATGGTGTAATGGTGTGTACCTATAAATTATAATACCTACAATTTAAACTAATAATAATTATGTAAGTGTTTTAAAAAGTAAGAACTGAAGATTTTAAAGTTTTCGCAGTGAAATAATTTCACGTATTAAATATAATCATCTATTCAACTCTAATATCCTATATACCTAAGTATAATATTTTGTACCTTTACGATATAAGACTAGGTACCTACGTGTCAATTCTCCGGTCCCCGGAGAAAAACTATAATTCAACCTATATGGGACTCTAATACATCGAACGGTTATTACTAGCAAGAACAATAAATAACACACATGGGTCAATGTTATTATACAATGTGGATAAATACATAACACATAAAATATAAATTAGACTATTGTGTGTAGGAAGTATAATAGGTATGTAGCGAATTTTTACGCGTCAATTGATTGCAATCAGAGAAATTTATCTATCACTATATACTATACATTTATTCATGGCAAAAAAAAAAATCGTATTTCAATTTCTATATAAAATGTATTTTAATGTTCTTTTATATTATACACAATATACCGCTTTATGTTGTACGTGTTTTGTTTTGTAGTTTTATGGCAGAATATACGCAAACCATAGCTCGTTGTTTTCAAAATGATATCTATATTATCTACGCGTTGCATAAATTATCTACCGAATGTTGGTATAAAGTTTTAACGCAAATATTCTCGATAAAATTTATTATTTTTTTTTATAGTTATAAGTTAGCTATATATAAAATTCCGATTCTTCGGATTCGACCAAACGACTTCTCTTGCTGCTAACAACATATTTATTTAATTACCCTATCGTCTCTTTTCAACTGAAATTATAATTAATACAACAGTCAAAAGACAAAAGTGTTTCCATAGTGACGCTTTTCATCTTTGAAATGCAATCTAATACGAGAACGTTATACAGTATAGCGCCAACAATAATAATTAATACTAAATAAAAGATAAATAAATTAAAAATTGCTACTGCAAGGAAAATCTCCACTTCCTTATACATTATGCATCATATTTAATTTAAAACGGTTTTCTATTGCACTTTTACTCTAAACTAGTTCTTTTTTTGATTTATTTATTTTTTATAGATACAGGTACCACCTATAAAATTATTTTCTATTGGTTTGTCTTTATCCAGAGAGAATAACTATGGTAGTTTCTGGTAATTGTGGTAAAAAAATTTCCCAATGAATAAAAAAAATACAATAATACCGACATATCGTGATCTAAAACTACTTAATTTCTATTTGATTTCATGAACTGTATACCTTTACACCTTTGTAGATGATATTTTTTTTAGGTATACTTGGATATAACGGAATTAATATAGAAGTCCAAAATCCATATTTTTATTAACATTAATTGATGTTCACTTCAATATTAAACTACCTTTTTAATATTTATAAGTTGTTCATAAAACGCCCATACGGCTATACATATAGATAGTAATTAATAAGTAATAATAACTACTAACTAGTTTATAAATAACACATTCAAACTATAATAATGTGAACAAAATAATTTAAGATAAATTAGAATTATTTTGTTTAATTATATGCAACCATGGTTATATAATTTAAAGATGAAAATATGTGATTATTTATTTTATATTAATGAAATAAACAAATTAACTAAAAAATGTTCGTAAAACGCGAGTTAAATGCTTTGATGTATAGATTGCATTTCATTAAAAAATAAAATATAGGTAGGTAGGTTTAACGTAATTAATATGATTCCTTTTTTGTTTACCTCATGATCGTTTGAAAAGAAATATAATGTTGGTATTTGTAAATATATTTTAATATAATAATAATTAATTATAATATTGTACTATAATTTAAAATGGGTTAGAGTAGAGAGTAATAAGGTATTACACTATTAGTAAAATTCGTGAAATTAAAAATTATGAATTTATTATTCCCATTATTGTATATCAAATAAAATTGTTCATAGTTGAGTCATATATATTATTAGGTATTTTGCCATTTTTTCTACCTACAAAACACCAATTCTTATCGTCTGTATTTATATCACATATCAGAAAATACTGTATAGGTAAAATCGATATATTTTTAAATAGTTATTTTTTTCAATCATTTATTTAATTTCAAAATTGTAAAAAAAATGATATCACCTTATGATATTACCTTGATGAGGACTAGATTTGGATTTACTTGGAAGAGTTTTGGAGTCTAAGGCTAAGACCTTCTAGCCCTCCTTATTCGTGCCACGAGTAATAAGCTTAGGACGAAGGTATATAAAAATATTCTATTATTATTACTTGGGTGTAAACTAGTGGCACACTAATCCAATCGTAGCTTAGCAAGCTACCGCAATTCGACCGGATCTTGTTTATTTCATCAACCAATGTTTTTATTGAAAACTCATTCGTGATACGTCCCTCCTTTTTGGCTTGTGTCACAATTGTAGCGGCCCATACTAGCGGCATCCAATAATTCGGGTGACTAGTTTTGCTGTCCATTGACTCGAGTAGTGCCTTTTCGTCTGTCATTAAGAATCCCGACTCCACCAAATGATCCATTGTCGGAAATCTCTTTTTCACTGCCGGACAAATCATTGTCAAAGTCATAAGTATGCACAGGTTGGCATATCGCATTATTGTTCTTCTTATTAGTCGAGAGCGTTCGTTCTATAATTACATAAATATTTTCCTCTAACAGGGTTAAAAATAAAATATTAATAATTATAGGTATAATATTATTATTGTATATAGATTATATTATTATAATGTGAAATTAACATTTTTTTTTATTTGTAGTAAAATTATTATGAAGTATAATAGGATTGAAAATGTATAAAGTTATTTATATAATATTGTATTTTATCCCGTCAATTCAATTTTAAAAAATATTAAGAAGATTCAATGTCGTGATTTTCTGTTTTTGTCTTACACATGTGCGAGTTTTAGACGTGTTTTTTGCCAAATATTCCAATTGATCTATTGAACCGATAAGAAATTTGAAAACAGATTTGAATTTATCGTCAAGTCTACTTGAAATCGACTTTCCCACATGTTTGATATTATCCCCCAAGTTCCTAAAAATGTCATATTAAAAAAGAGAATTTAAAAATTATCGTATTTTAATTTTTAGAGAAGTTTAAATCAATTCGCTTCATTAGATCAATTGCTATATTTGGCAAAGAATCAGTCTAAAATCTTATGTCGCGTGTGTGTTAGATAAAAACAGAAAATTATGGTATCGAATCCCTTTAATATACGAATAGAGATATGAAAAAAACCATTTAAAATTGTTTATACTCTATTATACTTTTAAAAAATGAAGTGCTTTTATCTTTTAAAAATTGTACCTTTATGTGAAATACAAAAATGTATAGTATTGCGAGGACGTATTAATGTACTATGACAAATAGTTAGTTTTCAAAGCATAAATGGGTTAGTTTTTTGTAATGCTATAGGTCCTATCCATTTAAAAATATTTATTTACGAATTCCAAAAATGATAATATTTTGTACAATACTCTAGCAGTTGTAAATTAAATAAAAATTATTTATAACACAAGTGGTTTGATAAATTTATCATATTATATTATTATACATTATACATTTATTGCGGTATATATTATATGTTGTCATCATCAGTGAAATGCGGGCGTTTAATCCTCATTTAAATTATAATATAATACAGTTTCATTATTTCACACGTCACATGTCATACAAGTAATTACAATTTTGAAATGTGTCATTCATAATAATTTAATGGTTTTATATTTTATAGATTACACGACAGTTATACACTATTTGACTCTTAAATATAAAATAAGTAATACCAATTCTACTTATATACCTACATTTTGGATTTTAAGGTAGACGGTATCATGCTTTTATTTATTGTAAATATTAATTGTATTCTTATAAATTAATTGTATTACTATGCAACTGTTATCTATATTTTATTGACCTATAATTGTTATATTAAATATGTCTATTTGGTGTATAAATAAATAATAATAATGTATCAATTGAATTGTGTATAGTTTATTATGAATACATTTTCAAACATGTTTTAAAGTTTTATTGAAAAAAAATATGACATTGAATTAATATTATGTATATTTACTTTAAACTAAATATAAACACAATGGTATAACAAGTTTGTAATAATTCGATTTATGTTTCCATTACTACCTATAATATTCAAATTATTTTAATATACCCATAATAATGCGCATTATTCATTAATGTACCTGTAGAATATTATGTATTACAATAAATAAATATTGTAATTATTTGTAGCTCGTATAATTTATGTATAATCATTATAATATTTTTAAAATATCTCTAAATACTTCAGAAGGCAGAAAATAAGTTTTGGGAGGTTGTAATATTTATTTGTTATTTTAGATTCTGAGCGGACGAAGGAATGTATTGTATTTACAATGTGTGTTTATTTCTGTCTGTTCTCAACATTTGAGGTAATAAAAATTCTCTAATTTTAAAAATCAGCATTTTTTCTATTATAATAGAAACTAGAATCTAGTTGGTACTTATAATAGGAAAAAATTCAAATTTTAAAAAGCGCCAAGAAAAACAAAAAAAGAGTAATTTTACCCTAAACCAATTTTTGAAAAAATTGATTTTATTTTCTTGTTGTAACTCAAAAATTAATAACTACAGACCCTTGAAATATTCACCAAATATTTATATTAGTATTTTCCATGAATGGTTTCATTTTTTAAATATTTTGACTTTTTTGGAGCTAGTTATCCTTGAGAGAGTTTTCGAATTTTATAAATTTTTTAAAAAATATTTTCGATGAAAACTTTTTCACTTTAATAAAATGATATTATAGATTATTTTTTATATGCATTTAGAGTTCAAATTTTGACAAAATTTCAAATATTCGAACTATTTTTCGGTTAGATATTCATGAAAGTTTTACTTTTCATGGCTAACATTAGACATTTTGATAAAAGATTCCCCACAAATTGTTCTAGGTACTCTTTCAAAAAGAAAAATACATTCTCGACAACTACTGTACAACAGAGTGGTACCCACTTGTTTACCTTTTTCACTTTTATCGTATAAGTATTTTATATGTATTTTTTTCTTCAATTACTCCAGTAAATTAATTTTATTATTTTGGATATTTGCAATAATAATATAATACTTAGCTAAACATAGCTAATCAGATAGATACATACTTGCCCGATAATTAACGTGCTGACATACAAAGCCAGTGAATCTGGCCATGGTATACTTAGGTACTGATTCCACCATCGGCCAACGACAACTGCAACGTAAAACCCCAACACAAATGACACAGGGATCAGATTGGTGTACATTTGACAGTGCAACGATATTTTTTCAAAAAGACTAAAACAAAATTTAAAAATGGAGGTTGAATCGATCTTATGGCAATAAATATTATACGGTTGTCTCTTACTCTCTTTGTGATTGTGTCAATATTATTCTGTATGTAAGACTCAACGAAAAATAACATATCGTGAACAATATCAGGTTCGGCCACAGCAGTTTGTAAATGCTACCTTTCCAACTGAAATGTTAGTACTTAGTGTACAATAATTGGTAAAATGTATGTGTAGATAAAAAGCAGGTAAGTGGATGTCGCTCTGCTGTACAGTAGATTACAAGTGGGTCGTTGTTTAATGGATTGTATTAGACTTGAATTCAATGATATAATATCATTGTATAAGAAAAAAGATTCCGAGCGGAGGCGGTTTGTCAGTCTGGATATTTTATATTGTTATTATTTATTATATCATGTAAGTTGAATTAATATTATAATATTATAATTTTAGATTCTGAGTGGAGCGAGGAATGTATTGGTTTTACCATAGGCGTGCACAGACTTTGTTCGCAGGGTATGCACTATGCAGTTGATAATATATTGTCAAATGTGCCCCATGATATAAATTCTCTTAAGATTAATGTACATATGGGAGGCTTGGATACAAGGGGGCGCGAAGTAGGCGCAACTCCCCCCCATCACACCAAATCCCTAAAAATAGGATTGTATTTTGTATTTATGTATAATATGTGAATTGTATAATGTATATAATATTTTAGGTCCAATTTTTTCTTTCTATATTCCTGGTGCTTAGCAAACTTTCATACATGTATTATTTTTCAATTTAGGCATTTTAATCGCAAGTATAAAGACAATTTAGCCCCCCCCCCCCAAAAAAAAATCTGGATTCACTCCCTGGTACATTACATTATGGCATTATGGCATTACATTATAAACATATTATCACCTATGGTTATTACTTATTATTAGAAAACAATTAGTTTTTCTTATTTTTTTTCACTGTAAATGTTTGAGTCATTGACCCTAACAATGACCATAGTATATAAATATTAAAATATATAATATTATGCTGGATTTATTTTCCTTTACGTAGAATAGGATAACTGAGAAGTAACTTGAAGAACGCATGGTAAATATATTTTGTATAAATTGATCACTGTTAACCACGGTTATCTACTCAGGTTGGTCCTATACCGCTATGCTGCCTGTGTATATCAATTGTCTGTGAGGCATCAATCGGTTAAAAACATTCGTAAAAACTTGAAACTTGGGTTGTTTACTTATATAAGCCTTATCTAAACATGGTAAAATTTTAAAAAACATTTGAGTGGCTTTTGAGTCTTTTATTTAATTTAATTTAGTTTTTGATTTTTACGATATTTCCTAATTATAAATTATAATTATAAAAATTACTTATTTATATAAATCGTTCTTAAGGTGTTCTTATAACGCTTTGTCTATCACCATAGAAACGAATAAAATTAAATAAAAAAGATTCCCTCGTCCGCTCAGAATCGTTTTTAATCGAATTCAATCATTGCATTCAAATCGAATACAGTAAAATTACACTATCCTGTCCGATGACCGAAGGGACGATAGACAAATTTCCACCAACGAAAGTACAGCAGTATATAGTGATTAGACCCACTTGTAACCTACTGTACAGCAGAGCGACATCCACTTACCTGCTTTTTTATTCGTTTCTATGATGATATACAAAGCGTCAGAAATTAAAATCCCATTTTTAGCGTTTTTTCGTAATTTTTCGGTGGTTTTTCCCGTGACATTAAATAACTATTGATAAAATCGAAAAATGACTAGTCTAAAGTACCATCTTGATCCAATTTGCTAAAAGATAAGGTACTATATGTTGAAATAAAAGCACTCCTTCTGGTAGAAATTTTGTATACAAGATATAAAAAAAAAAAAAATAAATACCATTGAAGAACCACTAGGTTCCTCGCTCCGCTCAGAATCTAAAAATATATACAACAGTTGAATAATTGAATAAAAAAGATATCCGTTTAATAGTTGTAGTCATGTTATTCCCGGTAAATTGTAACGTATAAGTTCAGGTAAAAGTATTGTGACGATATTGAAGTTTACTAACTTTGCCGTAATACATAGATAATACCAAACGAAATTACCGAAAAAGTAATTTCCAAAAACATCCCAGACCACGGCACGTGGCGACCTGGTCGGTGTACGTGATGGTCATTTTGCAAACATCCAATATAAATTTGAAAAGTTTTTGAGATGAGACCTTTTTCCGAGTGTGTAGAAAAACAGTTTATGTTTTTTTTATTGTTGTTGTTTTGTATTTCACCGCGCGTAACTATGCTTAAACGTTTCCATTACAACTGTAACGTTCCGATGAATTAATTTTTAGTAATTTATTGTTTGGTGGAATCCTGTCCACGCAAATTAAAAACCAGATCAAGGGGTATATTTTATTACATCCTGAAATTGAATAAGGAACTGCTTTGTTTTATTACATTGATACGTATAATGGAATTTGTTCTGTATATACCTAATGATGGAATTAAAAGCGCCGACATCAAAATATAATATGTATAAAGGGAACCTATATATTGTTGCTCAATATTAACCGTATTAAATTGTAATATATCAGTTAAATTTATTTTAACTAACAAAGTTATTACGAAAAAAACTAATACTGCTACAAAGAATTGGTTTACGAAAACTAATAACACGGAAAATACCGCACGTTGGCCTGAGCATTCATCGATGCTCAGGTGTCAGTCAAGTGCTCGTTTTTCGATGATTGTGGATTGTAATATGGCCGAATAATATATTGTATAGCTTTGAGATTAACGTACCTATAACACACTAGCATCTGTCTATTTTTTCGTGACTAATGAATATAATTTATCAATACATATTGTAACATATTATTACATTTGCTGATATTTTGGGCGTGATATTTTGAACATGTTCATTATCTTCTTGAAGAATAAAAAAAATTTAATAAATAAATAAAATAAAATATTTATGGTGATCGATTAAATCTTGTAACACATTAGGTAATGTTCGTTGCCACCTGATAATATACAAAAATATTATCAAGTATTTATAATTCGATAAAATCAAAAAATATTTTCTATTTTCTACCTACAATGCTCAGTTTGATATGCCTATTGACTTTTGTTCCGTTAATGGTTAATCCGTAAATTAAATGGATAATTTAAAAAAAAAATTAAATGGTTTTCCGTTTTCTCGGGGCCTCTATAACGATTGGGGGTTCCCCAGGCGTAACCCAGGTAACCCTAGGCGGGTTCTTACTTCACCTAATGGGTAATCGGCATTGGTCGCTGTCACTAATGTGTGCTTTGGTGAAGCATCGTTTGGCTGCTAGCTCTCGGATGGGTGACCACCCGTGTCTTTTAGTGACAAATCCTAGGACCACGATCCACATACATACGTGTTTATCAACAAACCGTAACCACCTCTAAAAAATATTAATAACCATAGTTGCCGATGTTTAAAATCAATAATAATAAAAAAAAAAAATACTTATCATTAAGTATAATGATAACAAACGTTAGTATATTTGAATGAAAGGCCGTCTTATAGATTCAGATAAAGGTTTCGAATTCACTCGATGACGTTTGTAGTCACATTGGTAAAGTTTACACACTTGCAGTGTTTTTACTCCATACAGTTGGCTCAATTTCTTATTTGGTAGATACTATTAGTTACGAAATTAAAAAAAATAACAAATATAGGTACCTAATATGATTTTAAACGTGTTTTGTATATTACGCTATTATCTAAGTACCTAGTAGTATATAATATATTATTTTTGACAGTCATGTAACGTATGATATATTTCGTTGACGAAATTATTATGTTTTGATACTTTTTATGTTGAGTTACAACAATGTTAGCAATTATATTGTTATTTTACTTTCTACATTTTTATGATGTTAAATCTCACCTTACAATAACGTGCACGTTAAGTAAACATAAGAAATTACGGTTTAGAAACGTTTAGAAATACATTTTTTAATTTCTTAGTAAAGTAAAGTTTTATTAACCAATCAGAATTCTACGAGTAAGAATGAAAAAAAGGTTTATTTTATTAGAGGGGTAATTTTCTGTACAGAGTTAACCCTAGTAAGTGGTTCTGGAAAATTGAAAGAAAACAAAAAGAAAATAATATACTGTTTGAAGATAACAATAGAAAATCGATTTTTCGTCAAAATTAAATGGATAGAAGATGCAGTTATCCAGGACGTTATTATCCGATTATAGTTTAATTACAAAACTGTTTCCACTTACCACGATTGTTTAAAATATTTTGTGTGATATTTCAAAACCATATAATTCTACTATAATAGGTACCTATATCTACTACCATTACACAATTTCCTAAAAATATACATTATACACGCGTTATAATGAACTGTCACTGCGAACCTCGGGTTGGACGTGGTTATGTTTTGAGTATATGATGTCTAGTGTATGGCAGTCGGTCATTGGGATTTAATAGGTAGATGTACAGTTATTCAGTATACAAATCAGTGGCAAAAGTGCAATCCGGCTATTTAAAAAATCTATTTCAGTCGAACGTTCAGAAAATGACTCGTGTATCCTATAGAAATACCGAATGTAGTCGACTCTGTAGATGTATCGTTACTCGTTAGGTTGGTCGATTACCTATAATATAAGATGGGGAATAGTAAAAATGTACAACACACTTTCGTAGTACTCATCTACGTCTATGCTTATGTGTGAAATTGATTCAAAGTTTTCGTGTAAATGTATATTTAAGCTGTGTGAAGCTGTAACCACATTGGTAGACCGTAATAAATAATAATATAGGCACATGTTTTTTTTTGTAAGTAGATCAAAACACTCACAAGGTATTTGCTGTAAATGAGTCAAGAAAAACAACGGGTTTTAATACAATGTAAGTAATAGATAGTAATTATCGAAAAAAAAAAAAAATAATGCAAAATATATAATGTTATAAATATTGCAGGCACCTACTCAGAACTCGCTAGTAACCGATAAATCGAGCACGTCGTTCGATTATTCTGTACTGGATAGTCAGTAATAGGTATGTAGTTGCAGAATACTGATATGGGGTTTGTCATTATTTGTTCACTAGTCAGCACTACGAGGTCCATGGTTCGAGAATCGTTCAAATGTAACGATCGGCGTGTAAGGAAAATTCGTAAAAAAATTGTTTGTCATTAATTGTGGTTATCATTTGAAAACTTAAACAAATCATTACACGTATAACAAATAACACACAACTATAGCATAATGAGTGATTGTGTTTATGCAATTCACGTATATCGTATAAGCGTATGGTTTTACGCTAATTCACCGTTTGTCTACATTAGGAACAAGTAAGTAGTAGTAGGTACACGTGTTTGTATTAATTTTCTAAATCCTAAGCAAATAGTAATCCAGACCTCGTTTGAGTATATCTCTGTGGAGGAATCCCAAAGGGTGTTAAACATTTAAGATGCATCCTGGTAGGTAGGTAATTATTTGATCAGAGATAACTCTAGAATAACACCAGTGCATTGAAAATGGTTGCAACTATAAGTATATCGGTTGGACCTTGAACTCCTTGAAGTAGCAATATTGTATAATATGATCTAAATTTACTGCTACCACAGGTTTATTTGTAACATTTTAACCTCATTTATAAAATATAATAATTTAACATAATGTTAGAATTTATATACCTACGCATTCAATTTGAATATATTTTTTTTTAGTATCTTTGGACAGTTTGTCAAAATGATAATTCGTTAAAAGTTCTTTAACCAAATACGTAATTCGATATTCATCAAAAATATAATAAATTGGTAAAATAATAATATGTATTTTTGATGTGGTTCGAATAATACCAAGTTTGATAGAAGAAAATATATCATAAAACTATCTCACCTTGTCTTCTAATTAGCATACATTGAATGGGCTAAGTTTAAAAATATGCAGTAAAACGTCCTTAAAACGGACAATCTATAAGACGGAAATCTCTTTACAATGGAAAATAACAACACTGCCGTATAACCTATATCCCGTTTATTTTAGTCTCCAATAACGAAAACTCGGTTTTAAAAATTACCCGCCGTTTTTCACGAATCGAAATTTACGAATGAACTTTTTCCCGAATGGTATTTTGCCCGAAAATCCAAAAATTCGAAATCTTTTTCCCGAATACCTTTTTCCCGAAATAAAAAATTCAAAGTATAATTAATAGCATATTGTGTAGCAAGGGCGGGAAGTGAGCTATTTCAGTAGTGGCCCGCGGGCGACGTGTGCGGCGTTAAAGATAGTATTTCAGAAAAAGTCCGGGTATCTTGCCTTTATCGCACTTTACCGTCGTCACATAAACATTTTTTGTATATACTATCAGTAGGCTTAGTTAGCTATTCTAGCTAGGAATGCCTTAATTAATAATAAAAAAAAAAAAAAAAAAAACATGAACATTTAACTGATTTGTATATTACACCGATATCACCACATCATTGTAATCGTAGATTCGCGATATTCGCAGGATATATCGGCTGTCGTTATACTTCCATTTTCAAATATCTATAAAAATTGTGTTTTCTTGTAAATTTTATATCAAAATTATTTTTATTTTATTTTAATTTACCATCATGACTGAAATTAAAATTTTGGGTGAGTAAAATTATTTTACGGTGGTTTTATTTACGTGTGGTCTTAATTACCAGTCAACGGAAAAACATACTGGGAATGTCAAAAATTACGTAGGAATTATCGATTTAGGTGAAAAGTGTTCGGGAAAAAAGGTTTAGGGTATACGTACTTTCGGAAAATATACCATTCGGAAAAAAGGGGTTCGGGATTATAGGTTTTGGGTTTTTGGATTTTCGGGCAAAATACCGTTCGGGATAAAGTTCGTTCGAAAACTCCTTTGTAACAAAAAATCCAAGTGATTCCGTGATAAGGATGTTTTACTGTATATGGATGAATTATGGGTTTAGTGAGTAAGGAATTGATAAAAAAATATGAAAAAGATATAAAAAAAGGCTTGAAAAATCTTAATAGAGCTTATGACAAGGTAAGGTTAAGTCGATGTGTTATAGTGGGTGTGCCCGAGTACCTAATTTAGAATTATGTATTATTAAATAATCAATAGCTATACATACAGTTTTAAATTGGAATAATCACAGGCTGTAAGACTGAATTTGAATTATAAAAGCTATGAAAATAAACGTATAGACTTATATCCAATATATCAGAATTATAGCTACATATAAAAGTTAAAACACTAAATTTATGTATAGATAATATTATACTGATAATATTTAAAAAATGTTATTTTGAGATTTAATATCTTATATTATCGTACAAGTATTGTCATTAATTAAAAGTGTACTATTTTCACTCAAAATAAAATAGTTTTATGGTTTATGAAAAGGCTTGTTATTGGCGAATGAGTTTTTCTTAAATTAAGTTATATTGTAATTACTAATTTAATTATTACCTACCTACTGTAATTTCCTTATTGGTTTAATTATAAGACAAAATACAAAAGGACGTTATTGAAACTTTTTAATAAGTGCAAATTAAATTAATTTTGTATATCTTCCTCATTTTTTCAATTTATAATGAGCTTATTCAAATTCTGATTTTTAGAATTTGAAATACCTATACCTAAAGTCCATATTTTCACATGATTGTGATTGATTTTTCGTACTACTTAGGGAGCGTTCTGTGATGAATGGTGATACACATTTCTATTTTTCAAAAGGAAATTCACCTTTTTTGCAATAAATTATTAATTGCATCATTTTTTTAAAAAATGTTGATGTACCTAAATTAAAATTCGTAAGAGTGGTTTTCCAGTAGTAAAAATTTGTATATTAAGGATAATAGTCTTTAAAATGGGTTTTCAAAAATATAAAATAACTTAATATCAGATCTAGTATTTATTATATTTAGACCATTATTTTTATAAATTATAAATATTGATAGATTAATATTAATTACTAAAATGTTCAAATCATCATAGCCCAAATATCTTCCAAACCCATTATCATGGACCTATTATCCTTTGGACACTAAGTTAAAAAACTCAAAACTATTCGGTCAAATCTGGATTTTAGTACGTAATATTGTAAAATGTTAATCATGCAAGAGAATAATATTTTAGGGAATTGTTTCAATAAAGTAAAAATAATTTTTTTTCGTAGAAATAACAACTTTCCAACTTAAATTATTTTTATAATAACTGGGTAAGTCAAATAGTAAATAAAATTAATTTTCGAGTAGTGGATGTCGAAAATAATAGAAATATGAAAGAAGATAGAACATAATTTAACTTTCAATGGTAGAACAATATAGGTATATAACATTGCACATCTAAGCCTAGAAGTATCACTTAAATGGTGTTGCGTTTACTGTCACCATAGATATAATATTTCACAATTCACAACTATATTTTAATTCAAATTATAAACAATAGAGAATTCAAATTATATAATTTATTGAATTTTAAATGGATATAATAGCTTAGAGCTGTTGACATGATTGTAACTAACACCAGTGTTCAATAATCACATGTCTATAGACAACACGGAGTCTGATACTATTATGATATTATAATAACACGAGTTTTCAAAATATAATATAATATAATATAATATGATGACGAAACAGTAGGTAACAATGCTTTTGCTGGTTCTTTGTTCATGAACCAGAATTATATGATGACTTCGGTAGATACTATTTAACGAAATGAGATAGATAGATAGATAGAGAGAGAGAGAGAGAGATGTGTGAGAGGGGGGAAACCACTATTGATTTATTTTAATAACTATTAGGTAACTATTAGGTAGTTGGATATTTTTCAACACTTTCGTAGTAATTGTTTAATTTTCGATTTGTATGTTAATTTCACATTACTTCAGCCAGGTTAAAAATATATATATTTTTCTAGAGACGTGCTGTGCTAAGTTATTATTCGTGCATATAAATACCTAAAGATATTATCATCCATGACGAATAGTTTTTCTCTCGTGAATCATTAAGAACGAGCTTGCGTTAATATAATGCGCTCGCTTGCTTACTATAGGTGGTAGAATTGTTCATTAACATTACACAAATCGACGCCAAATGACGGATTTTAATAAATTGCGAATTACGAATTGCCAACCGCGAACACACGCAAATAGTGTGTAGGTAGAGCTCTCAAGGTACACTTATGTTGCTGTAATCCGGACGAGGTGTACACACCTGGGACGAAAGTCAGTTTAATCTCAAATGCCGAGCAAACGGAATTGTTAATAATTACGGACCGTACACGAATGCCGTTAGAAATGCTTGGCAACTTTTCGTCGTCACAGACGCAATATATTTTCATCAAACCATAAACTAAAGTTGTTTCGGTAAAATTCGGCAGACGGCTTATATTTTCGTTTGAAAAACAACTTTAAGGTAATTTACTGTTGACATGCTTGTGCAGAAACACTATACCGCGTAGTGGACTGCATTGTAATAGAGTTTATATACATTTTAGTAACTATTTTGTTTTTTACCCGCAAAATAAAGAGAACCGTTTCGGTTAGGTTGAGCGGTGAAGAGTGAGTTGTGAAAATTACGATAGGTATGAAAAACAATGACAATAAACTACTTGGAGGTAGGTATGTGATTATGTGAACTGGAAATTAATCGAAATGGATTGTATTTTGAACAACAAAACAAATTATTATTCTCGACTATTTCTTACTGGAATGTGGAAATATAATCCAGATTAGATATATTAT
Source organism: Acyrthosiphon pisum (assembly GCF_005508785.2). NCBI lineage: Eukaryota > Metazoa > Arthropoda > Insecta > Hemiptera > Aphididae > Acyrthosiphon > Acyrthosiphon pisum. Next base: position 38,672,192 of record NC_042494.1, on the reverse strand, counting down.
ATAAATGATTTTATTATTAACAACAAAAATCTAAACCGAATAAACCATTAATCATTAGTAGTACATATTAGATAATATTTTATCAATGTTTATCAGTCGCCACAGTTTGGTTATACAACAACAAATAAAGATGAATTTTGTAAATATTTTTAAACAATAATTGTTTTCTATCGTGACAAAATATCTGTAGGTATTGGCTAAAAAAAAAGAATGCTTGTTAATTGATTCACTGTATCTATTGGATACACTGTTTATGTGTCATGTTTGAAATACATATAAAAGCTTGTAATAATTATTTAATAGCATAACATTAATGGTTAATAATTTGCAGCTGATAAATAATGAAACTTTTTCGTTCGTATTTAGGTTCTGCTATATTTACCCTTCATTTGTTTTATATAATTGGTCATCCGATTGATGATGACTTATCTTTTAGGTACGTATTAGTATTATTATTATTTTTAAAAAAAATATTGAAAATCAATGGAGGAGATATTTGACTAGCATTTTACGATGTGATAAATACATTTCTATGCTCAATATTATACTATCCGAATATTCTATCCTAGCCTTTAAACTATATAAACGACAAGTATGAAAAATTTCAGGTTGAAAGCGAATAGAAACGATCATTTAATTCAGAAGAAAACATCATACCAAGAAACGGATGATGATTTTTCCGAAAATGTGGATAAATTGTTGCAGAATGTATCAAGGGATGTTTCCGCCATGCTTGACAATTCCTCCACTTCAGAAAATTTGTTGTGCCAGATAAATAATATTTATGTGGTAAGCAATTTCAATGCTTCTGATGTAAAAGTGGGAGAATCGTCATTCAGAAAATATCCCAAAACCAATAAAAATAAGAAGTCACAGAATAAAAAAAGCAAAGAAAAGGAATGTAATACTTCTGAAGTTAAATCCACTAAAATCGGAATGCCAGAATACTTCGAAAAAGCGGAAAACACGGGGAAATCTTCATTTATTTCAAACCTTCCTACGACAATAATTCAAACTACTGAAAATAATTTACATATTACTTATCGGTATCCTTCTAAAACCAATGTATAATATTGTTTATATTTTAGTGTTTTTTTTCTATTTAAAGATACCTACACAAAAAAGTATCATTAGCATAATATTATCTAACATATTTTATACTATTTATATTTGGAATTTTTGACATGAGTACATTTGTATAATCTAAAGAAAAAATTATTATTCTGCATCTAATTATATTATTACTTAATACTTACATTATTATTCAAATTGTTTTTGAGTTTTAGATTCTGAGTGGAGCGATGAATGTATTGATTTAACAATGATGTGTGTTTTTTTTTTATTTTTTTATTTTTTATTTTTTTTTGTGTCTGTCATCACCTTTTAGGACAGTTAAAGTGCTTGGATTTTCTTCAACAGTACGTTTTCTGATAGGAAAGTGAATCTAGTTGGTACTTTTGACCCCCCAAAGTACCAATTAGATTCACTTTCCTAAAAAAGTGAATTTTTAAAAATGTAAATATTATACTTGTATTATAATATCAAGCACTTAATATAAAATGCATTATGTTTTGAGAAAATAGACAGGAAATATTACTATCTAAACATATTAAAAAATAGTTGTAGGTATGTTAACCCCAAGTTGGAGGGTATCCACACTGGTGGGCCTCCCTCCTCACGCCATTCATGTTATGTACCATCAAGTTTTTTTTTTTGCTATCAAATTCACTTATTGTTGTATATAAATATTACAGATTGTAAATATCTATTTTCATCTAAAAAAAAAAGGTATGTTAAAAAAAATGTATTCCTTTTTTTATTGAATACAAAACCTAATAATATATATATATATAAATTACATAATTCTATCTTTTAAATAGAAGAAGTTACCTATTTCTCGTCATTCGAAATTGCATTTCAATAAAATGAGATATATAATATTTTAAAGTTAGTTATACTTATATTATGTTTGACATTTTAACGTGCACATATTTTTACAATTTTTTGTTGCATATTTACAGGTATATTTTTCCTTTTTTTAGCTTCCATAACTTCCGAGCAATATTTATTATTATTGTTATATTATGTCCATATAGTACCTATAGTTATATGGGTAATAATAATATTATTTCTATCATTTGGATACAACCCCGAGTATCTCACGAATTTTATACAAATGATTTAAAAATGGCAGTGGAACCGCGAACAAATAAAACGAAACGAAACACAAACACAATTTTTTTTCAACGAGAACTATAATATTATTATACTCACAGCGGGACAATCTAAATAGTCTCAAGAAAAACAAACGTTGTTTGGTTTCGATCTCGTAGTTTCGGCGCGGACACACGCGCGGGTTCTGACTTTTGAAGGGCTGTGCAAGTGCAGGGTTATTAAAATAATACCGCATTGTTCGCGTTGTAATGGTTTTTTTTTTTTTTTTACGCACAATAATAATGTTGTACACCGCAAATCGGCGCCATATCACAATACACCTTCGTATTATACCTCAAAAAGTGCGAACTCGCGTTTCGCGCACGTGTACACATTACACAGGGTACGCGTGACGGTGATTAACCGACAACGTCACGGGCGGCGGCGGCGTGTAAGGGCGCGCCTAGCAGCCAAAGTCCATCGGTTTACTCGCTCCCGACCGACGGGCGACGACCGCGCGGCAGTCACGCATTGTTGCGCCTTGCGTTGCTGTTCATCGTTCACGCGAGTGCGTTCGTTTTCGAAAATCGTTTTTGTTTTTTAAAAATCGCCCCCCCCCCCCGCCATATCGAGTTTGGTTTTTGCGACCTTCCGCGGTGCATTATCAACAGTGGATTCGCGTTCAAGACGGGCACTAGATTTTCAACGAAAGGTAATTCACATCTTTCCACCAGCATTTTGTTTTCTATTACCTATTATACCGATATTATTACAATAATTATTATTGTAACCATGGATGTAACATTAATTAGTCGTTACATTGGTGACGAAATGGTTTAGAATTAGTGGAGTGCAGGTTGATAATTCGCTTGTACCTACATAGCCACATAGGTAGTACTTACCGCGTATAGTATACATACTTACTAATTACTAAAATAATGTAGGTAGTGTAACATTTTATAAATATTATTATATATACGCCACACACGTTCATACCTGTTGATTAAATATTTAACATATTACGAAAAAATAGCTAAATACTCAAACATAAATATAAGCTTATAAGTAAAGAATGTATGGTTTTAAATTTTAATAAACAAACTTGTTTTTATTTTTGAAATTTAAATTTTTATATCCTGTCAAGAAGTTCCATCACTGGATGGATTCTTCTTTCAAGCCTCTAACCCATCAACTCCCACAGTGCTAGTATTTATTGTAAAAAAATAAATTTACGGATCGTATAAATAAATTAATAATGTAACAAAACAAAAAAAAAATTTTATACGGAAATTAATAAATGATATGATATGAGACAATTTTGTTCAATTAATAAACGATTTTAAATATCACATTGACGTACAGATATTGAATCATATTCTTTAATTTTATTCTTAGTCGAGAAAATTACAAATAAAGGACTAAGTAAACAATGCTAAATAGCCACTATAATATTATACAACTTACTCAATATTTCATAGTTAATTATAATTTTATAACACTCAAATAAGAGATGTATATATTATGTTGTTATGACAACTGCAAGATGTATATAAGTTGAGCTTTTAATTATCAAAATGAAGCTCTAATGTTAAATTTAATATTTATAAAACGCTTATTGTCATAGTTAAGGAAGAATAATATACTACATGTGTAGTAGAACATTATTCAACAGATTTCAACAGTTTTACGTGACATGTAATATACCTAATATTGTATGTTTATTAAATATTTAATAATTTAAAAAAAAAAAAAAACAATTATACAATTATACATTATACATTTGAATTATCTATCTACTGTAAGCTGTGCTTGTGGCGAAGATAGTGAGTTACAAATTAATACTTGTACTTAAAAACTAAAATGTGTGTATAATTTATGTACAGCTATTCTAATTATTAAATTGACATACTTACCTAAGTAATTTTTATTAATTTTTAGTTATATTTCTAAAAAAAAATGATAAGGAAATAAATATTTCTGTGCATTGTAATTCAATATTATGGTAACAATAAAATATAGGAACTGTTATATAAAAATAAAATTTAATATTGTATTTTAAACCTATTTAAAAATTGAAATTACAAAACATATCAAATATCTTTATTATTTTAAGCTATCAAATTCCTAAACTTAAAATGTAATCTCTGTGAAATAGTTATTAGGGAGTGAAATAGATATCCTGAATATTCTTTAAAATTAATAACTGTCATCAAATGATGAGATTCATAAAAATGTATAGTTGACTACCTATTGATAAGTAATTTATGATAACTTTAATATTAATTATTGATTAGAATAATACTGTTGAGTACTGATAGAAGGTTTTTAAAAATGATAGATATAGTGATTTAGCATCTCAAATATATTTGGTTTATATATTTTATTATTTACAAAAAACATAATGTAGAGATACAGTTTTAAATTTTAATCTTTAGAATGTTAATTTAATAAACAATAGACGAATTCTTTAGCCAAAATGTCCAACACTATACTGACTACTTGCCAGTTGCCACGCTAAGTGAATCGTTACTGTGTACAAGTCTCTTCACTAACTCAGAAAAGTAAGATGGACAAATAATACAATTTAAACATTTTTTCAGTACCTATAATAAGACAATAATCCAGTAACGTCAGATGCAAGAAGGCTGTTCTTGCTCAGATATACACAGATAAGAAAAAGAAAGCATGGGCAAAAGAAATTCAAAACTGAAGCAAGATACAATCGACAAATTAATAGAAGACACATATTGTAAGTTATTTCAAAATATTAAATGTTGTAATACAATTTTAGACTCAAATGTGAAAATTAACTAGTTAAAGCTAAGTTTAAAAAAATAATATTTTAATGTAACTATCGTTAGTTAATTTTCTAATTATTACCTAATAACTTAATTAGTTAAAGAATCCATTGTAATAACTTAATTTTAAAAAGAATATGTATAAGTTAAAATCTTCCTAGTGCCGCCAATGGGCGTCTTCCCCTCTCCTGTCCTTCTATTTATATATGTTTTAATTTATCATATTTGCTTATTGTACCAACTACTGAATAAATTACAAATACAGATTGTAACTTTCTTCTGAAGTAATAAAAAAAAGTTTAAATTGTATGTATACGTCATACCTATAACTAAAGTAAATGCTAATTAATTAGTTTTACTGAGTTTATAATATTAACATTTTCTATAGATGGAAAAATTAAAAATATTCATACACATTTGTAATTTTCAATTTTTTTTACAAATAGAAATATTTTTGCTATAACAAAAAGTTGGAAAATGTAATACATGATTTCTTATAAGTAGTGTTACTATAGCCATTCAAAAAAATTAAAGATACATAGGCACGATTTTTTTTTATTAGCATTTTCAGTTCAAATAATGATACGATTCTGTAAAAAAAAAAACGTGTACCTATTATAAAACAACAAACTAATAACTACGAACATGTTAATTGTAATAGGTATAATTATGAGAGGGTTCTATAAAGGACTAATTAACAAATTATAAATCTATATTTCCATGATATTGCCATTGTTTTTGTTTTATATTAATTATTCAACCAATACATATTTATGGGTCTGATTATCTTAAAATAATAGACTGGTCCTAATGAAACAATACTTATATAAATTATAGTCAATAATAGCGCTGCTTTTAATGCCCCCGTTTATCCAACTACCTACTTGGACTGAAATTCAACTAGAACTATCACTGTAGAAGAGTTTAATATTCATCATCTTTTCTGGATCTACAATATAAATATTTAATCATGAATCAAGTCCCACAGAGATTTAAGATTTGTTTGCCCATAAAATATGTATTAAATGTTACAAAGTACCTACTACTCAACAAGGACCTGCATCAATTTAAAAAAGGCATTTCTTTACGGTAAATATATTTCTAAAATCAATGGTTTTTCACTATTCAATTTTCGAAAAATGTCAATGACGATTTGATTTAAGCCCACATGGTAATGGAAATCTAGGGAAAACATTAAGAGTATTGAGTAGATGTTTGGCAGAACATGGTTTGGTATATTATAATATTAGTCTTTGTACATCAGAATGACATTTGTACAAAATTATAAATATGGTAATTATTTAAAGTTAAAAAAAACTGGCTTGCATGGTACAGTGAGATAAAAATGCATAAATATTTTACAAAATTTAAACTATTTTAATAATTATAAATTATTACCGATACGTGAATAAATTATTTAATATAAAAATACACCAATATTATAACATTGTCATATTTATAATTTCGTATATAAGAGTATTATAAGCGTGTATATTATGTGAAATAAGATCCCTTAATGTGGGTAGTTTATTGCAAAAAAAAAATCATATGTGTGGGTGTGTTTGTGTGTATCTATGCGTGCATATGTGCGTAATAATATTATTAGGCTGGTGTTGAATTTGATTTCGTATTTGCAACTGTCCCACGAGAGTTCAGTTTTGTCACCAAGATCCGAGAAGAGGTTTCCGTATAATAAATTTTCGTCACCGCCTTGACGACATGAGCAAGTTAAATCAATTTATACTTTTTTCTAACCCTGATTGAATTTTGCTCAGATAACCCAATGATGAAAACTTTTATTGTTTTATCGAACGATGAGGGGATTTTATATTTTCGATTTTGATTATTCTTTACAAATTCCGTTTAGTAAAACAATAATTTGGTTCATGCGGGCGTAACTAGGATTGAATAGTTACAGGGACTAGAGTCCTAGAAAACCAAAGTGTAAAATACACCGGAGGGCTAAGCCCCCCACACCCCCCTAATCAGCGTAACTAAAGTTTAATAATCACAAAAACTTTGCCAAATTTTTCCCGGTGCTTTTGAAAACTACTGAGAATTTTTACTTTTGACTACACAGTACGATACAAATTATATAACTATATCATACGAATAGGTAGGTGGGTATAAGACCACCCGCAAGGGGGTCTAGAGAGGGCCACGCCCCCCCGCTCATTTAGATAATACTGAATTTGTATAGCATTTTATTGCATTTATTTGCATTTTATATAACAGTCTTGGAGGACTGATAACTGATAAGGTGCCACAAAATTGTAAATTTTTTTTTACGATGTGATATAAAAAACAGAATTTATGGTGAATGTATTATTTAATAAAATAATATATAATATTATGATGAGCCATAGAGGCGCTATATAAGCTTGAAGCTAATATGCAATAAGCAGATAAGGTATACACATACACGCACATTTCTTCCGCAAAAACTATGATCAATATTACGATAAATTCGTACTTGATACATTCACGTATATTATAATATTATATTTTATATTATTAATTATTTTAAACATTTTTTTTTCTTCGTAAAGATTTAGGTTCTAACTACGAGCCTATATTAGGAGGGGCTAAAAACTAAAACTTTTTAGGGGGCTAAATACTAATACGGGAGGGCTAAGCCCCCCTAGCTCCCCCCTAGTTACGCCGATGATTGAGTAACATAGGTATGCTCTGTATAAGTAAAATTTTGTTTCCAACTTTCTATGAAATAATATCAACCTTAAAATATTTAATTGAACAACTATATAATGACATATTCATTTACGTAGGTATCAGATTTCAATAAGGTGATAATTACATTAAAAATATTGTAACATTTTTTTTGTTGACAATAATGGCACTATAGTATTATTATAAGTGTGAACAATTGATAAATATTGATGTGATATTTAATTTAAATTTTAATTGTATTTTGCTTCTTCAGCTGATTCTATATTGTATGAGAATAATAACATTATAATACATTGAATGTAGGACGTAGGTATATCATTGAACATACATATTATGAAAGCAAAATATATAGGGGGCTATGAATTTATTTTAAGATCTCACGTGAGTTAAAAATTAAAATACGATTGGTATGTTATGTTAGTGTTATATACCTTATATTTACTAGGGTTATTGTTAATTACCCCCCTTAATCTCTGATAAGTCTGAAATGCAACCTACGAACGTCTAACAATTGTTAATTTAAGCATTTAAAGTTCAGATAAAAGGAGTGGAGTGGCTGAGAATACCCTCGAGTTTCCAATATTGTAGCTTCACCGTTCCATCCATATAAACTTTGAATACTTATAAATACACAGTATAGGCACTATTACATACTATTTGCACAATTTTAGATATTTTACAATGATATTTTCAGAAAGAATTTTTTGGTTCACAATAAGTAATTAAAAATATGGGGGATTTTTTAAAAAGAAAACATTTAAACAATGTAAAACCACTTCGTGTGCAATATTTTTTTCTCAAATGAAAATCGGTCAAGAAAACTACCTAGTGTATGATATTATTGTCTAAAACTGACCAGACAATAATTATTAGTCGAGATTATACGTTAAATAAAATATTACCACGTTGGAAAAGAATGTAGTAGTATTATCAACGGTACTCCGAATAATATTATTAATGATCCACTAATACCTACGTTTACATTGGTGGATATTATAATAATATATTGTCCGATCGTTAGAACAATGCGAGGGAATAAAGGAATTCGGCGCGAAATATGATGGCCGATTAAGTACGTTTAGGTACCGATCGTTGTGCGAACTACCAACAATAACCAGGTCATAATATTATTATACTATTATGTTATTACTTAGTAGATATTAAGTCTGCCGAAGAAAATTCTTTTTGAGGAACGATAATGCGCCGGACAAGAAGACCGAAGACGACTCGGCGATATAAATATCATACGTACCTAGGCCGCTTATCAATAACGGCGGCAGTGGATAGCGTGCGCATGTGTTTCAGCCGTTTCATCCATTTGACGTAGGTACATGCGAATCATAATTTATCAACACTCGTTATACACGGCGCTGACCTATATTCCGCGGGCCGGACGATTTCGGGAATACGCACGTGGGGACCCGCAAAGGAATTTTGTTTCTAATGTTATAACATTATACGAACCTTTATTAAGGTATATAATGCATATCATTATTATACAATATATAAGTTGTGACGCTATTATATAATAGCGGCTATTAATATTTAACGGTACAGGCACGTAGAAATTCGACTTTAATTTGAAAACGCGAATCTAACTACAAAGCGTACCGGCGTGATCGAAACAAACGAGATGAACGTAAGTAAAAATATACCTAATATAAGTACATAGGTACCTACTGGTTTTAATATGAATGATAAACAAATATAATATGGTCCAACTATTGTTCTAACTTTTGCCAATATATTATTAAATTATATTTTTTTAAATTTATAATTATGTGAAAAAAGTAAGCATACCTATTGAGTAACCGTATTCTTTTACGCAGTTAATTTATTACATATTTCATCAGTTTTTTTTTACTATACCCTGTATAATGTATATTATAAATTGTGCGGATATTTACGGATATGTACAGTAATATCATTCGTACTATTATGAGTTTAATATTGGTTTCTTTTCGTTATTCACTGTTTTTAGTCTTAACTCTTCATTATTAAGATAATTCTCATTTTTCATGAAAACTATTAGATAAAATGATTGTATAGTAAAAAATTAACAATTTAATTATATTATAATATTTTACCATTGAATTGAAATTAATTTATAATTTGTTAAGTGTTTTATATTATTCTGTCTTAAGAAATGCTAGATACTTATACTTATCGTCATGTAATTATTTATAATACATCTAATTTTTTTCTACATATATGTACTTTTTGTTCATTTTGTTATTATTATAATATGTAATATGTTATATTATGTAATAATATTACTATAAATTTAATAAATTTGGTAGACTAGTCTATAATTTATGCAAAATGAACTAAAAAGCAGTTAACATTTAAAAAAAGTTTTTTTCACCATAAACATAAAATGATTTTAGAACTTCCTTAAAGTTTATAGATATGACTAACATTGGACAAAAAACATTTTTCTTCTTAAAATATGAATTAGACTTCCACTAATTTAAACTTTTCAATGACTTCATAGAGATGAAAACTTCTGTTTTAACAAATCCAATTACGAAATTATGTTTCATGTTTTATATACATATCATATTATAAGCACAAACTGTTATTTATGGTATTTGTTATGTTTATAGTGTGAAATTTCGTCAAGTTCAGATGCTTATTGTTTAAAGCAATTCATTTTACAGTGTTGAATAATATAATAATATAATTGTTATAATTTGTGTTTATATGACTTATATTTGTTATCAAATGTGATCTTGTCTTCAATGATTTTTTTATTAAATGTATTAAGACATAATGATATGTATTGCGTTATAATGTACTCGATGAAACAATTGATTTATTATTTTTTAATCATTACAAATCTAACAGAAATGTATTATTCAAAAATATAGTATAAATTATAAAATATATTATTTTTTTTAAATGTATTATTTAATTAATGAGACTGTTGACGTGAAATACTTTATCTTTTCTTTCTAATATTTGGTAAAATCAATTTTTTCAAAAAAAGGTAGGTACGCTACATCATGTTTATTTCAATTGTAAAAAAAAATTAAAAAAGAAATTAAAAGCTAGTTAAAATGTAACGACAGAATTTAAAAAAGAAGATGTTTCGATGAATTAATTAGGTTTGACACTCTCGGAAATTACGGTGAACGACCCCGGGAAGGAATATTCTGAAAATACGAAAAAAGCTGAAAATTTTTTTTCAATTATTATTTCTGTTATTATAGACAGCCACGTCTTGATTTATGTATATTTTAATTTTTAATTACCTAGTTTAACTATAATATTATCTCATATATTTTAGTAATTTTAAAACTTATTAATAAGGATAAATAATAGTAAAGGATAGTTCCATCATTAGTTACAGTCATACAGACCTCTGACCTACAGTTCATAATAATATGTTAATCAGGAAAAAGAGGGATTTTGTTCATAGTAAGTACCTATATATGTATACTACCTTTGTAACCCTTTTCAGTAGTTTAAGACTCTGATAGAAACGGGAAAATATAAAAAAAAAATCATACAAATGTTTTGTTAATTATTTATTGTCTACTCTAAGAACTCCAACAAAATATTCAGAACATTTAAATATTCATTGGTATACACTATACATAGTATATAGTTAAACATTTATTTTGGTTTATTAGCTAGTTAAAACTTAAAATCTATAATATGGGCAATGGTCTAGGTCTCTATGCCCTAACCTAGTCTAAAGTATCCCGAGAATATTTTTCAGAATTTCGATTTGTTCAAAAAATATTGTTATTTTTTATTATAAATTCGTATTGAATTATTTGATAATTTAAATTACCTATCTGTGGTATCTAGGACATATTTTTAAATACTGTTTTAGTAATACATATTTATATAATAATGAGATCTTGAATATATTAAATATTAAAGAAATAAAAACAGCTGATTCTTATAAAAATTAAAAATCGTATTAAATTAAAAAAAAATTATTAAATTGTTTGTTTGCTTTTTTTAATGTAATAAAAATCAGAGAATTTTAATGGGACCCATCGACTTCACCAATATAGCATCGATTCCATCAGCGCAGGTGCATAAATATATTAATCAATTGAAACCTAGTTTTATTTTTTGTTTGGTATGTTTAAGCAGTGTAAGTGTTTTTTTAAACGGAAATTTAGCAAAGAACTTGAATATATCAGAATAATTAAATTAAATAAACCATAGATTATCCTTACGTACCTATCGTAAACATTATTAAATTCCCACACGTTCCCAGGAATTCCCGTCACATAGTGTTCCTTGAAATTTCCCATCCCTAGTATCGATATATTAATCAAAAATCGGCACTCCTGGTAAATTATAGTACACATAATTTAAGTCTGGAAAGCAATAAGTTAAGTGTATAGACACATAATTACCATTACTTGATTAAGTAATAAGATTAGTTCAACAAAAATAATTTTTATATCAGATCGGTTTTATACAAATTAATTATAAAGTTTACATACAACTAGTTTTCCAGATAAAAATTGAAAAAATAAATTCAGACGTGCAACAATCACACATACCTACTGTACAAAATATATTTAAAAAAACTTATAATTATAAAGAATTCTTAAAATTTTTAAAACTTAAATTGTTATTCTATAATATTAATGTTCAAAATAAATCGATTTACTTGTAGTTTCACATTCAAAAATATGAACATAATATTTCCTGTTGTGACAGGAATTTGATTTGTGGATGTTTACATTTTTAAGTAAAAAGCTATTTTTTTTAAGATTTTGATTTTAAACCGGAATTCACAAAGATTATCATTACCTAAATCGAGTTTCAAAAAAATGAAATTTACAATTTTAGTTAACCAACAGATAATTATATTTTTCACTGCAAGTCGAAATAATGATATTACAGTAAACTCTCGTTGTGTCGATACTCAAGGGACACAAATAAATATTTGAGACATTGAGATTCATTGTTATGTTAATTATTTCAGGGGGATTTCAATCGAGTTTGATATTACGAAAAATCCAATATATCGACGTTTGACATAATAAGAATCCAATGTGTTAGATTGAACAGTTTCAAAAAAAATCTAAATACCTAGGTACACGAAATTTACGAAATTTAACGTTCTTTAAAATGTATTTGCAAACACTATGTCTTGGTATTATATATGATTATATTCTCTTCATGAATAAGTTCGAAATCGTCCTCCAGCTAATGTTTTTAAGTTTGATCGATAACTTAAGTTAGTGATAGCGAAAGTTATTTGTTCCCTTCGATCAGCTATGTTTTTTTTTTTTTTTTTATCACCAATGATTATGTCAAAACCATAACATTTGAAACATCAACGGACGATAAGTTAACACTGCAGGTGATATATATTTTGTAGCGTAAATTGATTTATGGTTTCAACGTACCTATGCACAATTATGAACCTTATTGTAATAATTTTGAATATCAAGTCGGTCATTTACCAGAAAAAGTTTAAAATGTTACTGTTGTTTAGCTATTAATATTAATAAAGTTTTAATTTCAAAAGCGTTTTATGGGTTTATCGTGCTTGTAATATTTTATAAAATACCACAGTGTCATTGAATTATTAAAAATCAATTACAAATCCTCGTACACGTGTAAATATTCTATTTGTTAACATTATAATATAAAAACGTTTTTGACACGTTCTATTTTATGAAACTATGTATCGACTACAAAATAGGTATGTTTGTATGTTTCAACTTTTCATATAATGTAACTTGTTATCCGCAGGTAGTGCACATATTTTCACAACAATATTAACATAACGAGTATTGAACTCGTATTTTGCTGAGATTAAGAACGACAAACTAGCAGTTTGGATTTTATTAATATATGTCAGTGATAAATTTGAAATTATGTTAGCATTTTAAAATATAAAACTACGGTTACAATAAAGTATAAATGAGATAAATATTTTCATAATTATTTGTAAAAATTGTTACGTGTTAAAAAGTAGGTATTTGTTTCATAGAATTTTGAGTTTTCGGTCCATATTAGAAGGAGATACAAAAAAAAATGTATAATTACAATTTATTGTAATTTTTATAGCTCATTTATTATAATAAATACTTATATTATTATATGTTTATAACCAAATAATAACAATCTTGTTCATATATAATAGGTATGCCGTATGCATATAAAAATCTCAAATTGCACGTCATGTAGATGACCGTACAATGTAATGTATGCGTTAAATTTGAATTCAACAAAAAATCATCACACATTCACACATGAAAATCGAGCAAAATATTAATCTTGACTTTATAAAAGTACCAATTTGGTCCAATTTTCCATTAGAAACTACCCCCAAAGTTAAAGATCAAAACATTTTTCTGCTATACGTCGCATGTATAGACATAAAATAACACAGTGTAAAATCAATATATTCATTACTTTACTCAGAATCTAAAAATCACTACCTAGTCTGCACATTAAAAGATCAAAGTACTTTATAAAAACGTATTTTTCATCAAAGTCTTTATGAAAACGTTCTCATCTTCGCGTTGAACTCCATATTTATATTTATTTAAATATAAAACTATAATTTACTTTTACATTTATTAGACATAACATTTGAGTATATAAAAGAAGTAAACATGATAATGTATAGAGTAATTTATTATTTTTTAACAGGAAACATTGATTATTTGGAAAAGTATGCATTTTTTGGTAAATATATTTGTTTACATAATATTAAAGTCATACAATAATATTTTTGAATAAACATTTAATGTTTATTGTAATCATTAAAAAAATAAAAAGTTTTTGGTAAATATTTTAAATGACGATATACATTTTTAATTTCATATTATGAAGTAGAATATTTTTAAAAAAAATTAAATATATAAAAATTGAATTTCAAATGAGTAATCAATTGGTTATAATTTAAAATACTTATAACTAATTAACATATAATTTTTCTTAAAGATCATAGTTTAGACTTTTTCAATGGTTAACATTTTTTCTATACTATTTTACGGATAATATACATTTTTTCGTAAATATCTATACCTACAACGTTAAATAGCATCATAATATAATTTAATTTACTCAATTTTTTGAAAAGAAGACATTTTTATTTTGTCCCATAAAATAATACCATTAAAGTTTCAAAACTTAAAAGTATATTTCAACTTTGAACCACATAATAGTGAAATAATAGATATATTAATTTTAAGTGAAAATAACTTTTACACAGCAACCCATACCCATCGTATCTTTATATAATACCAATGTATATTTTATATATTATGTTGTTTTAAAAATTGAAAATGAAACTTTCTGTATCTTTTTGATGAATACATTTTTGTATGAAAGCGTATATAAAACAATACAGTATATTTCAAAAACAAAAAATGTACGTGAATATTTACAACATTCAATTTATATTTTGAAGATTCATTTTTGAGATGATACCACTATGATTGAATTGGAGTTGTTTATTTTAACACGTATGGATTGTAATCCATAGAAAACAATATAGATATTACTTTTTTGTATTATTATTTTTATATTTCAATAAACTTTTCATGCGTAAAGATACAAAAAAATCAATACGGTGACAACATCGTACCGGATGTCGAATTATACAGTACACTGAAAATAATTTTAAGTTCGTAGTTTATTACTATTTGTTTCATGAATTGGGTATTGGTAAATGGACGTAAATATTGTACGATTCAATGCACAAAGATAATTTCATAACACTAAAAATAAATACGCCCTTTAGGAATTGGTATAACATTTTTAAAATATAATTTTGAGTTTTACCATACATTTTTACTATTTCATATTCAAATACTTAATACTTTAAAAGGCCTTTAGTTTCAATTCACTGTATTTGATTGTTAAATGTGTGACATATACGAAATGTTTCATACGATAAAAGATGACAGAAGCATTGTTTAGATATACAAGTTATTTACATTTGTCATTTTATAAAAGACCAAAACTAATTTCAGAAATATAAAGTTTATGATTTATTAATACCGTATACTCTTATTCACAGTAATTTAAAATATATTTAAATGCAACACGAGGAACTTATATAACATTTTGAATTTCACATGACTTGACATAAAAGTGTTTTATATTGTGACATTTAATAATATTTCTTTATGCATTGTATCTAAATAATATTAAATCGAGTCATTGTACTTAAAAATGGCAAACTAATAACATAAATAAGAGTTATCTCTTTGAAAATAAAAAATTATAAAAAGATTATCTCAAGTAAAATAATTGTTTCGAAAATAAAATGTCATCATTGATTAAAACTTGCAAGTTGCATTACAAGTATCAAGTATGTGCATGCTTATTACAAATTCAGGTTATTTTAGTTGACATTTTTAAATTTTTAAAACATAGTGAAACTGTTTGTATGAATATTATATGTGAGTTTTGTTGCATTACTTAGGTACCTGCTATTATATTAAGCATATAAACTAAATATCAACATATTTTATGGTCTATAATACAATTACCACAACCAGGATTGATTCAGGATTGAGATTGTGAGAATTTCGTTAAAATAATTATAGCTGCATTAAACCAGGGACTGGAATCTTATGGATTTTTTCGGTTCTGGTTCCGGTTCGGTACTTAAAATTACAAAATAAGGGTTCCGGTTCCGGTTAATTCCGGTTCTTAAATATGCATTTTTTCAAATATTACTTATTGCTTTTTAGGTAGGTTTTTATTCAAAGTCATAACTAGGCCCAGTTTTGTAAAAGATACGTTTAAATTGCATTTTAATAAAGATACAAAACACAAATACATACATTCAAAAAGTATTAAAGAACAAATACAAACACTTGGCATGAATTTAAATATAAATTAAAATATAATGTGTCAATGTGTG
>NC_042494.1:38645075-38655252 GCF_005508785.2 Acyrthosiphon pisum | reverse complement strand
CCATTTTAATAAAATATTCAATTATTTGAAATACAGGACTTTTTATTAGAACCAATAAGAACTAAAGAACCGGAAACTTATATCATTAAAATAGGGTTCCGGTTCTAATTCCGGTTCTAAGCATTGTAAAAAATAGGGTTCCGGTTCTGGTTCTTAGATTTTCTCTAAGAACCGGTTCTTTCGGTTCCGGTTCCAGTCCCTGCATTAAACACAATGGTTTATTTTATACAGTGACAAGTGTTGTAACTTTTATGTCAATATGAACTATTTGATAAAATAATTGCAAATTCCATTATATATTATAATGGGGTGTTTATTTTTGAAAATCGTTAATGCACTCTTCAGTGATCTGAAATTCTCAACACAGCAATTGGGCCAATAGCGATAACACGCATGCCTTTAAACACTGATTTCTTAGAAATTAATTATAAATGTATGACTAAATATAATATTCAGTCGTTGGTTAAGATGTGATTCAATAGTAACGTGGATAATATTAGGAGACAATGGATATCACTAGTGCAGTGACTTTACAGCATGCTCGAAAAAGCGGCTCCTTGAACGATTTAAAACTCGCGTTTTTGAGAAGAATGTCGTTTTATATACATTGAACAGAGTCACATATTATGTGACTTATCATTGAGCAGATGATCAGTAAAGCTATGAAATTAAATTATTACTAGCGCGAATTATGTGCTCTCATCACCGACCACCTGTTGTCATATTTTACCTATTCCGCGCACTGTAACTTAGTCTGAAGATTATTGATATACGTCCAATATTGTTTTCGTTCACAATTAACTGATAGCATTTATACAATAGATAATACAATTTGCTTTTCTCTCACATAATATACCATTTCCATTATGAATATTTTTAATATTTATTATTATTATGGCTGGTTTGTTTGATTACTTATTAATATTTATTGTACTCGTGAATTATATGGATGTATTAATATTAAATTTGAAAAAAAGTAGTGAAACGTTTATTTGGAAAATTTTAGTTATATTTTAATAATCACGAAATTTAATATAATTTAAAATACAATTATACACGATGCGAATCACTGTATAATACCTTTTTGTAAAAATTCTAATTATTTAAAAATCGATGTTGCAACGGTATGCCATGTAATGACTTATATTATTATTAGTGCTATACAGCATACAATTTTGATTAAAAGTATTAAAATATTGCGTAGGTATATTTATTATTATTACCTCAAAGAAATTTGATTTTTCTTAGAAACGATGCACTATATAATATTATATAAGAGTGTTTTTTTCTAAAAATAATACAAAAAACAATAGATAGATACCTAGCAATAACCTTGGGATAATATATATACTGGCACTATATCAAATAATATTAGTATTTAATTACAGTGTGAGATGTATTTCACTAAACCTGCAGTATAGTGGTTTCAGCAATAATTTATTTATTTATGTAATATAATATATGAGTTGATGAACCCAATTCAAAATATGTTAGAGCTTAACAGACAAACTAAAATTTACCAAATTTGTAAATATTACCAATAATAAAAAAAAATAGTAGAAAACTACATTGAAATAATATAATAATAGTAGCATTAACAAAGCTTATAATAGTATCTAATAATATTAATAAATTATAAACCAAATGAGGAAAGATGGGTCCTCGATGGTCAGTTGTATGCAGGTACGATAAATAGATATAATTCGCTCCTTATTTTCAATAGGTACACCAAGGCTGCTGCAGTTAGTGGTTATTATAAATTGTGATTGTATTTTATTACTACTAATAGGTATATTGTTTGTATTAATTTGTGTTCATATTATGTTATAGTATATTATAATATATAGATGCGGGGAATGTCCCACTAGCATTTATTAATTCAAAGAGGTATAGTAGATTCAATTACTCTACCATTTTATAAATTAATTAATCTTAGTGGAACGTCCTGTAAATATATGTATAAATACGGTGTTCAAAAATCATGAATAACCCATCTATTTAATATATATGGTAGCTGTTCATTAGATGATTTACAATATAAATTATCCAAGAGCAGTATATAATATCCTGAAAATATAGTAAGTACCTACTTATTTTTAGAATAATACATAGTATTATATGTATTAGATTAAGAATAAATTATAAATATTTATTTAAACTGACAGTAACAATACGAATTTCGTGGTATTTTAGGAGTATCTAAATATTTTCATGATTTTTATTTAATTCGAAACTGCAATTACAAATTAGGAACTAGAAAGTATTCTTCATGTGATGAAGTATCATCAAGAGGTTGACCGGTTTCACTTCTTAACGGCTTTGTTTAATGACTAAGCGAGTCTTTGTTTCTACGGCTTACTTCGTTAAGCGATTTGCTCTTCTGTAGTACATCTGATCTCTTAAGACTGACCAAAAAGATTTACAATGCACAAGTTAAAACTTGTACTGAGATGTTTGTTGATGAATACTCGTAGGTACCTTGATATACTTTACTTAGAGTTGAACATGAAAGTGGCGCCTGTAAACATCAAGTCCAAGTTAACGTTGATCCTAAAATGTGTCTTTATAATAATTATAACTTTTAAGCTTCCGTGTTGTCTATAGTTAGCAAACCACTCCATTTTCAAAAACAAATTTATAAAATACTAAACAATATTTATTTACTGAAAATTTTGTAAAATGTTATTCTATAAAGTGAAAAATACTGCATCCATATAAATATTTGATTATATATTTAAACCTATTTTCTTGAAAAATAATGGGAATTTCACAACACATCTATATTCAATTTCCGATCAGTTTGATAACAGCTACGCACAAAGAAATTGAAAACATTTACTACGTTAATAGCGTTTAATATGACGTATTGGAAAAAAAATTTAACAAATGTATTTTATACGTATAACGTATGATTATATGAGTATTATGCATGATACATTATATCAAGTAGTAGTACATTATATCACATAAATAAATACTAAATAGCTCAGTCTCTGAGTTCAAAGTTGCAAGCAAAAAAAAAATTGTTTAATAGTTTAAAATGATTTATATTACGTGTTATTTTTAAAGTACCTAATTACTTAATGAATTAATATATTCATTAATAAATGGCAACAATCGGTTTTTGTTTCGAATAACTAGGGCTGAGAGGATTTCTAAGATCTATATGCTTCAAGTCTCAAAATATATCTATACTTCCGCTTTTAAAATTTAAATAAAAAGAAATGTGCACTTAAAATAATTTATGTTCTAAAAATGTATTTTATGTTCATTATTTGAAATAAAAATATTTAAGAAACTATGGATGAGATATGATAGTATTAGTATTTACCTATATACAATTAAAAAAATAAATGTATTTAGAAAAAATTATTGAGTAAAAACCAATAAATGTATTTCCTCCTTATATACATTGAACGAAAATACTTCACCAGTGAGAATGAATACTCGAAAAATTATCACTGACCACTTAAGTTGTTTTTGTACACGAGTTACACGTAATACACTTGTTGAGGGTCGCGGGGTTATCAGCGGTTTTGTCATATCGATTCACATATTATAACGAGAACAGTGAAATGATTATATTTATAGTGACAATTTTCAAAATTAATTTGACACTAGCCTTGATATATCGAAATATTGAATGCCTAATTTTTCTAATATACTGAAGTATGCATTGTGAAAATATGTTTTATGCAAAATATTGACAATTTTAAGGAATAATAATGTATCCAATTGAATAAAATGGGTGAAGCCCAATAGTACCGATTGTTTAAAAACTAGAAAAATATTACAGAAGAAATACAACATTAAATACAATAAGTACTTATAGTCTTTTTTTTTGTAATGAAACATATTTATATTATATATCATATTGTTCTGCGACATTTCTAGACAAAATATCAACAAATAGAATTTAGAAGTCCTTAGCCTTAGTCATATTTAAGAAAATACATCCAAGTCTTGTTACTAGAATTTTTTTAGTAAACCTATTTTGTTTTGAGCTTTTGAACATAGCAAGTATTTGGATATTTAAATAATAAATAATAATGCTAGTCCATTAGGTTGTTGATTCGTTACTTTTAGTGTTATATGAACTTTCATCAAGTTAATAACTCAAAAATTGGACTCAACATTTTTAATAATCTGTTGTTTTTTTTTGGTACCAAACCTTTTTCATACTTACCTATTGTTTAGTTGCATTTATTCAGTTTTATTTGTTTGTTTTTAATACAATTTATTTTTTATTTAGCTTAAACTTCAGAGCTAGCTTTTTACTACTACCCTAGAGGTTGCTATTATTCTCTTATTGACTACTGTATAATTACCACTTACTCCCTAGGTTAATATGTAATTACTATTTTATTATTCGCAAACAGTGGATATCGCCATTAAAGTTATGTTTGTACATTGTGTGATATCAATTTAATACAGTTCATCGTCACATACCTTTTACAAAAAATATTTTTTTATGGACAGTATTTTGCTTAACCAATTGATGGGTTAATCGAGGAATTTTTTTCATATAATACTAATGTTCGTTGTGGTATCCATGTTCTAAATTATTTTTTCATCGTTTCTGCAATTATAATTAAAATAGTTCAGTATTTTATATTATAATCATGTGTCTATAAATTATTGTTATTTAATTAAATCATAGATCCTGCGTACTTAAATTTTATTGTACCTCACTTCAGGTGTACGGTTTTTATTTTATGCTATAGCGACGTGGTGAAGCCAGTGCTGTGAAGTGTTTATCAGGTATCCAGTTGAAAAGTCTTTTAAACAAAATAGACTTTCCAGACAAATAATGGTTGCAAAAATAGTGCAACCATAATACTATTATAACAACCAAGGTCACTGGAAAATGGTTTATATTATCAATTTATAAATTATAATTAAAATTAAAAAAGTTATACAAAATAAAATCTGGGTACTTATAAGTTATAATTACTTAACTTTCAGTTCCCTAAAATTGAATAAAGTCGAGAAAGATATAATTTATATTAAATTATCAAACATAATAAATTTATGTTTCTAATGCGGTACGAGAAAAGAATGATATTATGCATCCACGAAAGTAATGTAGCCGAATTGCCTATCTAAGACGCCGTTTGAAAATAACACTCATTAAAAATGAAAACAATATTATGACGTAAATGCTTAAAGAAAATTAGGCCTAGTTGTGGCATCCAATGTTTAGACGAAAAGATTTTAACAACATAAATTAAGTTGGGAGGGAGACCCATCAGTGTTTGGCGGGGGATGGTGGGGAGAGAAATTAAAAACTATACATTTTCATATACGTATTTTTTTTATTATGAAATAGGAAACAATAACTATCCAGCAGTAACTCGAATACAATTACATATATGACTAGCCACGGCATCAATAATAAAAATAAAGATTTTTTATTCATTCATTTGAAAATAACAAATATTGGAAAGTTTATTTCAAAATAATTTCCATTACTTGAAAAAAAAAAATAGTATAGGTTTGTAGATTATAGGTATTATAAAATGTAATTATTTTTTAGATACCAAAAATATTATTTCAAAGTTGCAAATAAATTGTACTTCAAATATTTAAAAATATTATTGCAGATTATATCATGCTACCTATAGGATTATTCATACCTGTATAATATATATAATATATTATTATACCTATTGCAAAGTTCTATCTATATAATTAATAAACGGCTTATATAATAAACAATAAATCTTGACAAATCGTCTCTAGGTCTGTATGAGTAATATTATGTGGTCTATTTTTTTTTTTATCTTGTAGATATTAAATAAATTGTGCATGAAGTATTCGAGTATCTCGTTATTCAGTCTTTAGTAGCGATAATGTTAACAAATATAATATATTTCATATTTATGATTACATATTTTGAGAAATGTAATCTACACTAAAATCTAACTAAAAACTATAGTATTAGGACAGTGTATTGAGTTTGATGGGCTAATTAAAATATTTATATAAAAATTTTAGGTTTTTTTTTAGATTTTTAGATTTTTAGATTTCTAAATTATTGTTTTACATTTTAAATTATAAAAATAACGAAATTTTAAATCTATAATAAAAGGTTTTCATCGTAAACCAATTGTAGATTTTTTTTATTTCAATCTTTTTCTCAATCTGAAATAATTCTTGTCAAACACAAATATTATTTATTCTATTATTATTTCTCTGAGCTGTTTACTCTTTCATGTTTGTTCTGATACAAACATTTAAATTTATCACGTCAACATTCATTGATTTTATTTTATTTTTATTAATTTTTTATATAGAAAATTGTGATGTTATAATGTAAAGTTTTTTAAATATACCAATTTTAGAAGTATTATAATATTGAATTACGAGTGGGAGCGTGCCAAATGCAAAGTTTTCAAGTATTGATGGGTAGGGAGAGGCACTTTCAATTTCATCGTTCCATGGTGGCTCTGTCTCTGATAACATTGTTTCACACTAAAGTGTGAAAATAAGTTATGAACCTCCGAATGACAGACAAGGTAATTAGGAAATGTTTTAGAGTTCACGAGTTATTAAGATACAGAAAGTGACGATACATTATGCAGCTATACTATATATTTAAAGGCATACTTACTATTGAATTCTCACATGTATTCATATTTTGTTTTATCTCGTTTGATATTCAAAGTTACATCAAGTTTAATTTAATGCCACAGAGGTGGTTTATTTATTTATTTTTTACTTTATCCTAGAACCAGTGAGTTAAAAACCTACATATTCACTTGGTAAAATATAAAATTGGGTTTTGGGTAACTAAATCAATTAATATTTTTAAATAGCTTAAAATACTTTTACTAATAAAATCAAATTAATATTGACTTATATTATAAAGGATTAATAAAAGGTATAGTATTTAAAGAGTTTTGTGCGATTTTATCGATTCTATCAATATATATACTGCATAGTAGTATATATTATGCATGTAAGCAAAATGTATTACAATAACTTAAAGTAATTTTAAATTAAAAAAATTAGATAAAATTAATGTTTGTTATAGTTTTTATGGTGACATTCTTTTTCGGTAATGTTTAATTGTTGACAAAGATAAAATGTCGTTTTATATATTGGCGTTTCAAATTTATTGTAATAGAAAATAATATAATGATAAAAAAAAGTTGCTTCCCCAGTAGTTGCTTGATAAAGTGTAGTTATTTTGTATCAACATAAATTAAAATTTATTATATTTGATATTTTTGTGATAAACATTTCATTAAAAACTTTATTAAATACAATTTAGAAGTTTTGGAAAGATAAAGAAACCGGTATGGACTGTATTATTTTAAAGTCTAAACGTTTGTTATTTATTAATAAGTAATCGGAAAAATAATGTTAAGTTTCTACTTAAGTTGTAATTATTAACTAGATTATTAGTTAAAACTTAGCAGATAATGAAGTAAAATAATAAATATTTTTTGTGTGAAATATAGTATGTTGCTTGCATAGAATTGTTCCTTGTTTAGATTACAAACCAAACATGAATAGGTACAACCGAAGTTAAAATATTCTGACATTTTGTAATAATAAATATAAAATCTATTAACTATTGTCTGTTAATAAGATACGTTGTTTAGTGTACTTTATTTTAATTGTGTATACATTATTATTATAAATTATGGAACGAATTTATATGAAATTAAAATACAAATATGTAAGTATTACAACTACGGACTACACATTAACTGATTTAATTAGTTCATATTAAGTTAAAGCGCGTGACATTGAAGACTATAACTCTAAAATCTGAAAAACCATTAAGCCAAGATTTTTATCAACAACAATATGTATTTTTTAATTTATATTTTTATTTTTTCAAGTTGTAATTGTATGCGTTTTATTAATATATAATTATAATACTCTGATATAAAATTTAATTTTGCATAATATTTTGAGATTTTTCAATTGTTCTAATAAAAGTTTCTTATTTGCACACTATTAACTATTTGCACACTTTAAACATCATATTAATATGAAATATTATATTATTTATAAAAAATATTCATTTACATAATATAATTCCATTCCCTAGGAATAATATTTGGGAACCGATAAAATATTTATATATATATATTATATGGACGTTGTGGACAGTGGAAGAGTATAAAATACTATATAGATAATAATAGCTTGGTAGCTTGGAGCTGCAATCAGATTCGCAACGTGACTGATAGTAAGTAACGTCCGCTGACACTATAGTTCCCAGATGAGTGACCGCCCGGGTTCGTAATAGCAAAAACCTTACCACACATGTACGTGTTGCTTGCCTACCGTTTCAACCGTAACAACTTAACCGACCATAATCCCCACAATAGCTAATACCATAGTTGCTGGTATCGAGTTAAATAATAATAAAAAAATAATAGCCTAAGGTATAAATTTAAGAATGATATCTTTGAATTCTGGATGTTTCAGCTATATTATAATATATCAAAATTGAAAATATCAAACAAATTTACTTCGATGATAGTACAACATTAAGAGTAACCATTATTAGTCCATGTCCACGATGATGTATATTAAAATATTAAATGATCTATATTTTCATAGTATTAGTTTGTCAACAGTTTTTAATTTTTCATATACAATTTAGAATAATTTTTAGTAGTTGGGTACTCACTTTTACAATAATTATCACTAATTATTGAAAATAAAGTGTTAGTTGTTATTTTTTAAACTTTAAAGTCAATACTATAGCTTAAAAAAAATTACCTAACAAAAATCAACTCTAAACGTGAAATATAAAAATAAACAAGGATAAAATAATGTACCTTGCTGTTTGCTGTGATAAAATCAAATTAGTTATCAACTTTCTTTCAAATTAAACGGTGTAATATTATAGTATAAAAGCAATGAATAAATTTAAATTTTTCTATCCTACAGTTTCAGAATAATATTAGTTTTAACACACTTACTAAAACATTTTGCATTTTACTAATAAAAAAAAAATATATGTATTTTTTTTAAATGAGCTTTATAAATTATAGAAGATTATAAGGTTGTAAACAATACTGGTAATTCATCGCTAAGTAGGTAGGTACTTAATTATTATTTTTGACAATATTAATATATCACATCATATGGACATCTTTGGACACATTTTTGTGTTCAATGATTTCTAATAGGGTTGTGCAAAATGTAGGTACTTACGTAATATAATATATATATTTGTATTAATTTATTTTTATGAATCAGCGAAGGACAATAAATGTCAGATATAATATTGTTCACAATTTCTGCCTATGTGCATTATAATTATATGAATATAATTTATATACACCGGTCTATTAGTAAATTTCGTGGTATCAATAAATTGAAATGTACCGTTCTACGTCAAATGTGTTGGTTATTTATTTTTGTGCACCATAGAATGACAACACTATTTATTGTAATAAGATAATAAATATGATGTATCAGTTCTATATTAATTTATGTACATAATGCTAATGCCACATTTCATAAAGGTTAATTATCCGCATAACAAGTCACAATACACTTAACAGTTCGTTTAACCAGAATGCCACATGGTGGTCGATTAAATTTAAATCAACTTAAAACTTTCAGACTTTTATATAAAATCTTACATTTAAAACAAATACATTTTAAGGGGGGTAGAGCGTAGCATGTTTTAAGGAGTAATATTTAGGAAATTTATATGACATTTACATTTGGATCAATGTCGTGAGTAGTAAATTAACATTCGTTATCGCTTAAGTCTTGCACACACGCACACATGTTATAGCGTCGCGGAAAATTAAATCTATGTTATTTGTTTGCACAACTATAAAAATTACTAAACGCGGTAGTAAATTAAATATATATTTTGAAGTTCGATTGTAACCTCAAAAAAATGGTTGAATTAATAAGTTTCTAGACTAAGCTATTTAGGAATCACTTTTTCTATTTAAAATCTGACGTGCTCAAAATAAATACAAATTAAGATGAGGTGATACTCGCTGTGTTGTCTCCGTCTTACAAGTGCATAACATAGTAAATTATATGTAAGCAGAACACGTGTAGCTCCGTTAGCTTAAAAATTAGAGTAAATTGACCTCTTATAAAATCTAAAGGTAAGATTATTATCTAGACAACCTCATGAGCTTTTTATTATATTTGAATTTTTAAGCGAGTTATGAGTACTCTA
>NC_042494.1:38624774-38645025 GCF_005508785.2 Acyrthosiphon pisum | reverse complement strand
GAGGTTGTCTAGATAATAATCTTATCTTTAGATTTAATAAGAGGTCAATTCACTCTAATTTTTAAGCTAACGGAGCTACACGTGTTATTCATTGCGTATAATTTGCTATGTTACGTACTTGTAAGACGGAGACAACACATGCGGGTATTACGTCCTCTTAAATGCAATTATTTCATGGAATTTTAAAAATAATATCTTATTTTAAAGTTTTTTAAAATTGATAATCGAATTCCTAAATAGCTTAAATATTTTGTTAAATAATTCATACATACATTAAAAATTAAAATCGAATTTTGCGAATTATGTTTCATTTACAGTCGCTTATTGTTCTAAAACGCATGAAAAATAAGTGTGCTGCGATCCCTTTAATATAATATTAGAAGAAAACCAAAAAAAAATTATAAATTATCCCTGAGACAAGTGTTATTTTAATATTATTATTTACAATGTAAATTTTTGTTTTTCTTTGACATACTTACTAATATTTTATTATTTTTTGTTTATGTGTTCCACTGCTTAGTTTCGGAAAAAGAAATCAGACAATGGTAAGTACATTTTGTATTATTTATTTTAACTTTAATTTTTTTTTTTACTACCATATCAACTGAATAAATAAACCTTTATTTTTATAATTGAAAATAAATGGGAAGTAATAGGTAGGTATATAAAATATATTTAAATTATAACATAAGTTATATTTTAAATAAATTTCACTCAAAATGTTATCTGGTATAGGCTTTTTATATGCCAAATATGCAGTCATTATAATAATGATCTGAATTTATTAACTACACTTACACTTACACTTTTAAACATGTCAACAATTAATATTCAATTGGATTATTAAAATCAATCGTGGCCGGGACGCTACTTACTGTTTTTTTGTATCACTGCTTAATACACCATTGATAATAAACATAGTTAATTAAATAACAATGGCTTAAACTCAAAAAATTAAAAAAACACGCTCATCATTATTCATAATATCATAATATCAAAATAAAATAGTTATCATGTGCATAGGCGCAAATATACAAATTATTTTGGGGGGGGGACCAAAGTCCCTCCTATAATATTTTCTAAAAATTATATATGCTTAGTATTAATTACTGACTTTTGAACTGGGGGGACTTGGCAGAAATGTGGGGGACTAAGTCCCCCCAAGCCCCCACCTATTCGCACCAATGATCATGTGTTGTATTATCTTGCCTTGCCTAAGAAGTGGGCGTTCTAGTAACATAATTTTAAATAATTTATCTAACCATGTTACATTGTCATGGTAGACATATTATTTAAATGTTGGTAATAAGTGAATTAATTCTGCTACCTACTAAATTTAACAATATGGCCTATGTTACATAGGGATGACATAAATTTGGTATATTGCGCGTGAGTCAGAGAGAAAAACAAATAGTGCGCTTATTTTCTCTAAATTAAAAAAAATTTTGTCCATAGGTGTATATTATAAGTAACTTAGTAGCATGCTAAGTACCTACTAGATATTTTTCTTCTGCAAAGAAAATTGAGGAATCATAGATGAGTTTTTGGGTATAGTGTAGTTGTAAAATATCTAGGAATATGTCACATTTTGTTAAGAATTTAATTAGTTTTGATTTTGTTTTTATTGTTGATTTGCGTTTCTATGGCAATCATCGTAGCATTACGAAAATCGGCCTAACAAAAGTTTGGTAGAAAAAAAAGTTAAACCCAGCCCAAAAACATCTCTATGTTAATACAACATAGTAGTATAACATATTATTTTTGATGACGTATGTGCAATTAAATCTACACTGTCACAGTTAATCGCTGTTTAACCAATAAAACCACAAAGGCAACTAATAATTATTATTATGTAGGTACATGTTCAAAGTGTAACCCTATAATAAATTATAATATTAGTTGTAGGTAATGCAGAGTCAGAACGCTAGGTCACCTGCAGGACCTTTTGAAGTCGATAGTATAAGAGTTGTAATCAGTTAACTTTTATCTAAAACGTTTGTCAATAAATTTTATTTAAGTGGTTTTCAAGCTATTTTATTTTTCGATACGCTACCTAAATCTCTTCTTACAATCTCATATCGCATATTCGCATTGAAAAAGTATTTTTATTTATTTTATAATAATTATACAATCCTTTCGTAGAGTATCTACATTATGTAAATAATTATCATAATTTAATTTTGCGATTTTAATTTTTAATAATATTATTTTACATATTTTAGTGTATTTATAGAATTTTAATATTTTGTTGACCCAATAAAATTCATACTAAATTAATAATATCTTCATTTTTAAGTTTATATGAGTATGATTTTTAATTTTAATAATAATAGTAATAATAATAGTGGTCATTAAAAACAATATTTATATATTTATATATTTTATATTGCTACAAGGTAGTTATAAATTATTAAATAATATAATAATATAAAGTATTACGAGGTAGTTGGTAACCTGTTAACTGTTTAATTTTTTTATACCTTTTGAATTGTCAAACAGATTATTTTTTTTATTTATTTTTTTACATTTTTCCCTGTAATTTAATATTTAATGCTATAGCAACTGTTGTTTTGACTATCAAATCATAAATATAAATCTCATCAACCAATATTTTAGTTCTAGCAAAATGAAATATACTGTTTTATTATTCTGTATATTTGGGTTTGTTAACTAGCTGTGTGATAATAAATAATAATATAATAATTTAGGAGAAAAAATTAAATTGATTTATTAAACTGATTTATATATTGATAAGGTTAGGAAAAAAAAAACACATGCAAATGTACTGCGTTCGTGTCATTTCTAATTTTACGTAATACGATAGTAATTTTTTTTTGTGTTTTAAAGTATACCCAATGTAATTAATCTCTACAAAAGTTTTTAAAAAAACGTGTTTGGAATAGCGTGTATCACAAAACTCCAAAACCCGTAGAATGTTGCGTTTCCGGAATCACGATTAAGTGGATATTACCAATACAGAGTTTCTGAGATTTTCTTGGATCACTTGGGAATTGGAAGTACCTACATTGGCTTATTTTGTTAATTTAATATTTCGAGGTTAACTACTTACTAACTTCTTAATCTTACTACATTATTGATAAACTTGTTTAATATTTTATATTTAGCTCATCATTCATAAACTTAATAATGTTTTGTTTAGCTTTTAGAAAATACTGCGAAACTTTTTTGTACACACATGTAAGATGCAAGTAATCTTGGTTGTGTGGTCTACCTACAAATCAGTTTGTTCAATTATACATTTTAAAGAATAAAAAATTATCTATCTAATATTACTATAGTAGTTTACCTCAGAGAATAATAATTATTGATTTGAATAAAAATAAAAGCTAAAAACTATTCGTCATTAATTTATTTATTTAATCATATATCCGGGGAGTAGTTATTTGTTATTCATTATTCAAATTTGTAATTGTAAATGAAAATATTTAGGTACATTATAAAATTGTAAATTGGCTATGTAGTTTTGTTTTTATGTTTTTTAAATTTGGTAGAACACGATTCACATCTTCATAAATTTATAAAAACGTAATTACGTAATTTAGACCGATTAATTGACATGGTCTTGGACAGTTGGACAGGGGTTCTCAATCTTTTTTTCTCCAGGTTTTCTTTTTAGATTTGTGAATATCTCACATAATGTTTAAAAAAGGAATATTAATCTTTTTTTTTTCGTAATCAAAATATTGATTTTTATTAAATGTAATCAATCTTTAAAAATGAAATATGATTTTTAATTAAAATACTATTCATGGTTAAATACAATTTTTACTTAAGAATGAAATTATTCATGACTTTAAAAACTATATTTTTAACCATGAATAATTTAAACTAAAAATTCCCAACTCTGATAATACTTGTGATACATACCTAGTTAATAGTTTTTACCTATGTCATTTCCAATTCAAAGTTCGACTGGTCATCTGCTACTTGTATAATTTTATTTAGTTTATATATACTCAGGGAATATAAACATTGTTGGTAACACATAATATTTGAATATAGTAAACAATATAGTAAACAATTATAATTTTTTTCTAAATTCAACTGTATCTTTATTTAATTCCAATAATATACTATATATCTATACTATAATTTAGTAGGTTTATACCCATTAAAAATAATACATTGATCAAACACATTATTTCAAAATTTCAATGTACAATATACATGACCAGGGACTCTTTTAGATTAAACATAGTTATTTACCTAATTGTTAAACCTTCTTATGGGTTATAGACTATCAATTAGCTCTTTACTTCTGGTAAGCTTTTAAGTTTATATATTTTAATTCAACACAAAATAATTCAGTTCAATAGTGCGTATTAGTATTTGATAAATACCTACATGTACTATGTTTCAAAGCTTAATAGGTAACAAAAAATACTATATACGATAATACAGGACACTCTGTATTAAAATAGTGGTGAACAATTTGTTATCATTGCCCCCCCCCCTGAGATTGTATATAATTTGCCTAATTTTGCTACATTTTCCGTGTTAATCGTAAGGAGTAAAATAGGCAAATATTATAGCGATCTCGGGGGGCAATCAATATTGTAACGATATTTTGATAAGTTATAGTTCGTCAGTTTTTAATGCCAGTGTCCTGTATTGTCATATTTAGTATTTGGTAACAACTAGCAGTATGAACAAAATGAGATTGTGTTTTATAAAAGTAGATAATATGTTATATTGGCATATAAGGTTAGTTAAATTTACTATAATAATAAAATATCTACGGCTTATTCACATATTTAATCGGAACCTTTCAAGTTTCAGCTGCAGATTATTTAGACTTTAGAGATACTAGGTCCATGAATCGAAAAACTGCAAAGTACGTCATAAAATGACCTTTATTGAATGTTCAGAGGACATAGTATCTAATAAAGTATTACGGCTTACCTAAAAGCTATAGGTATATATCAATTCTCAAGTTAAAAAGAGTTTTTTACTTATAGATAGACTGAATTATATATCACACTAAATATTTAATTGTTTTTTGTGGTTTTACGTAAGTACCTACATGACAGTTCATATTTTTAAATGATTTATTCGTATGATATTTTTATTATACTAAACTGAAGTAATAAGTATTAATTTTTTATGACATGAAATCGTCATTGTTTTCAAACAACTTCAGCCATTTTAAAATGAGAATAAAAACAAATTATTGCCTTTCAATACATATTTTGTAATACTCTGAAATAGCACAATATTTGGTTTATTAAATTTAAATTATTCAATTAAAAATTTGAGGTAAAAACAAAATTTAATAGTACTTATGGTATTATATTGAGTAGATATGTATGGTGGAAAACGTACGTTAAAAATATTAGAGTATTATAATATTGTAGGTACCTAAGTATGTAATAATTTAGAAGGTGCGATACACCATTATGAACATTGAACACGTGGTGTTGATATGTGTTGCATGCAATTCATTAAATTAAATTAACTAAATAATTAAATAAATTATTTAAGTATTATAGCTTGCGAATTGTATTGTATACCATTTCGTTACAAACAACAAAATAAATATTGATACAGATCGTAATTAAAAATATAATTGCTGCAGTTTCTAAGGATAATCTACAGAATACAAATCTTTTTAATTTTTGTATATTTATTATTTTTTTATTTTAATTTACGTAATGAACATTTATCAAGTAGTATTTTTATATCATGTTTACAAATACAGTATCTTAGGTAACAATTCAAACGTCAATTTATATTTTGAAATCAGTGTTGTAAGGGTACAAAAATGTACTAACGTAATATGTTACGCAAAATAATTATTATGAAAGCTAACTAATAGGTACAACAATACAAATAATA
Source organism: Acyrthosiphon pisum (assembly GCF_005508785.2). Lineage (NCBI taxonomy): Eukaryota > Metazoa > Arthropoda > Insecta > Hemiptera > Aphididae > Acyrthosiphon > Acyrthosiphon pisum. Next base: position 38,639,169 of record NC_042494.1, on the reverse strand, counting down.
CACTATCATGTAAGAAAAGTCTATTTTAAATGTGTAACACTAATCATGAAAATATTATCTTCATCTTACCTTTCTCGTAAGCTCCTTTTATAACAAATATTGGTTGCAGGGATTTAAACCTTTAGGTTTTTCTAAACAAAAGTTATAATAGTTTATCAAAGCATTTAAGCACTTCTTAGTTCTTATAGTCAAAAAAATGAGGACTGACGATTGATGTAAACACAAAATAATCAAATCATTGTAAAACCACAGATTATATAAAACCAGATGGTGCACTTCCTATTCAAGCCATATTAATCTCAAAAATGTAAGCAAATCAAAATCTACCTACTTCAAATCACTAGCATCACTAATAGAGAAAAACAGTTTTTATGAGAAATTATTGATTATTATCTATGCAGCACTGATATTTAGCACACGCGTCAAATTCCTAACCATTGTCATATTATTTGATAGGTACAGTAATTATAGTAAAGGTGTAGTACAATAATTTATTTCTCGTATGTGATCCAGAATCCTATTAAATTGAGGTAGGTTTTAGTTGTCAGTAAAATGCAGTAAAGTGCACCATCTGGTTTAATATAATCTGTGGTAAAACCAGATTTTTGCTTATTTTAAAATAATAGTTCCAGTTTTGGTTCCCAATATTTTAAGGGGTTTCAGATCCAGTTCTTTTGGATTCGGTTGAAGTCCCTGATTAGTAATAAACTAGTATGTAAATTGTAAACATTGTAAAGCAATAGGTACCTAGTTGATTATCGACCTCACTGCATGTGGTTTACGTTTCAAGTTAGCATAATAGTTGATTGTGGTAATATTATAAATTACTGTGGATAATTTTTCGGGGTTATTATATTATTATAACATGATTGACTGTTGATACACAGTATATTATACGAATATTATACGTATATTATTACGAATTATCGTATATTATACGAATCATTCGTGGTTAAACAAAAAACAATGAAATAATAATAAGTTGCTATAACCAATTTTCAAAGTCACAGATTAATATATAACAATGTGAACCATCTATAACTTCCTTCCCAATCATTAATTAAACAATTTGCGAAATTGTATAAATAAATAAATATAGATATTACATTAAAACAGTAATTTTATATAACATGCAATTTATAAGTACATATTATTTACACAACATTATCTGTTTAATATGTTAATAGGCACAAAGGTTTTCTAAAGGATTGCCCAAACGGATTACTGACGGAACAAGTAAGTTATTCATTATAATATTGATATTCATGTCAAAAAATAATTCTTATCGTGTTTTTTTCTTTTTATTGAAATTGGGTATTTCCCTTAAGCTATACAGAACATTAAAAAGTCATTCTTATAATCACAGTTAAATCTAAAGTAGTATCATTGATTATAAAAAATATATACTAGTATTTATAATCAATATGGTAGGATCTACATATGTAGTACCTATGCTCATAGAACATAGTTTAATAATAGACATAGCCAGGAAATGATGTAATTGCATCTTCATAAAATGTATTAAATTCAGAATAATAATAAAAAAAAGCTCATTGTTTTTCGTGCTTATATTGTACCTATATCATAAATCATTTGAAATATTTACTTTCTTTAATAAAAAATTAAATATATTTCAACTATTAAAATAGAGTTAACTAAAGTATTTAGGGCTATAATAATTTTTAGGGCTACAAATTATGTATTATAATAGTTGTGCTATTATAATACACATTATGGTTAATAGTTACCTAATGTACATATTAATTTTCAGTTAGAATTAATTTTTTATTAGAATAATATTTTTTTTTTATATTAACAATAAAATTATATAAAAAAAATCATATTATTGATACAAATAAATACAATTTAAAAGTCTGTCTATGTATCTGGCCTAACCATAAAAATGGCTGAACCTTTTTCAATGGAATTATCATAGGTAGGTAGGATTTTGAATGTAGCTAGCTCTACTACTTAGTAGTAGTTACTACTTTTTATACCAGAATTCAACCCCTTTTTTTCAGTATAGCATACACGTGCATTTTGTCTTTAAATTACAATAGTTAAATTATTACAATATCTACAAATATATATTATATTTATATTTTATTTAAATTAATTTGGTTGTATAGGCAGACAACTGAATTTTATTAATGTATCACAATAACAATTTTCTCATATTTGACTTTCCCAAAAATATTATTGATTTTCAGGGTTTTATAAAAATATACAGACAGTTTTTCCCGCAAGGTGATCCAACAAAATTCGCATCACTTGTGTTCAGAGTGTTCGACGAAAATAAGGTAAGTTAATTTCGAAACATAATGTAGTATTTTTTTACATTGGAGTATTTTAATACATTTTTTAAATATGCATTTTATACGATGCATTTTACAGGTTTCATAGAAGGTACCTTTGATTTTTTTGTTATATTGATATGTATACATAATACATATATATTATTAAATAGACAATAGTATATTATAAAAATTATTTATAGATTACATTTAATGTAGGTAGTTAAATTATGTTAAATAGTTATGATATCGTTGTTATAGGTATGAAGGCGTTTCCCTGTATAGTAGAATTAGTAATTTATCTATTATTATAGTTGTATACGAATTGAGGTTTGTTTTAAATTTAAATACAATATTTATCTTATTCATTTTTAAAATAAACAAAAATTAGAAATTCTTTATACTATACTCGGATCATCGATGAAAATGTGCGGTTAACAAAATTCGTCCGTTTTCGTGCATTCCCACCACTGGCATCTTTAAACCTACCCGTATGCTGGCTGCCGTCTCCGTGAGTGGGTGAATAGGTAGTAGAATGGGAGAAATTTGGGAACGAAACGGCGGAGCTTGTTCATTTGGATGCGCCAAGGAGTAGGTAGCGTTCTCTCGGTGGCCCGAGTATATACGATGATTGATATAATATGTTGTAGTCAATATAAATTATATATTCCATAAATAGTAATATTATAAAAATATATATTGTCAATGTAAATAAAACAACTATAGGTATCTACCATTTAAATATCTATACTAATACTAGCTGATCCCATCCCGTGCACTTCATTTCCCGTTAAATGTAAGTACCAACTCTATATGACTCAAACTTTGTTCAATTTGTTATTTAATATTCGGTGTATGGCGTTCAAAATTTATCTTAACTTTTCTGTTGCCTGGAATAAAAATTCTGATTCGCAGCAGTATATTGTCAGGTAGGCAAACTATACCTGCGGTAGATCGCGGACCCCGTGCTGTTTGTACGTAATTTTATAATTTAACTCTAAAGTATCAAAGTTATACCAAGTATGATACTGAACTTCTCCTAAACGGCTGGACTAATTGTGAATGCCGAGTCTGTCGACCAATATTTCCTCCACGTCCATGAAGACGTGGTATTGTTTTATGTACGTAACTTATATGTTAGTATAATACACTCAATATTTACGTAATTGCGATACATATAATACTAAAATACAGCGTGCAAAAAAATTAAATGCTTTTGAATGAATACACTGATTTCACGGCAGCCTATAATTATTATTATAATAGTTTTAAAACCCACGGAAAACATTTATAAACAAAAATGTCCACCGTAAATCTCTAAAACTCCGTTTGAGCACATCCCTTGGTTGGACCTAGGGGGATGATTTGTGAATCTAAACAATCCGGGGCATCACCCAAACGCATACAAAAAAATTCATTCAAATCGGTCCAACCGTTTGGGAGGAGTCCAATCACAACACACGTACAGTAGAATTATATATATATAAAGATATATAAATGAATGTTTGTGTGTAGATTAGACCCCTGAGAAGAAGATAGGCCAATTTAAAAAGGGTTAAATTTGGTTTTTTTATTCATCGGATTTTAGTACAATTGTTGATTAGGTTAGGATTTTGTATTAATTGTTTGTATTAATCCACCGTAGGTGGAATTAAGTAAAAACGACAAACTTTGTAAAACTTTGATACTCTAGAGCTAAATCATACACTTACGTACAAACAGCATGAGGTCCGCGATCTACCGCAGATAGATTGCCTACCTGATAATATACTGCTGCGAATCAGAATTTTTATTCTGGGCAACGTAAAAGTTAAGGTAAGTTTTGAACACCATATACCGAATATTAAATAAATAATTGAACAAAGTTTGAGTTATATAGAGTTGGTACATTTAACGGGCAACGAAGTGCACGGGATCAACTATTTTTAATAAAAATTCAATACGTTTCAATACATTTTCATTAAACGATTTTTATATCTACTTGCCGATCACATTAAACGATAAAATTTGAATAAAATTATACATTCATCCGAAGGAAAAATAAACAACCAATCACGGGCGAAGCTGTGACGGGTCGGCTAGTTCCAGATAAATTAATAATAGGTATATTGATTATGCTTTGCTCTGAGCGGAAATGATGCCCTTGTCAGAAAATATCTCAAGTATTTAATTACATGAATTTTTAACTTCAACATGACAATATGTAATGTGAACATTTTCGTGATTTTGACGAATTCCTTCAAATTTTGAATTCAAATGATTATAAAAAATTGCGACTTCTTTTTATTTTTTTATTTTACTCTTTATACTCATATATCCTATTGACTCTTTTATAATATATATGTTTTCTTGTAAATTGTAATTTATTCTTTTTCATTACAATTTGTTTTCCTTCATTTATTGATTCGTTTTATATGAAGATTTTAGTCATATCATTTTGTATTACAGTTTTATAGATTTATAATGGAGTACACTATAGAATATTGAATAGACTATTGAATCAATTATTGGGTTTACAATTTTGTGGTTTATTTTATATATTATTTTTAAAGATATTATTTATTATATATAATTAATAATTTATTTATTTTAAGATTACATTCTGGTGACATACGATTTACGATACTTTTTAGGTTGCTCGAATGTTAACTTTGCAAAAAACTTGTATACTTGGACATTAAATATGTAATGTAAAATTTTTTATTCAACTCAGATGACATTTGAAATTTAAGTAAATTTAATTCATTTAGGATTTATGAGATATTTTTGTACTTGGTTTCAGTTGCATATACATAACTTGTATATGGGAGGGGGTGAATACATATCTTCACACTTCACAGGTGCTTTTTTATATAATTATACATAGGTAAACAAGTTTATCAAATAACCTATTTGTTCAACATCGATGGTATTATTGGCAAATATCAAAAACCATAAATTTAATTAAATTAATATTTGGCTGTATAAATACGATTAAGTTAGGTAGGTACGTAAGACAGGTTGCCATCGCCGCTTGTATGGTTGCTGCGTAGTCCAAGGTCAGACTTTTTGTTTATTATCTTCTCCATAATGAGTGCCGCAAAAGTGATAGTTCATTTTTTGACTTCACTGGTAATCTATATGACTGGAAAGTCAAATAGCCGAAAGTTGAAACAAGCAATTTGCTGCGTTAATAAATACCAATACATAGATGACCTCTGTTACCAAAAAAGGATTACAATATTTTAATTGCGTATCTTGAAATCTATAGTATTCGTAATCAATTGTACAACTATCTTAAAATGCATTTTTTTCAACTTTCAATCAAACTAACTCCTCTAATGGCTCTATCATTCACTAAATCAATATATTTGTCAACTTATAGTCCAAAAACAAATCCAAATGATTGTCTCAAACTTACCTAGCAAACTTACTAACTTAAATGGATAATATCTTACTAACCTAAATACATTTTATAACAAACCACGTAGCGTCTGAACTTAATAGTTATTAATTAATTAGATTTATTATGTAAGCTAATACAAGATGAACATTGAAATTTGAAAGACAATTTTTAAAAATCACATATTCCATTATATTATATTATAATCTAAAAAAGCTGAAATCGACTGACTCATTAATATTTTAATTTATTTTATTATTTATTTTTTTGCTATTTTTATTCAGAACTGAATTATCAAAGGTTGAGTTTTTCTAATTGAAATGTATTCAAACAAAAAAATTCAAAGAAATACATGATTTGTAATTCATTTTTTTATTTTGCTAGACATTGAATGGGAGTAAATTGAAGTTGAATGAATGTGTACATAATCACCATGTTCTGAAAATTGTGTCTTATAATAATGTTTTATTTCATAACAAAGTTTAAATAAAAAAAGGTGGGTAAGTGGATGTCGCTCTGCTGTATAGTAGGTTACAAGTGAGTCACTGTAATGGATGTTGTTAAATTTGAATTCATTGATATATCATTGTATAAGAAAACGATTCTGAGTGAAAACGGTCAGTAAGCCTATGATATTACTATAAGTATATTAATTGATGATATTATTGTGAATTAAGTAATTTATATATTTACCTATTTATGTGGAACCTTGTTTTAAATTTTCAATCCTTAGCTATAAAAGTTGAACATTTTATAAATTTTTAACTACAAAATAATTTTTAAATTTTAAATTTGATAAATTTTGTCAAAATTCGAACTTTAATGCTTATAAAAAAAAATTGTGCCTAAGTATTTTTAATATTTTCAACTGCTATTGTAACAATATATCAAAAGCCTTGCATTACATTTTCGTGCAATTTTTATCCAACAAATAAAATTTGATATTTATAGAAAAAAAAACTAAAAAAAATAGAAACTGAAAATGTCCGTAAACAGCTCAAAATAAGTCAAAATATTTGGAAAATGTGTTATGGTGTATATAAATGCTAATATAAACATTCAGTTAAAAATGTCATGTACCTACGGTTAATTGTTTTAGAGTTGCGCCAAAAATCAAAATCGGTTTACATTTTGCGTAAAAATTCCGGTTTTTCCTTAATTTTTCTTTTGTTTTTCACGTCGCTTTTAAATACTACTTAGACATTTTTACTTTTGACTCCCCAAAAGTACCAATTAGATACACTTTCCTATCAGAAAAGATACTGTTGAAAAAAATCTAAGCATTTTTACTGTCCTAAAAGGTGATGACAGACACAAAAAAAAAAAATTAAAAAAATAACACCATTGTAAAACCAATATATTCATCGTTCCATTCTAAACTAAAATAAAAAAATAAAAAATACACATCATTGTAAAAATAAAATAGACCACATAATATTTCTCATACAGACTTAGAGATGATTTGTCAAGATTTATTATTTATTGTATAAGCCAGTTATTAATTATATAGATAGAACTTTTCAATAGGTATAATAATATATTATATAATATATATATTATACAGGTATGAATAATCCTATAGGTAGCATGATATAATCTGCATTCTGCAATAATATTTTTAAATGTTTGAAGTACAATTTATTTGCATCTTTGAAATAATATTTTTTTATCTAAAAAATAATTACATTTTATAATACTCATAATCTACAAACCTATACTATTTTTTTTCAAGTAATGGAAATTATTTTTATATCAAATTTCCAATATTTGTTATTTTCAAATGAATGAATAAAAAATTTTTATTTTTATTATTGATTCCGTGGCTAACTAATAAAAAAGTCATGAGACACTAACCTACCATATATTATGTAGTTACAAATCATATAATAGGTAAGTAATTGTATTCGAGTTACCGCTGGAAAGTTATTGTTTCCTATTTCATAATGAAAAAATACATATATGAAAATGTATAGTTTTTAATTTCTCCCCCCACCACCCCCCGCCAAACCCTGGTGGGCCTCCCTCACAACATAATTTATGTTGTTAAAAACTTTTCGTCTAAACGTTGGATACCACAACTAGGTCTAATTTTCTTTAAGCAACTACGTCATTATTATGATATTGTTTGTATTTTTAATAATAGTGTTATGATCAAATGACGTTTTAGATTAGCTAAAGGCAATTAGGCTACATTACTTTCGTGGATGCATAATAATAATAAAAAAATAAAAATAAAAAACACACATCATTGTAAATCAATACATTCATTGTTCCACTCAGAATCTTAAATTATATTATGTTAATATTGTTTTGTTGATATTGAAATATATTAAATAAACTATTTATAGCTCTTATATATTTATGAACGTGTTTGTAGCCCAATAGTACAATATAATTAATAGTAATGAATATATTTGAATAATATAACCTATTCGTTAAAGTAAACAAACAATAGAATCTATCAAAATAAACAAATGGCTATTATAAAAAAAAAAAAGTAAAAAATAGTAATAAACAGATTGCAATACTATTATTGGTAAAAACATTTTAAAAGAAACATAGGTGCTCGTTACCGATGCGCATCATACGGTGAATGGGATTATTTCTATCATAGTTTGTGTTGTGGAATGGAATAAGAAAGGATGAATTAAACCTAGTTGAGTGAGAAGGAACTTTAAAATGTATTAGAGAAAGAAGAGAGGGAGCATCCACAGTCCACATGTCCAATTAGATTGTGCAATAAACACCAAATTAGCTTCAACTCTTATATCTGCTATAGCCTATAGAGACAAGAGTTCGAGTTTATTCATCACTCACCTATAATCAAGTAATGGATGGGAATTTGCAAAATAAATGACGCCGAAGAACAAAATCACCGCTGGATGCACTCAATGTGAGAAAATTCAGCTGCTATAAAAGGGTCCCGAAGAATAGAAGAATATTCCAAAAGTGACAGTATGAGAGAGCAATATAAAGCTTTGAGAGAACTAGAGAGCTTAAATTCTATTGACGTGCGTATGACAAAGCCAACCATCTTAAACGCACTGCAGAAAACTGTCTCAATATGGTAATGAAATTCAAGATTTTAACAAAAAAGAATACCCAAGTCTTCTTAGTAAAAATATTAATGCTTGAACCATTTATCAAGTATGTGTGGTTACTGGTTAATGATATTTCTATTCCTAGCAAAATACATGGAATGGCATTTTTCTACATTGAAGCTTAGCCCCATAGAACTAAACCACAAGACAAGAACATCAAACTCTTTCTGGAGGATAACAAAATCGGCTACTGACTCAATTATCCTGAAGATTTTCAAATCGTCAGAAAACATAAGGAACTTAGAATCTGGGATAACCAATTTAAGACCATTAGTGCCACCCCTCCCCTTGAGGAGCACCTGAAGGTTCACGGACTGCATCAGATTTACATCCTAAGACTTTAACACATTAAAGATAAATACGATTTGAACCAAGATAAAATGGACTCCCCAAATCCAGCTTTTTTTTAAACGGTACAAATTTGAGCTTCGAAAATTAAATTTAGACGTCTTATGACTATGGATATGCATTCATTAATCTAATCGTTATTAATACACTTTACTATATATGTGCCTGAAGCGTGGTGTAGGTGAACTTACATTAATAAAATATGACCTGAATGATTTTTATATCACTAAATCTGGTTGCCTTATAGATAGAGAAAATATAATAACTGAAAAGTATAGCACCTCTGTTAATAAGACGAATAATGTCCACCAATTTAGAAAGGCAATTGGATAAATTACTCGAGTACATGGACAGAGGGCTACAAACTCCCAAATGAAATCAAGGAAGTTTTTCCTCAAAGTATCTATAGCCTTATAGAACTACTCTGAAATTAATCTATGTAGAACTGAAATATGTAAAGAAAAAACAGTGGAAATTAGAGAATGCATAGAACTAGAAAAACAATAGTATTACTTTCAATGCTCGGGTTACAATTGCAGACATAGAAAAAACTGAAAGTGGGAGTCAGTTAGTATAATGAGAATATGATAAAATGGGGATATCACAATGACAGGATATATAATATTGTCACGACAAAACAGAGCAAACGATGACACATAATATATTGGTATGTCCAATTAGGAAATTTGGTGCTGGAAAACCAGAAAGTCAAGTAATGGCATAATAATACAGGTTTACAACTCATAGTGTAGGTAACTTGTAACATGTAACTATAGTTTTAACTAATAATCGAGTAACTTGCCCGTCAATGTACCTAAGCAGGTTTTACTACAGGTCTATGAAAATATACTGAGATCGCCACCTGTTGTACAAAACACTGTGGCTTGTTATTGTCAATTCACTTCGTTTGATCTCTTCTGAAATGCCGCTCCACTCATTTTACGACACGACGCATACAAAGACCACAATTGACAATAGTTGCCAATGTAACAAATCGTACAAAATAATAATAATATCTGTGAGAATGAAACTGTGGAGCAATCGAATTTTTGAACAGTTTCCCAATTTAGACTCCCACATTCATTGATAATAAATAATAATATAACATTAGGATGGCCATTATTCCTCGAAATTTCATTAAATCAGCTATTTCCTCTAATTTTCAATAAAAATTAAACAAACTTTTAGCAAGATTAGTGAAATTTAATCTGTACCTCAAGCCATACAATTTTTGAGGAAAAAAATCTTATTTATTATATTTTTATATTGTTGTAGTTATTCGTTTTGTATAAAAGTATGACAGTACAAAGTTAATTGTACATTTAATTGTATCCAACGTTCCTATATTTTATAATAAATAATTCTTAATAGTTTTTATAATAAATTATAATGAATTTTTAACCTACAATTTACCAAAAAAATTATGAGCAATTTCAGTAAATCATTTTGAAACATAATTAAATGTTTTAATTTTTTAACCTTGAACAAAATAACTAATTATGTATTATTCCATAACAGTAGGTACTTTTTTTATTATACTATTCAAATATAGATTCTGGTAATCTGTGATTACTTGTACAATGTAAAATTGCTGTTCTTACTTGTTAATATAAATTTATTGTTGTACTAGTGGTACTACAAGCTCGAATGAAATTACTATTCCTTTTATCAACACCAAAACCAAACTCATTGCCTAAATTTACGATGCTTTTTTACAAGATCATACTATTATAGTATGATGATATGGTTCGTCTAATAAGAATTACGAAACTATCATCGAGTATAATCTAATATTGTGTCATTTTTTGTACCTAAAAATATCAAAATTATTAATTATTTAACTAGGTAGGTAGGTATAGGCAGGTACCAAGTTATATATTGTATTATACTAAAATGTCCTTTAAATTATTTAAGTAGTTTTTTATGTTTCGTTATGTTTCTACTACAACCCCTAATCGATCATTGTAAAAAATAATTAATATTGCAATCATATCATATAAGTAGTATTGTGCGTTTAATTAAATATATTTATTTTTAAACTTTATAGAGTCGTGTAATATTTGATTTATATTTTCATACAGTTTAAATACTTATTAATTAAAGGTATATTACCTATAAGATGTTAGTTTTTAATTAATAACTGTTCATGTAAGCTATATTTAGAAAGTATGTAAGATTGCAAGTTTTAGAAATTATCAAATAGTTGTATATTTTGTAGAATTATATACGTTTAAAATGTAGGTAGTTTAGAATGTAATATATTTGATTAAAACAGTATTTCATAATCCTTAGCTTAACGATTTTGTGATTTTCTACTTGAAATTTTTAATGATTCAAAACTTCAAATTGCTATTCAGAATTTAACTTACTAGCTACTAACTTGACCATAAAACAAAATAATAAAATATTATTTTTTCATGAGTTACACAATTTAATATATATTTTAAATTCTGAGTGGGGCGAGGAATGTATTGGTTCGCTTGAAAATGTAATAGAACAAGGTTCCCCAAAAACTATTCTCACAACTGTTAAAACATATTAAAAATATATTACATATAGTAATATAGTAATATACAGTCTAAATTTTTATTAAGCATTTGAAGTTAAAATTTGGATGAAATTAAATGATTAAAGTTAAATTAGCGATATATTCTTAAACATTTTATTAATATAACAATTATGTAACAATTATTTCAACTTACAATAAACAATAAATAATGATAATTGATAAATAATTACTATTAGTAGGTATAAATAAATTAATAAAATATATCCTTGAAAATGTTATACTGTCTCCAAACAGAGTAGTTTTTTGTATGCATTAATTTATAATATATATTATATTATATTGAATTCAGAATTAACTCAACCAGTAAAAAGTAAAAACTAGAAAAACGAGATATTATTAGTTTTTAGATAATGTATTTTAAATTTATGACGTTAAATAATTTTGATCACGTACAATACCAAATACAAAAATTAACTATTCTTGGTCAGTATTGATATTATCGACACAGACCTCCTAATTTAAAATCTTATCTCGTTCTATCTAGAACACCAAGTTTTGCTTCATAGCTTAGCGAGTGTCTTTTTTTTTTTGAGGACACAACACCACAACTTGTCTTGAACATCTGTCTTCTCTCATATTTTATAAACTGTATTAGGATAAATATCAAGAAATTCAATTGTTTTTTTAAAAAAAGACTTAAAATAACGGAACAAATAAGATAGATCATTGTTTAAAGATTTTTGCTGTATAGTGTTATATAATACTATAATACTAAAAAGATTTAGTATTAATTTATGTATAAATGGTTTACATATTATGTAAACAATGAAAAATATATTTTGAATTAATAATAATACCTAAATAATTATGTCTTATATGTTGAATTTTAATCTACAGAATTTATACATACATATATATAATATATTCTAATTAAATATTAAAATCACTAAATTATCGAGAAAAATATTTGAAAACAAATTGTAAATAAAAATAAAAATAAATATAGGCTATGTAGTAAATTTATTTTAATCAGATTATCAATTTTTAGATAATTATTTTGTATTTATAAATATAAATAGTTAAAACAAAATGTAGTTTCTTACAACATTATGTTTACTTATTATTGTATGATCATTTTTAATATAATATTGCATAGTGGGATAAATAATTCTCAACTTTTGTCTTTTTAATATCAAAATACACGAAGAAATAGAATATAGAAAATCAAAATAGTAATTAAATTGCGTTATATTACTTCAACTTTTAAGTAGATACTGTGTTTTATAAATAATATATTTACAAAATATAATCACTTAATATTAATATAAATTACCAGTAAAAATATTAAAGGAGTAATTATTACTAATTCTGTAGGTAGCAATATATCATAATGATATTATATATTTTACACTTTTATTAAGTTACAAGGATAAATAGATATGTAGGATAACTTATAAGTTATAACATACATTACATTTCAATAATTAATTTTCATCCTGATTTTTAATTTGTATTCGCTCTTTATATTTTTCCGCGAACAAAATTGTGATCATTTTCATGTGTGTACTGTGTGTATATTTTACAGTTTTTTTTTTGTTCATTTTCTGTTTTGATATAATTTAATAATACTGTGCAAACAAAAAAAAGTCGAGTGAATGGAACATTTGAAATATTAACGTCAATACAAAACAGTTTTAACACGTATAGTATATTTTTTTACATAATATAAAAATATTATTTTTTTTTTGCCATGACACTTAGTACTTAGGTTTTTGATTAGTTAAAAGTTAAAATGAACAAAACCAACATAAACGTCACTTCTATTAAAAAATGTTTTTTATTCATCTTTGTTTCCTATATCGGCTACCATCTTACTTTCACACTATATTTTACATTAAATACAACAATTATGAGTTAACATACCTACGCAATTCGTTGAGTATTTTTGTCTATATAAAACCAATTATAATGTAAAATTATAACAAATAATGTTAGTGAGTTAAGAATTAATATTAATTATTAACCAATATTTATGTAAACGTTAAAGTCGCAATATAATATTAGGATATATTAATATCAATATTTTATTGTTAAACAGTAGGTAATACAGTCAACTCGCGATATAACGAATATCGATATAACGAAAATCTTGATATAACGAATAAAACTACCGGTCCCTTGAAAATATCGCGGTATAATATAATTTCGATGTAACGAACTTTCGATTTAACGAATTTTTTTCTCGGTCCCTTGAAATTCGTTATATCGCGAGTTGACTGTATTATTTTATAGTTATAATTCGTTTTAAACATCATACATGTGATTATCATCCTTTACATATTATGTACATTTAATATACTATGTACACAGGTATATTATGGTCAGTGCTTGATTTGATTTTTAAGGTACTATCTAGTAAGGTTATAGTTTGAATATAACTTAACTAAGGACTAAGAAAGCTATAGTTTTATTTCATTAACTCCAAAAATAATATGTAGGTAGTCAACAACAAGTTTATTTCATAGTTCGGAACTTTAATTAAACTTTTGCCCACCGGCTATAATAAGAGGGTAACCAAGTTTGAGGACCACCGGTAACTACTGCTGGTTATTGTTGACACGAAATCCTCAACGTCATGAAATGTAATTCAAATGGAAAACCTTCCACTTCAATCCAAGCAATTTTAAGATACATTATTTGATGAGCCGTGAACGAATTATATTGTACATTTAGAGAAAGCGCCGATTAATGTATGTTTTTT
>NC_042494.1:38610500-38624724 GCF_005508785.2 Acyrthosiphon pisum | reverse complement strand
TAGTGCCACCCCTCCCCTTGAGGAGCACCTGAAGGTTCACGGACTGCATCAGATTTACATCCTAAGACTTTAACACATTAAAGATAAATACGATTTGAACCAAGATAAAATGGGCTCCCCAAATCCAGCTTTTTGTTAAACGGTACAAATTTGAGCTTCGAAAATTAAATTTAGACGTCTTATGACTATGGATATGCATTCATTAATCTAATCGTTATTAATACACTTTACTTTATATGTGTGTGAAGCGTGGTGAAGGTGAACTTACATTAATAAAATATGACCTGAATGATTTTTATATTACTAAATCTGGTTGCCTTATAGATAGAGAAAATATAATAACTGAAAAGTATAGCACCTCTGTTAATAAGACGAATAATGTCCACCAATTTAGAAAGGCAATTGGATAAATTACTCGAGTACATGAACAGAGGGCTACAAACTCCCAAATGAAATCAAGGAAGTTTTTCCTCAAAGTATCTATAGCCTTATAGAACTACTCTGAAATTAATCTATGTAGAACTGAAATATATAAAGAAAAAACAGTGGAAACTAGAGGATGCATAGAATTAGAAAAACAATAGTATTACTTTCAATGCTCGGGTTACAATTGCAGACATAGAAAAAACTGAAAGTGGGAGTCAGTTAGTATAATGAGAATATGATAAAATGGGGATATCGCAATGACAGGATATATAATATTGTCACGACAAAACAGAGCAAACGATGACACATAATATATTGGTATGTCCAATTAGGAAATTTGGTGTTGGAAAACCAGAAAGCCGTGGTCACGGACTAATTTTGGACAAAAGATAATACTTAGTTGAAATACATTGACAACTAATATATTTTATTTTGTTTCTGTATACACGATAAAATTATAATATAGTAGAAAAAATACTTTGATCTACACGGGTGGTTTCAGATAGAAAATCAGATCTATAGTTGCTACTTTTAACAGGATTAAATGCAAATGGAAAACCTGTTTTGGACAAAATTGATTTTCTTGTTTGGGATAACTCATAAACGAATAACCGTAGATACTTGCAATGTTTACCAAATGATTATATTGGCATTTTATAAACATAATAATATTTTTAAAATATCTTGCTGCCTTTTGGGTTTTGATCTAAAAATAAATATTGAATATTGAATATTTTCGATTTTTTTAATTTTAATTCTGTAAATGTCAATAAAAAAATATTCCATCAATCAAAATCTATACCACGGTCCTTACAAAACATAAACTTTTGGTTACAACTTATATTCATATTATAACCTCCATGCGTCACGGTTAAAATAAATAATATTACCAAATCGTTTCTTTCATGAAATATTGTTTTCGTAGAATTATAGTCTAGTAAGTTGTTGCATAAATTCCTGCATTTCCTTTGCCGTAATCGATGAATTCAGAGGCGTGACAAAAAAATAGTATGTGTGGCTTGTTCGGGAAGGCAATTTCAGTATTGGCCGAAATACGGCTTTCTGCCGCACACGTCGCACACGTGGCAAGGGCGGGAACACAATAAACTATTTTCAGTCACCACGCCAGGCCTACGATAAAAGGTATGCAATAGCTTTAAAGTTTACCGTGAAGACAATTATTACAATTGTTATTAGTGAACAGTGGTTGAATTAAAAATTAGTTTTATGCGTACATTGTACACGGTACACCTATCTAAATTTATTATGAGACGCAAACTATGATTTACAATTATATTATTGTATTGATTACGTTTTAAATAATGATATGATGGGATTTTTAAGATAAGATAACGATAAATATTCCAAATTGCGCTTATTCATATGGAGCTATATAGTATAAACAACATCTAAAGTGAAGTATTCAACTATACAAGTGTATACGTCTTCAGTATTTATATAATAGTATATAGTACCAATATTATAATCACATGTTTAGCATGAATAATTTATTATAAATAATTAATTTGTATAATCGTAATGGCATAATAATACAGGTTTACAACTCATAGTGTAGGTAACTTGTAACATGTAACTATAGTTTTAACTAATAATCGAGTAACTTGCCCGTCAATGTACCTAAAATACAGGTCTATGAAAATATACTGAGATCGCCACCTGTTGTACAAAACACTGTGGCTTGTTATTGTCAATTCACTTCGTTTGATCTCTTCTGAAATTCCGCTCCACTCATTTTACGACACGACGCATACAAAGACCGCAATTGACAATAGTCGCCAATGTAACAAATCGTACAAAATAATAATAATATCTGTGAGAATGAAACTGTGGAGCAATCGAATTTTTGAACAGTTTCCCAATTTAGACTCCCACATTCATTGATAATAAATAATAATATAACATTAGGATGGCCATTATTCCTCGAAATTTCATTAAATCAGCTATTTCCTCTAATTTTCAATAAAAATTAAACAAACTTTTAGCAAGATTACTGAAGTTTAATCTGTACTTCAAGCCATACAATTTTTGAGGAAAAAAATCTTATTTATTATATTTTTATATTGTTGTAGTTATTCGTTTTGTATAAAAGTATGACAGTACAAAGTTAATTGTACATTTAATTGTATCCAACGTTCCTATATTTTATAATAAATAATTCTTAATAGTTTTTATAATAAATTATAATGAATTTTTAACCTACAATTTACCAAAAAAAAATTTGAGCAATTTCAGTAAATCATTTTGAAACATAATTAAATGTTTTAATTTTTTAACCTTGAACAAAATAACTAATTATGTATTATTCCATAACAGTAGGTACATTTTTTATTACACTATTCAAATATAGATTCTGGTAATCTGTGATTATTTGTACAATGTAAAATTGCTGTTCTTACTTGTTAATATAAATTTATTGTTGTACTAGTGGTACTACAAGCTCGAATGAAATTACTATTCCTTTTATCAACACCAAAACCAAACTCATTGCCTACATTTACGATGCTTTTTTACAAGATCATACTATTATAGTATGATGATATGGTTCGTCTAATAAGAATTACGAAACTATCATCGAGTATAATCTAATATTGTGTCATTTTTTGTACCTAAAAATATCAAAATTATTAATTATTTAACTAGGTAGGTAGGTATAGGCAGGTACCAAGTTATATATTGTATTATACTAAAATGTCCTTTAAATTATTTAAGTAGTTTTTTATGTTTCGTTATGTTTCTACTACAACCCCTAATCGATCATTGTAAAAAATAATTAATATTGCAATCATATCATATAAGTAGTATTGTGCGTTTAATTAAATATATTTATTTTTAAACTTTATAGAGTCGTGTAATATTTGATTTATATTTTCATACAGTTTAAATACTTATTAATTAAAGGTATATTACCTATAAGATGTTAGTTTTTAATTAATAACTGTTCATGTAAGCTATATTTAGAAAGTATGTAAGATTGCAAGTTTTAGAAATTATCAAATAGTTGTATATTTTGTAGAATTATATACGTTTAAAATGTAGGTAGTTTAGAATGTAATATATTTGATTAAAACAGCATTTCATAATCCTTAGCTTAACGATTTTGTGATTTTCTGCTTGAAATTTTTAATGATTCAAAACTTCAAATTGCTATTCAGAATTTAACTTACTAGCTACTAACTTGACCATAAAACAAAATAATAAAATATTATTTTTTCATGAGTTACACAATTTAATATATATTTTAAATTCTGAGTGGGGCGAGGAATGTATTGGTTCGCTTGAAAATGTAATAGAACAAGGTTCCCCAAAAACTATTCTCACAACTGTTAAAACATATTAAAAATATATTACATATAGTAATATACAGTCTAAATTTTTATTAAGCATTTGAAGTTAAAATTTGGATGAAATTAAATGATTAAAGTTAAATTAGCGATATATTCTTAAACATTTTATTAATATAACAATTATGTAACAATTATTTCAACTTACAATAAACAATAAATAATGATAATTGATAAATAATTACTATTAGTAGGTATAAATAAATTAATAAAATATATCCTTGAAAATGTTATACTGTCTCCAAACAGAGTAATTTTTTGTATGCACTAATTTATTATTGAATTCAGAATTAACTCAACCAGTAAAAAGTAAAAACTAGAAAAACAAGATATTATTAGTTTTTAGATAATGTATTTTAAATTTATGATGTTAAATAATTTTGATCACGTGCAGTACCAAATACAAAAATTAACTATTCTTGGTCAGTATTGATATTATCGACACAGACCTCCTAATTTAAAATCTTATCTCGTTCTATCTAGAACACCAAGTTTTGCTTCATAGCTTAGCGAGTGTCTTTTTCTTTTGAGGACACAACACCACAACTTGTCTTGAACATCTGTCTTCTCTCATATTTTATAAACTGAATTAGGATAAATATCAAGAAATTCAATTGTTTTTTTAAAAAAAGACTTAAAATAACGGAACAAATAAGATAGATCATTGTTTAAAGATTTTTGCTGCATAGTGTTATATAATACTATAATACTAAAAAGATTTAGTATTAATTTATGTATAAATGGTTTACATATTATGTAAACAATGAAGAATATATTTTGAATTAATAATAATACCTAAATAATTATGTCTTATATGTTGAATTTTAATCTACAGAATTTATACATACATATAAATAATATATTCTAATTAAATATTAAAATCACTAAATTATCGAGAAAAATATTTGAAAACAAATTATAAATAAAAATAAAAATAAATATAGGCTATGTAGTAAATTTATTTTAATCAGATTATCAATTTTTAGATAATTATTTTGTATTTATAAATATAAATAGTTAAAACAAAATGTAGTTTCTTACAACATTATGTTTACTTATTATTGTATGATCATTTTTAATATAATATTGCATAGTGGGATAAATAATTCTCAACTTTTTAATATCAAAATACACGAAGAAATAGAATATAGAAAATCAAAATAGTAATTAAATTGCGTTATATTACTTCAACTTTTAAGTAGATACTGTTTTTTATAAATAATATATTTACAAAATATAATCACTTAATATTAATATAAATTACCAGTAAAAATATTAAAGGAGTAATTATTACTAATTCTGTAGGTATCAATATATCATAATGATATTATATATTTTACACTTTTATTAAGTTACAAGGATAAATAGATATGTAGGATAACTTATAAGTTATAACATACATTACATTTCAATAATTAATTTTCATCCTGATTTTTAATTTGTATTCGCTCTTTATATTTTTCCGCGAACAAAATTGTGATCATTTTCATGTGTGTACTGTGTGTATATTTTACAGTTTTTTTTTTGTTCATTTTCTGTTTTGATATAATTTAATAATACTGTGCAAACAAAAAAAAGTCGAGTGAATTGAACATTTGAAATATTAACGTCAATACAAAACGGTTTTAACACGTATAGTATATTTTTTTACATAATATAAAAATATTATTTTTTTTTTGCCATGACACTTAGTACTTAGGTTTTTGATTAGTTAAAAGTTAAAATGAACAAAACCAACATAAACGTCACTTCTATTAAAAAATGTTTTTTATTCATCTTTGTTTCCTATATCGGCTACCATCTTACTTTCACACTATATTTTACATTAAATACAACAATTATGAGTTAACATACCTACGCAATTCGTTGAGTATTTTTGTCTATATAAAACCAATTATAATGTAAAATTATAACAAATAATGTTAGTGAGTTAAGAATTAATATTAATTATTAACCAATATTTACGTAAACGTTAAAGTCGCAATATAATATTAGGATATATTAATATCAATATTTTATTGTTAAACAGTAGGTAATATTATTTTATAATTATAATTCGTTTTAAACATCATACATGTGATTATCATCCTTTACATATTATGTACATTTAATATACTATGTAGTATGTACACAGGTATATTATGGTCAGTGCTTGATTTGATTTTTAAGGTACTATCTAGTAAGGTTATAGTTTGAATATAACTTAACTAAGGACTAAGAAAGCTATAGTTTTATTTCATTAACTCCAAAAATAATATGTAGGTAGTCAACAACAAGTTTATTTCATAGTTCGGAACTTTAATTAAACTTTTGCCCACCGGCTATAATAAGAGGGTAACCAAGTTTGAGGACCACCGGTAACTACTGCTGGTTATTGTTGACACGAAATCCTCAACGTCATGAAATGTAATTCAAATGGAAAACCTTCCACTTCAATCCAAGCAATTCTAAGATACATTATTTGATGAGCCGTGAACGAATTATATTGTACATTAGAGAAAGCGCCGATTTATGTATGTTTTTTTATATATCCATAAAATTGTTTATATAAAGATTATACCAATTATATTATGATTCAATGAATTAACGACGTATATTATATATTTAACCACACTCTAAGTAAGTACGCATTTGATTTTCCATCTATCTATAATACTCAAGTTCCTGAATTCGTTCCAATTTATATAATTTAAATTGTTCAACTATACGTTCTACATTGCTTCTTCCTAATTACCAGTCAGCGATGAATTTTTCACTGGAAAGTAAACGGTCAATGAAAAGAAGAAGAAGGTCAGAAGATGCCTTTTTTTACATAATGCTAACGAGAAATGTTGAAGAATTCACCTCGTCGTATCCACTTAGCAAAACCTTAAAAAAAACAGGTGTCCACAGAGCTACAAGTATTCAGTTGAAAGGATATTTTCTTAAAGATTAAAATGAAAGGAGTAGTTAATGTTTTTTTAATGTTTAATTTCTGGTTCAAAAAAACATGAAAATAACACATTTAATACGATTTTATATAATTTATTACCATAACTATTGTTTGCTTTAATAGATTAATATTATTTATTTAAAGCTTAAACAACTCAAATGGGCAAAGAGTACAGTTATAGTTATTACTTATTATAGTTTTACAAGAGATTATACTTTGTGGATCTTAATATTGAATATTTAAACAAAGAAGAGAGACAAATAGGCAGAAAATATATAATTTTATACAATAAAAAATACATGTAGGATTAACTTATATTCATATACCTAATCATGTTCAATATCATATTTTTTTATTTTGAGTTGTAAATCAAACGACAAACTAAAGTTAGGTACATTATTACAAGCATCTAAAAGGCTAAACAATAATATAACTAGGTTATATTATTAAAATGAAAGGTGTGGGATAAAAAATACACTCTATGATTTATTTTTGTATTCAAATTTAATATTTCAACAAAAATATAACTCCAGTCATATCACGCCACTCAACTCTTTTATTTAAATGTATTTATTATTCATTTATCTTTAACTATTAAAAGCTATTTATAATAATATTATTTATTGTAATAGTACCTAACAAAAATTGCTTAAATAATAATATCATAAAATATACTTAGTAGGTACCTATTTAATAAAGGCTGACAGACCGTCTCTGCTTATAATTGTTTTTCGTATATGATATAAAATGATTGAATTCCAATTAATACATCCATTACAGTGACTCGCTCGACACCTACTTTACAGTAGAGTGGTACCCATTTACCCACTATTTTTTAATTTGCCGATTTGTCCACACATATCGTAAATCATGCTGTTGATATTTGTTCATTGACAGTAAGTGAATACCTATATAATATCCTGTTCTCCGATAACTTATTGCATTTTAACATTGTTACAACTATTATGGAATAGTAAATTGAAAAGTTGATATTCATTTAAGTAGAGTGCTTTCTACGTGGACCCGCAATTTATCTCGATATTGACATACCGAACTCCATTGATGTTTCGACACAGCTTTGCAGGGACATTGGGGAGTCTCAATAAACTAACTGATCGCTAGAAAATATCGGCTTCTAAAAACAATTTTTGTATTCACTTCACTTCAGTCTTCAACTCTATAATAAACGTAAGTCTTTTTTTGTAATTCGATATACTTATGTCGTATATAAATTATATAATATATACATTCGTATCACCTACAATGTTCTGACATTTCTGTCAAACTATTAATCCGTTAAACAAGATGCGAACAACTTTACACGAAGTATTTTTCCTTTCGCTTCCAGGAACTACCTATGACTGTATGATTAAAAAAAAAAATTTCTATGATTAAATTGTTTTTAATGTGACGTTTTACACACTAAATGATACTAAATAAACAACGTCGATGAGTTGGAATAGTATAACTATACAATGTAATTAGTAATTACTATTATTGTTGTTATTATTATTACTGTCAAGAGTGACATTCAATGATTGTTCATAAAATCCAATTAAACATTTTCTAGAAAATAATAATATATTATATGTTGTTGTAAAAAAGTACAAAATATACTTTAAAATGGTATGATAAAATATCAAATAAAATGTATTAAAACGGTAGTTTTAGAATGTTTTGTCCTTAATTGTTAAACCTATTGGGATATATTTCAAAGTATTTTCTAAATATTTCTATTGACTTTTCATTTATTATAACAAATTGTAATATAATATATTACCATAGTTTATTTATTAATTCTGTTAAATTAAACGAAAAACATTTGTATTTATAATACTCATAAAATCATTATGTTATACATTAAATTTACAACGTCCATTTAAAATTAACAAGAACATAAGACTTGTGTTAAGCTTGTATTATGTATTTATTAATACTTCTATTATTACGTTGACCCATCAGTAGGTATAAAGTGGACTTCTCGCTGTAGTGTCATCTTGCGCCTAGTAATAATTAAGTTAATTGTTAATAGTAACACTCATGTTTGCTGTATAGGTACTTGTTTGTATAGAATGAGAATAATATTATCAGATAAACATTTCATTGCAGAGTAGGAAAATAAACAGAATTAACGTTATACAGCATAATAGTTTTTCTTATACAATCGATCATCCAAACAAAAGTTTATACATTTTAATTATTCAAGTAATCAAGTATTTGCGAAATATAGAGAAAATCGAATAACATAGTTCAAAGGATGGGCGCAATATTTCATAAACGATTAAATTGAATGTGAAAGACAGTCTAACCTACATTCAAATAAACTGTCACACTTAAGGCATAACGTTCCTTATAGATCCATAGCAACATAACTTTATTTTGTGATTTTTATACTTTGACGGTTTTGTTGTATTTTTGTTGTTTTGTATAACATTATTTTGGATTTTCAAACAGATATATTTTAGTATACGCATATATAATATATTACATCGTCTTATACCCATTGTAACGTATATATGTCCCATTGTGTGTGTCGTCTTGTCCATCTTTCACGCTTTTCGCAGCCTTTGTTACTGTAATAACATTATTATTTTGTACATCAAATAAAATATTTTATTGATATGATATTTTTAGCCAACGGGCAAAGAGGGGTATAATCGTAGGTTGTAGCTTTCATTATAATAACAATTAACATATATTGTTTGATTAACATTAAATGAGTTGAATCATTTTTCTTAATACATTTAAATTATTATCTGATTGACTTTTAAAACTTTTATTTGGTTATATCAAATACTTCGGACAGTAACTAATAATATTGTAAGATTATTTGTTTTGCGAATTGATTTTGTTGATATTACATTACTTTCGTTAGTTTTGGTCTATATATTTTGAAATATATTTAAACAATTGTTCTGCATTAATTGATTTTTAAATGACAATTACCTCATATAATGATATTCATTGTACACACATACATGTATTTATTTCTTATACTGCTATACTGGTACCTATTTTTGTATCCCTGTGATATGTTTTTTCTTTTATTTAATTTTGGTGGTATAGTAATTATGTTATTTTTTTTTCGTTAAAAACTTTCATATACATTAATTAATGAATATATTATGACAAATAATATAATTAATATTATTATATTTAGACTTTTAAAGGTCTCAAATAATTGGATGTTATAAAATAAATAGTGGACGATTGATTGATGACAAGATAAAGTAGTTTATTAAAAAAGAAATTATGGGTTAAAAACAAAAATTAATTAAAAACATAATTTATAATGAAAAATAAAATCAAACGTATTTGAAAAAAGTAAAAAAAGACCTTAGGTAGGTATTAAATTGTTTTATCTCTCAAATATAGACAATTATTAAATTCAATTGTATACTAAGATTAGTAATGTATTAAACATTTTAAAATGTAAGTTTTACGTTTTCAAACAATAAATGTTAATTATAAATTGATTAATCTATTATGACTATACCGTAATCTATACACAACAAAATAATAAAATGCTTAACATATTATTTTATTTTTAAATCTTAAATTGAAATTGTATTACTAAATTATTTATAATAATATGGTTTGATTTATAAAAATAGGACCGTTTAATCAAGTGACAAATATACCAATAATTTATTCAACAGTGTTTGCTACAGGTATTTTACATTTATTGAAAAATGTCATAATATCTAGTTTAAATAAACCAACTATAATAATTTATTTTTCCATCCAATTATATTGTTTAAGTAAGCGTTATTAAATTAATTTATAACCTATTCTTTTTTTTGAAGTGCTCGGTGCTATCTCATATTTTGTTTTAAGGTAGGTTACATGTATTATAATATTAATTATATTTTAAAGTGTTTTGAACAGTTAAAATGAATCAAAAACATACACATTCAAATATATTATGTTAACAAAAAAACAATATCATAGTTAAATATAAAATTGGTATACATAATTAATTTTTAGATAAATAAATTCGATATAACATTGTACATGATTATTATTTACAATTACATACAAACACTTAATATGCGTTTTTTATACCCACATCTATAATCATAATGATATAAATATAATTTAAGTTATTGCGTTCTATTTATGTATAAAATAATAACCCAATTTACACACTAATAAGATGTATAACTACTTAATTTACATAAGCATTATATTTTATCTACCATACTGAAATTCTAAGCCACTAAGTGGTATTTCTATTTCTATTCTTTTTAAGATTTTTTCAACTAAAAACATTCGAGCAGTGATTTCTATAAAAATAAATTACTCAATCAGTTTTCTTGATCCTCTCCAAATCTAAGACATTCATTAGTCAATACTATAATTGTATTGTGATCATTTGTATGATAAAATACAATTTAGTGAATATTATATTCATCCAAGTACCGCCTATAAATATTTTAAATATTAAAAGTCAATATTATTTAAAACTTAGTTGCTGTGTTCCATAAAAATATACGTTTTTAATTTTTAGTTCCTTATTTACATTTTTTTCTTCACAAAAATAGATTTTAAAATAATAAAAAACGCTTACTTTTGAAACGTTAACAATGATAAATATTAAAATAAGTATAATAAAATGAATGTAGGTCTTAAATTTTATAAGCTGTACAGCATTAATTAATTCATGGAAAATGTCTTTAAGCTGAAGCAATTAGTGTAAATACAAATTTACATTCTATCCATAAACAATTATTATTGTATTTCCGATTCCTTAATTGCTCGTATAACCACATCTAATATTTCAATTAAACAATATTTTATGTTTAGGTAGGTGGGTAGCTAATGTACATTGTTTATTTTCGTATTTTTAAATATAACAATATTTATTTCCTTCACGCAGATTTGTACAAAATATAACACGGCAACGGAAACCGCAAGGGAAACCGTACCTTTATATATTTAACTTAAATTATAGACACCTAAATATAGCTATAAAGTATATTATTATTATTATTATTATTATTATTATTATATAACAATGCTTGATACATGGTTAGTGTTGTTATGATGATTTTACGAATAAAATCAAATCTGTATTAAATTTAGAAAAGAAACCAGTAATTATGACATTTTGAATAAAACCAAGAAAATTAAATTATATGGATATTATAGCAAATTATCATGCACTAAAAACTAAATTAAAATAAATGTTTAATATATCATTATGGAAGCTTCTACTATTATAATTGTCTTGTTGAAACGTGTAAAAATTACATCAACACATTTTGTTCACTATAATAATCAACGCCGATTACTGTGTACACTGTATGTACATACACAGATACATACATATACAGACTCAAGGGAGTCATGCGTTGCTTGTGGCATACAATTTTAAAGAAATTGAAGGCGGCAAAATTAAATAAATTTTGCTAAAGAAGTACGGCATTAAAATGTTCGCTTTAGGGCGGAAAATATTTAACAACGGTCCTGTATTATATATTATAATTTATCCGATGACAACGTTCATATACCTATCATATAATAATGAGAAGATGTAAAAAAAATCTAAGCTGGTAAAATACAATTCGTTTTATGTAAGCTCCAAATAAATTATAAGAAAATATAAGTGTCGATGTAAACTAAAATATTGTCCTTTTTGATTGTTTAATGTTTTGTTAACTTAATAATGTATTCATCATTTATCAAAATGTAATATTTAATAATATTTTAAGCTATAAAGTTATCGAATACAAATTTCACATTCATAATGAGTAAAAATTTGTTTGTATTTATGAATGATTTATTATTTTTATTTTCAGTATTGAAATTATTATTTTTACTTATAAGTACCTATATAATATTTAATGATATAATAATTTAATGAACTCAAATAAAATATGATTTAACTTTTAAAAAAATAATTAAATTATTAATGAGTCAAAATATTATAAAATGCAATCAAAAGTAATTAATTAAATATATTGTACCTAATAAACAAATATGAAGGCAGAAAAATAATATATGTCATTTAAATTAAATACAAATCCGTAATTACTACAGTGATTATTTTTCTTAAGCATGAAGAAACTCAAATAAAATAAAATATTTATGTCTTTATACTGATATTTACCTATTTAAAAAGAAACAATGAAAACTGTAACGATGGACTGTATTTTTATGAACAGTTATTTTAGTACAATTTTGAATGGTTGTAGTGGTCAAACTACCGAATTCTGAAATAAAATAACTTTTGAGTCAAGAATAACTTTTAAGTTTACGAACTTATACTTTAAAACCCTTCTTCAAGCTGTTGATATATTATATAATGCGTTTTGAGAAATAAATGTTTGCCAGTCAAAAAATATTGGAGTTTTCAGATAATGTCAACATGTCTAATAAAACAAAATTAAATAGATCGTAATGTACTAATAAATTGTAGTTATGCTGTGGCAAATATAAACCATACAGGGTAAGAACAACATTTTTATAATTTACAAGTTCATAAAAATGCCATTCTACAGTGGTGAAAAATATGGTTTATGAAAAAAATGTGTAATAAGAGCTAGTTAATAAGCTGATTAATATACATTAATATACATTAATTACATAGTACCTATTATAAAACATTCAGTTGTAAAATTATAATGATTAAACGAAAGATAAATATACAAACACGTACCTAGCAGTATAAAACTAGCAGTCCCGTCAGGTGTTATCCGTGCCAAAGATTTATTATTTCTATAAATATATTTGTAAAAAAAATAATGTAAATTCTATATTTCTACTAATTTGAATAAAATAATACCTAAAATAATATGTAACCAACGGTAACCCAATAAATGAAACAAACAATTTTCTTTTTTCGTTAACTGATAAAAATGCATGAGTTAGCTACCCTCTAGTTACCTATTGGGGCTAAAAAACAATCTTTACACACCCTTTAAGTATCAAGGAATCGATTGATATAACTTTTATTCATAACAGTCCAGTAGTTTTTTAGTCTATTAATTTTAGATAAACCAACGTGGGTAAAAAATATAGTGACTTAATGAGCCAAATCAGTCTAGCCGTTCTCAACTGTTACGGTCATCAACGGACAGCATATATTATTTTAATTTGTATTATATAGAATAATATAATATATTAATATCATACAATATTTATTTATATTATCAAAACAAAAAAAAGGGGGGGGGCTATAATGTAGGAGTTAATTGTACCTCATCATTATTAATAGACAATCGTAGACGAAAGTAATGGATGAGTTTAATTCGAATTTAATGATAAATTATTGTATACGATTATAAACAATACTGAACGAAGACGGTCTTTGGTAAATTGTTGTCTCCCGATTATTTAAATTTTATTATTTTATGTACTGGAATTTTCAATAATTATGACCTCCTAAAAGTAACAACTAGTCACTAGATCTAATCGGCTACAACAATAATCTATCGAAGTTGGCGATCAGCGCAGTAGTTATTTTTTTTATTGTTACACTACAACAGAGGCCACCCAAGAG
>NC_042494.1:38593888-38596723 GCF_005508785.2 Acyrthosiphon pisum | reverse complement strand
TAGACATATTCGTATCGTCCTTAAACGAGTGCATGAGCACCAGCCACCGAGTAACAACCTCTCAAAATATCAACATCGATTTCCACGAGCGACAACTGGACTTCTTATGATAAGTCAAAATCAGTGCGTTGTTATTTCGATTTGTATATTTGAAGTATTACCTTGTGTCACCTAAAATCTAAAAACTCTTTCAACATAATTCACGAAAGACTGCGAATCAGGTAAGGCATTTAATATAATATTTTACATTGATTGCAGTATTAATCTATATGTGCTTTTCTACACAAATTATATTGTACGGTATATTTGATCTAATTCTCGAATACACGATCTCGAGAGCCCTCCGAACATCTGGAGGAAGGTAATAGCTTAAATTTAATATCTTAACTTCTGAATTAAATATATTTATCGACAGGAGTCGTATTTATATTTCTTCTTATTTTTAAGTTATTACAGTATGTATGGTGGAAAACGTACGTTAAAAATATTAGAGTATTATAATATTGTAGGTACCTAAGTATGTAATAATTTAGAAGGCGCGATACACCATTATGAACATTGAACACGTGGTGTTGATATGTGTTGCATGCAATTCATTAAATTAAATTAACTAAATAATTAAATAAATTATTTAAGTATTATAGCTTGCAAATTGTATTGTATACCATTTCGTTACAAACAACAAAATATTGATACAGATCGTAATTAAAAATATAATTGGTGTAGTTTCTAAGGATAATCTACAGAATACAAATCTTTTTAATTTTTGTATATTTATTATTTTTTTATTTTAATTTACGTAATGAACATTTATCAAGTAGTATTTTTATATCATGTTTACAAATACAGTATCTTAGGTAACAATTAAAACGTCAATTTATATTTTGAAATCAGTGTTGTAAGGGTACAAAAATGTACTAACGTAATATGTTACGCAAAATAATTATTATGAAAGCTAACTAATAGGTACAACAATACAAATAATACACTATCATGTAAGAAAAGTCTATTTTAAATGTGTAACACTAATCATGAAAATATTATCTTCATCTTACCTTTCTCGTAAGCTCCTTTTATAACAAATATTGGTTGCAGGGATTTAAACCTTTAGGTTTTTCTAAACAAAAGTTATAATAGTTTATCAAAGCATTTAAGCACTTCTTAGTTCTTATAGTCAAAAAATTGAGGACTGACGATTGATGTAAACACAAAATAATCAAATCATTGTAAAACCACAGATTATATAAAACCAGATGGTGCACTTCCTATTCAAGCCATATTAATCTCAAAAATGTAAGCAAATCAAAACCTACCTACTTCAAATCACTAGCATCACTAATAGAGAAAAACAGTTTTTATGAGAAATTATTGATTATTATCTATGCAGCACTGATATTTAGCACACGCGTCAAATTCCTAACCATTGTCATATTATTTGATAGGTACAGTTATTATATTAAAGGTGTAGTACAATAATTTATTTATCGTATGTGATCCAGAATCCTATTAAATTGAGGTAGGTTTTAGTTGTCAGTAAAATGCAGTAAAGTGCACCATCTGGTTTAATATAATCTGTGGTAAAACCAGATTTTTGCTTATTTTAAAATAATAGTTCCAGTTTCGGTTCCCAATATTTTAAGGGGTTTCAGATCCAGTTCTTTTGGATTCGGTTGAAGTCCCTGATTAACAATATACTAGTATGTAAATTGTAAACATTGTAAAGCAATAGCTACCTAGTTGATTATCGACCTCACTGCATGTGGTTTACGTTTCAAGTTAGCATAATAGTTGATTGTGGTAATATTATAA
Source organism: Acyrthosiphon pisum (assembly GCF_005508785.2). Classification (NCBI taxonomy): domain Eukaryota; kingdom Metazoa; phylum Arthropoda; class Insecta; order Hemiptera; family Aphididae; genus Acyrthosiphon; species Acyrthosiphon pisum. The sequence continues at coordinate 38,594,914 of NC_042494.1, read as the reverse complement.
ATTACTGTGGATAATCTTTCGGGGTTATTATATTATTATAACATGATTGACTGTTGATACACATATACGAATCATTCGTGGTTAAACAAAAAACAATGAAATAATAATAAGTTGCTATAACCAATTTTCAAAGTCACAGATTAATATATAACAATGTGAACCATCTATAACTTCCTTCCCAATCATTAATTAAACAATTTGCGAAATTTTATAAATAAATAAATATAGATATTACATTAAAATAGTAATTTTATATAACATGCAATTTATAAGTACATATTATTTACACAACATTATCTGTTTAATATGTTAATAGGCACAAAGGTTTTCTAAAGGATTGCCCAAACGGATTACTGACGGAACAAGTAAGTTATTCATTATAATATTTATATTCATGTCAAAAAATAATTCTTATCGTGTTTTTTTCTTTTTATTGAAATTGGGTATTTCGCTTAAGCTATACAGAAAATTAAAAAGTCATTCTTATAATCACAGTTAAATCTAAAGTAGTATCATTGATTATAAAAAATATATACTAGTATTTATAATCAATATGGTAGGATCTACATATGTAGTACCTATGCTCATAGACCATAGTTTAATAATAGACATAGCCAGGAAATGATGTAATTGCATCTTCATAAAATGTATTAAATTCATAATAATAATAAAAAAAAAAGCTCATTGTTTTTCGTGCTTATATTGTACCTATATCATAAATCATTTGAAATATTTACTTTCTTTAATAAAAAAAATTAAATATATTTCAACTATTAAAATAGAGTTAACTAAAGTATTTAGGGCTATAATGATTTTTAGGGCTACAAATTATGTATTATAATAGTTGTGCTATTATAATACACATTATGGTTAATAGTTACCTAATGTACATATTAATTTTCAGTTAGAATTAATTTTTTATTAGAATAATATTTCTTTTTTTTTATATTAACAATAAAATTATATAAAAAAAATCATATTATTGATACAAATAAATACATTTAAAGTCTGTCTATGTATCTGGCC
>NC_042494.1:38590977-38593788 GCF_005508785.2 Acyrthosiphon pisum | reverse complement strand
TATTATAAACTACAAATAGGAACAAATTATGCTGTAAACAGTATAAAGATAATTTAATTAATAAAGACTTAGTTGATAATTAATTAATTAGTTAAAAAAGTTAAAACGTATCATATTCAGTTTTATTTTTTAGTGTTCTGATACAATTGTTACTTAAAAGTTTTTTTTTTTACTTGTCTTCCGTTTTCTGTTTCACACGATATACGAGGGTTGAAACAACTAAAAACCAGAGCGTAGCGTGGGGTGAATTTTTGCTCCACCATATATTAGTCAAGCATTTTCATCACGCATTTCTCGCGGGAAACAATATATATTTACATTTTACTATAACGACTCGCGTAGTGACTCGTCGCTGAGTTTTCAAACTAATATAACGGCACGTGTTGGACTTTTTGGTCTGTGGTGAATACGGACTGCAGGGAGATCGAGTAAAAATTTTTTTCAAAAAAACGCCAAAAGATCGGTCTTTAGCGATGACTGAAAAAAACGTTTATATTGTTTGTTATAAACAGTTTGCTATAAAGATATAATAATCATATAAAATAAAGTAAACTCTAAGAAATATCACTATTATTATGTTTGTATTCTTTTGCATGGTTTCTGTGTTATTAATTATTTTGTTGCGTATTTGTCAATTGTACAATTTTCACTTTGATGCATTGGGAAATTGTAGACCATACAAAAGAATCGACAACATTATTTACCACTAAATACCTATTAGCATAATGGGAACCTAAAATTATTTTTTGAAAATTTTCCTTATATTTATAAAATCGTTTCTTTATTTTTACTGTAAATAATTATTCATGTAATAATAACGTATGTGCCGAAATTAATATATTTTAGTTTGAGTGTACCTTTTCGACAAATAAGTGACAAAACACATTAGATACTAGATACTATTGAGGTCAAATAGAAAAATTAATGTGGCAAAACATCGATGATAAAATATAATTATCTCCCACTTATCTACTTCCAGGTTCTACTACTATCAGAGTACCTCAGCGTTAGGGTTTATAAAACAAAAACTGTTCGGTTTTCCATCCAAATTCACATAATAATATTGTAACGCTGCAATGGTATTATGTAAATAATATTATAAAACATATTATACTATAAAAATTAATAAAGTTCATCCCGGGCTGAGTCATAACCATTAACTGCACGCGCCCCGCCAAGTACCTATAGTATAATATGTTTAGTGTATACCTAGTTATACTCAACGAGCGTGAAAATATACCGATTTTTCTATTTCGTAATCTTTTCATTCCAGCGTGGTTTCGCTTTATACGAATCACACACTCCGGTATCCGGGCTCAAAAATTAAATTATATTATGTTGCGTATAATATTTATCGACAGTTATAATAATATTACGCATAAAATTGTGTATACCTACTTTTAAACAGTAGATTCAATAGATCATGGGCTTTTATTTGATAAGATTCAAACTAATAATATATATTTCAAAATATGTCGAGAAAAAAATAAAATCCCAATAGACAAATAATCGGGACGCACTAATATCTCGCAAATTCTGATCTAAATTTTGTAACCACTAATATACACACTATTGCTAAAAACTTTATTCGCCTCTCATACGATTCATCGTTCATTATTTGAATGTCAAGAATAGCTAGTCTAAAATTGATAATTATTCTCCTTGAAAAATGCTTGCACATACTCTTTAACCAACGATCCTCTCACACAATTTTCTCACTGAATATCGAACGTTATAATATTAAAAATATGATAATGTACGTTGCCTAAACACAGATAGTAAAATCTATTGCCAGAGTGATCGAAAAATGAGGTATTTTATATTGTATGAAACCATACAATACAATCAGTAATCGGCGGCATTCGAAGATTAACCCGTGAGAAATGAAACAAATTAAAAATTAAAAAAAGTTATTAGCTTTACTTATAGTATTTCATTCTCGGTTATCTAAAATTTGTATCGAGTTGTCAGAAAAATGTACGATACATATGAATAATTTCGACTTCCACTATTTTTTTTTTTTGTAGTAATAATAAAGTTTATAATATTATTATTCATGTTTATGTTACAAGCTACTCACAGTATTATTATTAATAAATTACAAAAAAAAACTGTTAATATGTAGCTGAAATGCCTATCCATTGCGCCGTGTTACAATAATTTTGAATTAATAGACTTGTTAGAACGTAGATAAGTAGACTTAGTATAAGCAAACCTAACCCAACCACACCTATGTTATATTGAAGAATGTATGTATAAAATATACATTGTAATGAATTTAAGCAAAGACGATTGAAATTAATAAATTCAGAGTATACAAAAAAAAAAAATGTTCAACTAGATACTATAAAAACAGAAACTCTTAAGGCAGTTCTTATAATGTCCGGTTAAGTGTCTTTTAAGAGTTTAAGACTAACCAGCAGAATTCTATCAGTAAAATAAAAGAAATTCTGCCGGTTAGCGTTATCAGACACTGTCTTAACTGGACATTGATAAGAACGATCCTAAATGTCTGACGTATAACAAAAATCTTAACGCATAGAAATTGTGATATTTTTTTTTAGATTAATTAACAAAAAGTTAATTAAATACAAAATAATATAATATGATGATGATTTTTTAACAATACGTATGTTAAACATATTATAGTTTACTTTGTGTAGTAAATGGCTAATATAACGATCTTACTTTGATCCATAATGCACTCATGTCAAACTACAGTAGCAGATATGTATTATTTATTATAAATTATAATATTAATGTGCTAAATTAGCGATGTTTTATTTTAATGAGCAAACACCGTATAACTGA
>NC_042494.1:38589987-38590877 GCF_005508785.2 Acyrthosiphon pisum | reverse complement strand
CTGACGGATTTTTTTTTACCAATGTAAAATACTCACGAGGAAGTTTGTCTTAAATTATCAAGCTTTTTGATTAAGGTAAAAAAAAATTTACTAACAGGATATCTACAACGAAAAAAACCAAAAACACTGCGATATCATGGAAAGAATGATATGTGTAATATTAATTGATCTCCGGTTTGCATTTCTCCGAATTACTTGATAAATTTATATTTTTGTCTAGTTTGTTCTATTTTAGAATACAAGGCTGGGCATTAATGAGTTAAAAAGTTAAAGTTAAGTTTAAAAGTTAACTTACTTTTAACTTTTTAACTTAACTAGTTACTTTTGCTTTTCACTTACTTAACTATTAACTTACTACATTTATTTTTTAGTTAACGTGAAATTAACGAATTAATTTTTCATTTTAAGAGGTTAAGTTAATTTATTTTGTTTTTAAGTCCTTATATTTCACTATTTTGGCCGATTTCGTTTTCATGTCAAAAAATATTTAGGTACCGTGAATTGTTTAAAGTTAACAATTTATATCATTCAAATTTAGCTTATATGGAAATACTGTATAAACTATAAAGTATAAACTCTATATAGTAGTGGCATGGCGAAGTGAATTATTTTATCGGGTAATTTATTTTTTGAATGACCTACCTGGTAAGCAGTGCCGCAACTACACCAATTTGGGCCCGTGTGTAAATAAAATGAATGGGCCCCCCTCACTCTTGAAAATTACAAAATTAACTTATTGAGTATTGAACAATTAATTTTTCCAAATGTGAAAATATACTTTGGAATTTTGAGTTTTCACTCATACAAAATAAGTTAACGAAACGCGTAAACACACTTACACTAAATTGGTCAAATTGAGCGCTCTTCGCATGACGCACTTTAATTAATTG
>NC_042494.1:38584426-38589937 GCF_005508785.2 Acyrthosiphon pisum | reverse complement strand
CTACCTGGTAAGGTACCACCCCTTGACTACTTAATATAATACTTATTGTTTAAGTTATTATTCTTATTAAATATCATCTTCAGATGAAGTCAATCTTGTGTGTATTACAATTTCTCACTAAATCCAGTACTCACCCAACCGGCACCCCTTTAAAACTATCGGGAAACTGTCCTTCAAAATCACGGTCAACACGCCACTGCTATATAACTAGTCTATAATTTAGTCTCAGGTTGGAAAAAAAATTGAGTACACTAACGTTGTATAAACAAATTAACTTTTTTTAACTTCATAAAAAGTTAACAAAAAGTGTGTATTAACTTTTAACTTAACTGAGTTAACCTATAGTTAGATAAACTTTTAACTTTAAACTTTTTGTTATTGGTGCATATTAACTTAACGTAACTGAGTTTAAAAAAATCATTAACTTGCCCAGCCTTGCAAATTAATATGAACAGTGTAAAAATTAATGGTATAGCGAAATTTTAATTTTGAGTCATGGGCAGGCTGAGGTTACATAATTTAGCCAGCCTACCCCTCCTATTTTTGTTATAACTCGATTTCAAGTGGCATACGAACGCATACTTACTATATAGTTTACTTACCAGAAACTACCAAATTTCGATATGGAATGAGCTAGTGTGACGTACGTAATAGATGGGTAATATAATGCTCGTATATGTAAAAGTAAACCTGTGTTTTGAGATGATAAACAAATTTTACTTTTTGTTTTCAGTGACAAACATAATTATCGTTCATATAGGTAGTGAAAAACTTGACTCGTAAATTATGTTGAGTAGGTATATTATTATAGTAGTATATTTAAGCAACAATATAGAACACCAACATGCCAGAAAAGGAGAAAATATTCAAACAAATATGTGTGATACGTCCTAGGTATATACCAACAGGCAACAATAATAGTTTAACAGAACTTTAATATGAACAATATAATAATATAGCATAGGGTTGTGTAATCACAATTCTAAGTTTACGAATTTACATAATGAATTCGACGACTAAGAAGTAAATATATACCTACTCTGTATGTCCATTTTTTTTGTTATCAAAACCTTTTCACGAGTCCATTGAGTTGATTAGGGACAATTATATGATAATCCTGCCAAATATTATAAAATATCTAAAATTCTTTATTGTACCTATACTTCGATATTTTTCCACAATATTATGTGCAAAAATGAACTATAATCTTGGAATCTAAATTAATATTTAAAATATTCATCCCAACGTAGGTATCTAATCATAGCACATCGTACACGTACCTTTATATTATTATACCATTGTATTGATTCCAGCATTTACATTTTATTATTTAAGTTAAATGAGAAATAACAAATATTTTAGATTCTAAGTGGAGCGATAAATGTATTGATTTTACAATATTATGTGTGTTTTTTCTAAAAATGTTTATTTTCTGTCTGTCATCATCACTTGGAGTAATAAAAATGCTTTTTCGACTTTAAGGATGGTTTCAACTTTCAAGTAGCATAATATTATAATATCTAGTCGGCAATTTGGGTGTACTGTTACATTTATCTAGTTGGTACTATTATCAATAATAAAAAATTCACAGTTCTTTTAAAATTCACCCAAAAAAACAAAAAAAATTTGAATAAACGGACTTTTTAAAACCTGAGACTAGAGTCTTAACATATATAGTAAATAAAAAATATTATATTAGCATTTGCTAGACATAATATAATTTTAAAAGTAGTTCGCCTGTTTTTGTAAAATTTAAATATATTTTATATCTTCATCTGTTGTAGTTTTTTTTCAATTTTTATATTATAACAATTTTGTTTTTGATTAAAAGCTTGAAAATGTTATACAAGGTTCCTTATAAATCTATCAATGTTAGTAAAATTTTAAAATTATATTGTGGGTAGAAAAAAAAATGTATAACATATTATATTCTAATTATAACAACTAAAATTTAAATTGTAATAGATATCTTTAAGTTTTTATTAGTGGAATATAAAAAAAGCTACATAGATTTGTGGTTTGTTTTTTGAGTGATTGGAATTTTGACGACATTTTAATATTTGATGTTCAAATGTGTGATAACGGTTTATCGTCAACGATTTTTGTTGTCTTGTGATGATCGTTCAAATAACATTAACAGTAAAAATTTCGTAATCCATAATTCTCGGGACTGCATTAATTATTTAGTTTTTTTTTATAAAAAGTTTTGAACAAGAAACTGTAAAGTTTAATTCGAATCTCCGGTCTCCGTAAAATACTGTGTTTGGCCTTTTGCATGCAGGCACATGGTCGATAAAGATAAAGCGCGAGTGCAAGTGAATGAGTGAGTAAGCGAGAAAAAATAGGGGGAGGGGGGTAACAAAACGAATAAGCCCACCGTGCTCACGTGACAGAACGGGCGTATTCCGACGATCTGGGACGAGCTTTAACCCCTTGTCGTTCGTAAGATGATAATAATATAATAAGTGTCAATCGACGAGAGTGCTACGATACTATAATACTTTACCGTAAATACTGCGTCGAATGGGGTGCGAATGTATATGGAGAGCACGCAACCGCTCTGGGCGGACGACTGCAGTGGCTGTACAGCGTGCTTACTATATTATCGTACGAAGTACTTAAACTATACACGCTCTTCTTTTCGTTCGTCACCGCCCTCTACAACCGCATAATAATATATTGTCCAACACTTGTATGCATGTGTATTATATTTCATTGACGAGTATGACCTCACACCCACGAGGGCACGCCACGTTTTCCGCGTTATTTAGCAGCCCGAAAATTAATACAATATATTACAATATAATTTATTATTGTCGCCATATATTTTATCGTACGACGACTTATATACAATACGACGACGACGATAATAATATAATAATCGTATAGATACTCATATTATGTAATAGTATGCGTATTGGGTACCGTGTAAGTGTAATATACTCACGCTAGTGCACCCGTCGACTGTCGAGTATCGTACTTCAGGGGATTATTTTATTATTTTCGACGCAGTACAGAACCACTTGACGGCGTATTTTGTACGTCAATAATACGATGTATTATATAGGTAGGCACGTATGGCGTGAGATAATAGTATGTCCGTTCCTTTTCCGGTCGCCGCCGTGTCTACGTCCGGGACGTTGAAAACGGTTACCGGTAAACATATCCCAGGGGAATAAAATGTCCGGAGCGTAAAATGTACAACTTGATGTAAAAGTATCAGGAAAAAGTATCTAAAGACAAAACGTACAAAAAAATAATACATCCGGGGAATAAAATATTGAAGTGGAGTGATGGTGTGGCAACCCCCCCCCACATTACCACTACTCACAGCATAACGTCCATTGTTACGATGGATGTCACAATTGCCGAAGCGACGGCGATGACCGTAAGAATTATAAATTAATCAGAATATAGAGGTACCTATAGACTACCGCCCGATGAATATTCTGTAAAAAAAAAATAATAAGCGACTTTAATCGGTGATAAATTATTTCCTAGTGCACATATTTATAGATTATTGGTGTTGGTCAAACACCCAGATGTTTGATGAAAATACTTCAATTACACAACAAAATTAACTTATTGAGCTTAAATAAAATTTAAAAAAATTGTATAAAATATAAATAATTTATTTTTTGTTATTTTTTTATTATTTATTTTTTCCTATTGAGTATATACCTGCAGTTTTTATGAATTAATAATAATAATAATATTAATAAATTTATTTCATTTCACAAATATATACATAAAGATAAAAATATGACAAGTATAATTTTGAAATTATGAAAAGTAAAGCTTGTAGAAGAGACATATAGACTTTTATACTTAAATGTATTATGACATACAAATTTTAATTGGAACCTGTTCAAATATAAGAATAATAGGCATATGATGTATAAAAACATAACAATGTCTATATTTTATAAATATATAGATAAATATACTATATTACAACCAAAAAAAAGAAAACTAATATACAACTAAAAAATTCAATAGTACCTATACAAAACAATATCATAACAATGACAGTAGAAATGTAACATTAGTAGGTACTAATATATTTTTTGTAACTATTACAATTATTAAAATTGCTGATGTTGATACCTAATCGATTACATACGCCAATGCTAATATTAAAAGGATCTCTTTTTCCAAATTATGTATTACACTTAATCTAAAAACATTATTTTCATCTTGTCATCGGGTATGATAATTATGTGTAAAATAAACTTCATAAAGTAGTGATGTAGTGCACTACACCTCACATTATATAAATTTAGTTGAATTTCCTTTGTATGAAGTGGTTTTAGTGTTCTTAAATTATAATTTAATCTGTTCTTTAAGGTTTAATTAATGCGATTCTCAACAAGACAATTATAGTTGTTGTGTCTTACATTTTTAAGTTAGACGCCACCTCGTTTAGATGTTCCATAAGAATAAACCGATTGTGCTAGCGGGTACATAAAACCATCCACATTGTGTTTGGTGGACTGGTAGTAAGAAACTATTAAGTAATTTGAATTTATTGAGCCACATCTAACTTTTTAAGTACCTAATAAGTAAATGTGCATATTTCATTTTAGGAAACCATCAATATAATTATTACAGATTTTAAAGAGGAACAGTTACAGGTAATATTAATAGTTTCACAGACTAAACAATTTGAGTCATGTATTTTAATACATTCATAAATATTAAAAATATTAGCCTTAGAAATATAAAAAGGAATACAAGTAGCTTTAAACTTATTTAATAAGTGCCGCTGTTCAGGAACGAGCGCTGAGCTATGAACTGTACATTGGGGATGGTCCTTTTTGTACAGAGTTTTTTCTTATCGTCCACCATAAGCTTCTATAATACTACACTAGAAAACTAGATAAGGAATCCCTATATAATTTACATTATTCTCATGTGAAGCTCAGCTGTGGACGGCCGCCATTTTATTGGTCGGCGAAACATTTCATTCATTATACAAAATCTATTAGGAACAACATCGCTTTTAATGATAAAATGAAATTGTAAATGTAAAATGATTTATATAAAATATTTTTGGTTTTTTTTAAAAAACAACAAGTTTAGAAGTAATAAATTACAATACAAGATAAATCATAATTGATCTTATTTACCATATAAAACCCCATAAAATTTCCAACTGACTTTGAAGCTTCAATTCATAGTAGAAGTTCGCTATCTAGTATCTACTATATAGAAATCTGTGTCGCCCACGCATACCAAACGCTGTCAAAACGCTATGTATGACAACACGATCTGGTTGGTCACCTTCTGATCTTTGTGTGTGTGGTGGTGGGGGGGGGGAGACGTCTACGTTAAACGGCAAATCTCCCGCCACCAAGTTCCGATAGACTACTGTCTGGCAGTCCGGGTTTTTCTTATTTCCATCACCTAAGACAAGGCGACACGCCAGTTCTGCGAGCCCCTGACTACAAAGGCCACTGTAACTTCTATAAAGACGCTTTTCCTTTAAGCTAGTACATATTATAATCTTTA
>NC_042494.1:38580269-38584120 GCF_005508785.2 Acyrthosiphon pisum | reverse complement strand
TATTAAGTAACCAATTAACTACATTTCGTTGTTTCTTGCTGGGAAACATTGTGTGTCACCTTTTATCTGCAAGCAACGCGTCAACATATCGAACATAGTTCATCATTATTCATGCAGCGATATCTAAACAATGTTATTTAAATATGCATGACTAGACTAGTAGATATTTTTGCACCATATACTGCAAAAATTAATAAAGTTATAATGACTAAAAAAATAAAAACATACTGATTACTTTGTTAAACTATTATAGATGACAAGAAGAAGACTTAATCGAAAATAAGTTTCTTTACTAAACACTGAACAGTATGATAATATATAGTTTAAGATATGTTGTTTTTTTTCCATTAATATTTTCTAACTATTTTAATTAAATTAGTTTTGAAATTTTGAACAAAAATAAGTGTAAATTACTTACTCATTTAAAATTTTAAACATGAAGTTCATTTTCAAATCAATAAAAAAAAATAATCTTATTATTAATTATTACAGTTATCCTTATATGATATACTCAAATATTATAATTCTGTGAGTTTAATTTACTTAATATTTTAACTATATAGGTTCTTAAATTTCATTCATTATAAGTATACGTGAGTTATCAAATAACTTATGGCTACGTGGAATTGTTTTATTTAATCTTTTATATCATAAAACATTAACTATTTAGAATTTTTAATATATTTTAGATATTTTTTTCTCTACGTCTTTCGTAAAATATTCAATTTTTATAGCTAAAACTTCTTCAAGATTTCTCATAAGCAATTAACGTAAGAACCTAAAAATGGTAATATCGTAAATCGTAATATCAAATAAAATATTATTCTTGCCTCGTTGGACCTCAAAACTTTTACGTAGGTATATTATTATTTCTCATATACACAATAACATTTTTAATTAATTTTAAGCTTTTGTCTATTTACCATGAATACCAGTCTACGGTAATTCGGTATTGACTATGAGTTAATTTTTTAATAAATAATAACAATAATATAATATAAGTAGGGGTAGGTATAGTAAAATAAATAACTATATTACAAATATAAAATATATTTTTTAATACTATAGGCTGACAGATCGTCTTAGCTCAAAACCGTTTTTCGTATGTATTGACCAATCATTAAATTAAAATTTAACACATACATTGCAGTGACTTACTTATTGATGAATGTCTAGGTACTTTTGACACCTACTGTACAGAATAGTGGTTAGTACAGGGGATGGCAAATAAGTGGCACGCGTACCATACTTGGCTCACAAGAATATTTCAATGGCACCCGAAAGACTTTCATGTGTCTATACATATATATTATATTCATATACCTTGAAAACAACAGCGCTTATTAACCAGACATTAAAAAATCTTTTAAATAATAATATGAAGTAAAACGTTCTAACAAATCGGTAAAAGTTGATTTTTTTTAATAATTATTTTCTACATTATTATCATTCATTTTTCATTTATATTTTGTATGAATATTCTGTGTTAACAAATATAATTAGTGGCATGACTGATTTTTTTTTTTGAATTGTTGCTTTATAAAAAGGCACGTTGAACAAATCCTATTTGCTATCCCTGGGTTAGTACCTACTTTCCCCATATTTTATTTATAATTTATAAGTTGATTTATAATACATTAGTCAACATTTTATCAACCACTTAAAGTTATTGCATATAAATAACATATGGGTACTATACGAATAAAAATATTATACTTTCAGTAAAATCACTGTGCAATACTTTTCTTTTTAATATTTATGAGTCTTAGGTCAGGTTTACTTACTCAAATTCTAATTGGCTAATATTATATTCATATAAGTAGGTACACATGAAAACGTTTTAGGTACACAACTAAGTTGTAACAAATATTTACAAATTAAAGTAATATATTACGTCTAATTATAATGCTATTACCATTGATTTGGAAAATTTAAATATTCATTTGTACATATAAATCTTTATTTTATCAACTCATATTTTGATGTTATTTCGATTAATCTAGCTAATAGTTTATATCTAAGACATTTAAAACGTTTTGGTATTATTAAACAGTCATATTAACATATATAATAAAGAAATATACCTATTGGGTACCTATTAACATTAAATATCTGTTAAAATTATTGTTTTGTATTAACGGTCAGAGTCTTGTGTTTTTTACTCCTCATTTGGGCTTCACGCAATGAAAAATCCTAAGTTTTCTTTAAATACAACGATTTACAAATTATAGGCACTACGAAAATAGTTCGAATTTTTATTAGACGATATTATATTATTAATTAAATGTAATAAAATAAAATTAATGTACAACTGTACGGAATACTTGTACAATTGTACAGTATACACTCTGGTAATAAAAGTGAATAGTCTTCTATACTAAACAAATGAATACCTGGGAAAGACTACAAGACATCTCCAATTAAAAAAAAAGATTTGTTCGTATATGTAGTAACTACTAAAGCCAGTGTCAGACGTCAAAATGAAATTTGTATGATTTCAAAACCAGAAAATATAATTTGGAGATGTCTAATTATTTACAACATACCTACGGTTTAAATTTCAAGTTTATACCACTACAAAAAGAGCACCACAAAACATTGCACTTTTTTCAGCAGGTACATATTTTTTTTTACCTCCATACATAGGTACCTACCTAAGACATATTATAATGTCAACAATCGAATACCATTTACCAATTTACCATTATTACCTGTAATAAAAGTAACTGTGATGAAAAAAAAAGGCGGGTAAGTCGTGGATGTCGCTCTGCTGTACAGTAGGTTACAAGTGGGTTACTGTAATGGATGGAATTAAATTTGAATCCAATGATATTATATCATTGTATACGAAAAACGATTCTGAACGGAGATGATTTGTCAGTCTAGGATATATTATTTTTAAAGAAAAACTTATGGAGAACCTTGTACCAAATTTTAAAAACTTAGTTATAAAAGAAAAAATTTTTACGATTTTTCAACCACTAAATTACTTGCAAATTTTCGCAATTTTGACATATTTCGTATAAATTTGAACTTTAAATGCTTATAAATAAAAATTGTGACAATGTATTCCTTTTATTTTGCAACTGCTATTGTAAAAATATGTTAGGAGCCTTGTATTAAATTTCCAAATCTTAGAATTAAAAAGAAAAACTTTTATGAATTTCTGTCTAAGATAATTTGAACATTGCCGTAATTTTTACGTATTTAGTCAAAATTTGAACTTTAAATGCTTATAAAAAAAAAATCGTGAATATATATTTCTTTTATTTTTCAATTGCTATTGTAAAAATATATTATGAGCCTTGTATTAAATTTTGAAATCTTAGATATAAAAGGAAAATTTTTTATGAATTTCTAGCATAAAATAATTTACGAATTTTCGTGATTTTTACATAATATGTTGTCAAAATTTGAACTTTAAATGCTTATAAATAAAAATTGTGACAATGTATTCCTTTTATTTTGCAACTGCTATTGTAAAAATATGTTAGGAGCCTTGTATTAAATTTCCAAATCTTAGAATTAAAAAGAAAAACTTTTATGAATTTCTGTTTAAGATTATTTGAACATTGCCGTAATTTTTACGTATTTAGTCAAAATTTGAACTTTAAATGCTTATAAAAAAAAATTGTGCCTATGTATTTTTATAATTTTTGAATGGGAGTTAGAACAACATATGTGGACCCTTCTATTAAATTTTCAAGTATTTTGTCCCAGCTAATTTTTTTTTATCAACATTTATAAAAAAAAAATCAAAAAAAATCGATTATTTCAATTGCCTATAAATAGATTAAAAATTAGTGAAATATTTTGAAAATAAAACTATATAAAGAAAATGTCAATTTAAA
>NC_042494.1:38578061-38579078 GCF_005508785.2 Acyrthosiphon pisum | reverse complement strand
TCAACTATTTAAGAGTATCAAAAGGTAGTTATAAGAAAAACTTATTTATTTTCAATTAAAAGTATAATGCATATTTTACTAATATTTAGAAGACCATAGTTAAGAAACTAGAGAACCAAAATTGATGATTTGGCTTTCGAAATCTTTAGAAAAAAAGCTTTAGCAGAATCTATTAAAAAAAAGTGATTTCCATTTGCCATTTAAAAAAATAAAGTCAATTTTGCCATTTGTAAACTTGTGTGTTCAAAAATTAAAGTTATTAGAAAAACGATTCTGAGCGGAGATGGTTTGTCAGTCTGGATATTTTATATTGTTATTATTTATTTTATCATGTAGGTAATCAAGTTGAACTAATATTAAAATATTACAAATTTTATTCGTTTCTATAGTGATAAACAAAGCGTTAGAAATTAAAATCCCATTTTTAGCGTTTTTTCGTAATTTTTCGGTGGTTTTTCCAGTGGCATTAAATAACTATTGAGAAAATCGAAAAATGACCTCTCTAAAGTACCATCTTGATTCAATTTGCTAAAAGATAAGGTACTATATGTTGAAATCGAAACACTCCTTCTGGAAGAAATTTGTATACAGGATATAAAAATAAAAAAAAATAAAAAATAAACACCATTGTAAAAACAATAGCTCCCTCGCTCCGCTCAGAATCTAAAATAAATAATAAGTTAATAAGTTAATTGTAAGTGTCCATATAACTTTTAACTTAACTGAATTAAAAACATATTAGGTTAACTATTAACTTTAAACTTTTTGAAAGTTTTCTATTGACTTAACTTATCTCAATTAAAAATTATCATTAACTTGCCAAGGCTTGAATATTATATAGTTTATACAGTACTCATAATAAATTAAATATTTTTAGTGCAACAACGAGTCATCTTCATTTAAATGCTATCTCTGTATTTAACAAACGACACAGTTTTTTTTATTAATAGCTAATGTGCAATCAAAAACTAATTTTGACCAAAGTATGGAGATGTCTTGTTGTTTTCCAAACCCCAA
>NC_042494.1:38577148-38577961 GCF_005508785.2 Acyrthosiphon pisum | reverse complement strand
CTATTTCGTTTTCATGTCAAAAAATATTTAGGTACCGTGAATTGTTTAAAGTTAACAATTTATATCATTCAAATTTAGCTTATATAGAAATACTGTATAAACTATAAAGTATAAACTCTATATACTAGTGGCATGGCGAAGTGAATTATTTTATCGGGTAATTTATTTTTTGAATGACCTACCTGGTAAGGTACCACCCCTTGACTACTTAATATAATACTTATTGTTTAAGTTATTATTCTTATTAAATATCATCTTCAGATGAAGTCAATCTTGTGTGTATTACAATTTCTCACTAAATCCAGTACTCACCCAACCGGCACCCCTTTAAAACTATCGGGAAACTGTCCTTCAAAATCACGGTCAACACGCCACTGCTATATAACTAGTCTATAATTTAGTCTCAGGTTGGAAAAAAAATTGAGTACACTAACGTTGTATAAACAAATTAACTTTTTTTAACTTCATAAAAAGTTAACAAAAAGTGTGTATTAACTTTTAACTTAACTGAGTTAACCTATAGTTAGATAAACTTTTAACTTTAAACTTTTTGTTATTGGTGCATATTAACTTAACGTAACTGAGTTTAAAAAAATCATTAACTTGCCCAGCCTTGCAAATTAATATGAACAGTGTAAAAATTAATGGTATAGCGAAATTTTAATTTTGAGTCATGGGCAGGCTGAGGTTACATAATTTAGCCAGCCTACCCCTCCTATTTTTGTTATAACTCGATTTCAAGTGGCATACGAACGCATACTTACTATATAGTTTACTTACCAGAAACTACCAAATTTCGATATGGAATGAGCT
>NC_042494.1:38571759-38575677 GCF_005508785.2 Acyrthosiphon pisum | reverse complement strand
ATGTTATACAAGGTTCCTTATAAATCTATCAATGTTAGTAAAATTTTAAAATTATATTGTGGGTAGAAAAAAAAATGTATAACATATTATATTCTAATTATAACAACTAAAATTTAAATTGTAATAGATACCTTTAAGTTTTTATTAGTGGAATATAAAAAAAGCTACATAGATTTGTGGTTTGTTTTTTGAGTGATTGGAATTTTGACGACATTTTAATATTTGATGTTCAAATGTGTGATAACGGTTTATCGTCAACGATTTTTGTTGTCTCGTGATGATCGTTCAAATAACATTAACAGTAAAAATTTCGTAATCCATAATTCTCGGGACTGCACTAATTATTTAGTTTTTTTTTTATAAAAAGTTTTGAACAAAAAACTGTAAAGTTTAATTCGAATCTCCGGTCTCCGTAAAATACTGTGTTTGGCCTTTTGCATGCAGGCACATGGTCGATAAAGATAAAGCGCGAGTGCAAGTGAATGAGTGAGTAAGCGAGAAAAAATAGGGGGAGGGGGGTAACAAAACGAATAAGCCCACCGTGCTCACGTGACGGAACGGGCGTATTCCGACGATCTGGGACGAGCTTTAACCCCTTGTCGTTCGTAAGATGATAATAATATAATAAGTGTCAATCGACGAGAGTGCTACGATACTATAATACTTTACCGTAAATACTGCGTCGAATGGGGTGCGAATGTATATGGAGAGCACGCAACCGCTCTGGGCGGACGGCTGCAGTGGCTGTACAGCGTGCTTACTATATTATCGTACGAAGTACTTAAACTATACACGCTCTTCTTTTCGCTCGTCACCGCCCTCTACAACCACATAATAATATATTGTCCAACACTTGTATGCATGTGTATTATATTTCATTGACGAGTATGACCTCACACCCACGAGGGCACGCCACGCTTTCCGCGTTATTTAGCAGCCCGAAAATTAATAGGTACAATATATTACAATATAATTTATTATTGTCGCCATATATTTTATCGTACGACGACTTATATACAATACGACGACGACGATAATAATATAATAATCGTATAGATACTCATATTATGTAATAGTATGCGTATTGGGTACCGTGTAAGTGTAATATGCTCACGCTAGTGCACCCGTCGACTGTCGAGTATCGTACTTCAGGGGATTATTTTATTATTTTCGACGCAGTACAGAACCACTTGACGGCGTATTTTGTACGTCAATAATACGATGTATTATATAGGTAGGCACGTATGGCGTGAGATAATAGTATGTCCGTTCCTTTTCCGGTCGCCGCCGTGTCTACGTCCGGGACGTTGAAAACGGTTACCGGTAAACATATCCCAGGGGAATAAAATGTCCGGAGCGTAAAATGTACAACTTGATGTAAAAGTATCAGGAAAAAGTATCTAAAGACAAAACGTACAAAAAAATAATACATCCGGGGAATAAAATATTGAAGTGGAGTGATGGCGTGGCAACCCCCCCACATTACCTCTACTCACAGCATAACGTCCATTGTTACGATGGATGTCACAATTGCCGAAGCGACGGCGATGACCGTAAGAATTATAAATTAATCAGAATATAGAGGTACCTATAGACTACCGCCCGATGAATATTCTGTAAAAAAAAAAATAATAAGCGACTTTAATCGGCGATAAATTATTTCCTAGTGCACATATTTATAGATTATTGGTGTTGGTCAAACACCCAGATGTTTGATGAAAATACTTCAATTACACAACAAAATTAACTTATTGAGCTTAAATAAAATTTAAAAAAATTGTATAAAATATAAATAATTTATTTTTTGTTATTTTTACCTATTGAGTATATACCTGCAGTTTTTATGAATTAATAATAATAATAATATTAATAAATTTATTTCATTTCACAAATATATATATAAAGATATAAATATGACAATTTTGAAATTATGAAAAGTAAAGCTTGTAGAAGAGACATATAGACTTTTATACTTAAATATATTATGACATACAAATTTTAATTAGAACCTGTTCAAATATAAGAATAATAGGCATATGATGTATAAAAACATAACAATGTCTATATTATATAAATATACTATATCACAACCAAAAAAAAGAAAACTAATATACAACTAAAAAATTCAATAGTACCTATACAAAACAATATCATAAAAATGACAGTAGAAATGTAACATTAGTAGGTACTAATATATTTTTTGTAACTATTACAATTATTAAAATTGCTGATGTTGATACCTAATCGATTACATACGCCAATGCTAATATTAAAAGGATCTCTTTTTCCAAATTATGTATTACACTTAATCTAAAAACATTATTTTCATCTTGTCATCGGGTATGATAATTATGTGTAAAATAAACTTCATAAAGTAGTGATGTAGTGCACTACACCTCACATTATATAAATTTAGTTGAATTTCCTTTGTATGAAGTGGTTTTAGTGTTCTTAAATTATAATTTAATCTGTTCTATAAGGTTTAATGAATGCGATTCTCAACAAGACAATTATAGTTGTTGTGTCTTACATTTTTAAGTTAGACGCCACCTCGTTTAAATGTTCCATAAGAATAAACCGATTGTGCTAGCGGGTACATAAAACCATCCACATTGTGTTTGGTGGACTGGTAGTAAGAAACTATTAAGTAATTTGAATTTATTGAGCCACATCTAACTTTTTAAGTAATAAGTAAATGTGCATATTTCATTTTAGGAAACCATCAATAATTATTACAGATTTTAAAGAGGAACAGTTACAGGTAATATTAATAGTTTCACAGACTAAACAATTTGAGTCATGTATTTTAATACATTCATAAATATTAAAAATATTAGCCTTAGAAATAGAAAAAGGAATACAAGTAGCTTTAAACTTATTTAATAAGTGCCGCTGTTCAGGAACGAGCGCTGAGCTATGAACTGTACATTGGGGATGGTCCTTTTTGTACAGAGTTTTTTCTTATCGTCCACCATAGGCTTCTATAATACTACACTAGAAAACTAGATAAGGAATCCCTATATAATTTACATTATTCTCATGTGAAGCTCAGCTGTGGACGGCCGCCATTTTATTGGTCGGCAAAACATTTCATTCATTATACAAAATCTATTAGGAACAACATCGCTTTTAATGATAAAATGAAATTGTAAATGTAAAATGATTTATATAAAATATTTTTGGTTTTTTTTAAAAAACAACAAGTTTAGAAGTAATAAATTACAATACAAGATAAATCATAATTGATCTTATTTATCATATAAAACCCCATAAAATTGCCAACTGACTTTGAAGCTTCAATTCATAGTAGGAGTTCGCTCTCTAGTATCTACTATATAGAAATCTGTGTCGCCCACGCATACCAAACGCTGTCAAAACGCTATGTATGACAACACGATCTGGTTGGTCACCTTCTGATTTTTGTGTGTGTGGTGGTGGGGGGGGGGGGGAGACGTCTACGTTAAACGGCAAATCTCCCGCCACCAAGTTCCGATAGACTACTGTCTGGCAGTCCGGTTTTTTCTTATTTCCATCACCTAAGACGAGGCGACACGCCAGTTCTACGAGCCCCTGGCTACAAAGGCCACTGGAACTTCTATAAAAGACGCTTTTCCTTTAAGCTAGTACAATATTATAATCTTTATGTTATTTTTTAATGTACTTGCATAATAAGACACTCGCGTTTGTTTCGTGTTGGCAGGGGCGGACTGGGCCGAAGGGCGAGGGGGCGAACGCCCCCTGGGCTGGTATGATTGCGGGCCCTCACAGGTATATTGGGCCCGTGTGTACAACTGTGTAGTGATTTTTTAATTTATCAGCAAATTGTGCAATTTTCAAAACTG
Source organism: Acyrthosiphon pisum (assembly GCF_005508785.2). Classification (NCBI taxonomy): domain Eukaryota; kingdom Metazoa; phylum Arthropoda; class Insecta; order Hemiptera; family Aphididae; genus Acyrthosiphon; species Acyrthosiphon pisum. The sequence goes on along the minus strand of NC_042494.1, from coordinate 38,571,835 downwards.
TAGCTTAGTTTGCTCAATGCGACGTAGAGTAACACCAATACACCATAGAACAACAATTATCTATGCTGCTGCAGTG
>NC_042494.1:38533225-38571018 GCF_005508785.2 Acyrthosiphon pisum | reverse complement strand
TTTTTGCACCCATATACTGCAAAAATTAATAAAGTTATAATGACTAAAAAAATAAAAACATACTGATTACTTTGTTAAACTATTATAGATGACAAGAAGAAGACTTAATCGAAAATAAGTTTCTTTACTAAACACTGAACAGTATGATAATATATAGTTTAAGATATGTTGTTTTTTTTCCATTAATATTTTCTAACTATTTTAATTAAATTAGTTTTGAAATTTTGAACAAAAATAAGTGTAAATTACTTACTCATTTAAAATTTTAAACATGAAGTTCATTTTTAAATCAAAAAAAAAAAATAATCTTATTATTAATTATTACAGTTATCCTTATATGATATACTCAAATATTATAATTTTGTGAGTTTAATTTACTTAATATTTTAACTATATGTATAGGTTCTTAAATTTCATTCATTATAAGTATACGTGAGTTATCAAATAACTTATGGCTACGTGGAATTGTTTTATTTAATCTTTTATATCATAAAACATTAACTATTTAGAATTTTTAATATATTTTAGATATTTTTTTCTCTACGTCTTTCGTAAAATATTCAATTTTTATAGCTAAAACTTCTTCAAGATTTCTCATAAGCAATTAACGTAAGAACCTAAAAATGGTAATATCGTAAATCGTAATATCAAATAAAATATTATTCTTGCCTCGTTGGACCTCAAAACTTTTACGTAGGTATATTATTATTTCTCATATACACAATAACATTTTTAATTAATTTTAAGCTTTTGTCTATTTACCATGAATACCAGTCTACGGTAAGTCGGTATTGGCTATGAGTTAATTTTTTAATACGTAATAACAATAATATAATATAAGTAGGGGTAGGTATTGCAACACACCTCCTCGGCTTGTCAAACCCAGTGGCTGTCGATATTTATACCTAACTCTATCCAGTTAAGGAGTAGTTGGTTGGCTATTCCCACTACACGAACCGGTCCTTAGATCCGGGTTGTTGAATTGATATAAATAAAGTTTTCTGAGTTATATTTTACAGGTCCTAGAAACTTATGACCTGCGTTCATAGACTAACACAATTAACACGATATAGCAACGAATACAATGTTTTATTCAAGACTAAAATAATTATAATATTATAACCAATAAAATACACTATCACCTGAGTAACCCTGTTCTTAAGGGTAGTATATTGAAGATAACAGGAGTAGCGGAGTACGAGTTGAACAATATTGAATTATTATAATTTAACTATTAGGTACGTTATTATATACTTAAAGTTAATCAATTAATTACGTTTAATAATATTGTAAATATGACTATAGTAGACTGATGTATAGTCTCTATTTCACGGTTCAAAACTCGACTGGCTGCTATGCCAATAATATATAGGCTCGTACTCTACGTTCCTGTTTTCTGTTTACCTAAGCAAATTCGCCGAGTGCGACATAAATGACGAGTCAGTAAACTGCGAATCGTTACAGTATAGTAAAATAAATAACTATATTACAAATATAAAATATACTTTGTAATACTATAGGCTGACAGATTGTCTTAGCTCAAAACCGTTTATCGTATGTATTGACCAATCATTAAATTAAAATTTAACACATACATTGCAGTGACTTACTTATTGATGAATGTCGAGGTACTTTTGACACCTACTGTACAGAAGAGTGGTTAGTACAGGGGATGGCAAATAAGTGGCACGCGTACCATACTTGGCTCACAAGAATATTTCAATGGCACCCGAAAGACTTTCATGTGTCTATATATATTATATTCATATACCTTGAAAACAACAGCGCTTATTAACCAGACATTAAAAAATCTTTTAAATAATAATATGAAGTAAAACGTTCTAACAAATCGGTAAAAGTTGATTTTTTTTTAATAATTATTTTCTACATTATTATCATTCATTTTTCATTTATATTTTGTATAAATGTTCTGTATTAACAAAATATAATTAGTGGAAATTTTTTTTTTTGAATTGTTGCTTTATAAAAAGGCACGTTGAACAAATCCTATTTGCTATCCCTGGGTTAGTACCTACTTTCCCCATATTTTATTTATAATTTATAAGTTGATTTATAATACATTAGTCAACATTTTATCAACCACTTAAAGTTATTGCATATAAATAACATATGGGTACTATACGAATAAAAATATTATACTTTCAGTAAAATCACTGTGCAATACTTTTCTTTTTAATATTTATGGGTCTTAGGTCAGGTTTACTTACCTACTCAAATTCTAATTGGCTAATATTATATTCATATAAGTAGGTACACATGAAAAAGTTTTGGGTGCACAACTAAGTTGTAACAAATATTTACAAATTAAAGTAATATATTACGTCTAATTATAATGCTATTACCATTGATTTGGAAAATTTAAATATTCATTTGTACATATAAATCTTTATTTTATCAACTCATATTTTGATGTTATTTCGATTAATCTAGCTAATAGTTTATATCTAAGACATTTAAAACGTTTTGGTATTATTAAACAGTCATATTAACATATATAATAAAGAAATATACCTATTGGGTACCTATTAACATTAAATATCTGTTAAAATTATTGTTTTGTATTAACGGTCAGAGTCTTGTGTTTTTTACTCCTCATTTGGGCTTCACGCAATGAAAAATCCTAAGTTTTCTTTAAATACAACGATTTACAAATTATAGGCACTACGAAAATAGTTCGAATTTTTATTAGACGATATTATATTATTAATTAAATGTAATAAAATAAAATTAATGTACAACTGTACGGAATACTTGTACAATTGTACAGTATACACTCTGGTAATAAAAGTGAATAGTCTTCTATACTAAACAAATGAATACCTGGGAAAGACTACAAGACATCTCCAATTAAAAAAAAAGATTTGTTCGTATATGTAGTAACTACTAAAGCCAGTATCAGACGTCAAAATGAAATTTGTATGATTTCAAAACCAGAAAATATAATTTGGAGATGTCTAATTATTTACAACATACCTATGTATATAGTCAAACCTACGGTTTAAATTTCAAGTTTATACCACTACAAAAAGAGCACCACAAAACATTGCACTTTTTTCAGCAGGTACATATTTTTTTTTACCTCCATACATAGGTACCTACCTAAGACATATTATAATGTCAACAATCGAATACCATTTACCAATTTACCATTATTACCTGTAATAAAAGTAACTGTGATGAAAAAAATGAAAATTATAATACTGATTTTTATGATCTTATTTTAAAATAAAAATAATGTACTATGTTTGCAACAATTTTGTTTAATATGATATTTTTTTTTTTTTAAGCGTGTCATTAGATTACTGATTCAACTATTTAAGAGTATCAAAAGGTAGTTATAAGAAAAACTTATTTAGCTCTTGTAAATTAAAAATATACGAATTATTTAAATTAAAAGTATTAATGCATATTTTACTAATATTTAGAAGACCATAGTTAAGAAACTAGAGAACCAAAATTGATGATTTGGCTTTCGAAATCTTTAGAAAAAAAGCTTTAGCAGAATCTATTAAAAAAAAGTGATTTCCATTTGCCATTTAAAAAAATAAAGTCAATTTTGCCATTTGTAAACTTGTGTGTTCAAAAATTAAAGTTATTAGAAAAACGATTCTGAGCGGAGATGATTTGTCAGTCTGGATATTTTATATTGTTATTATTTATTTTATCATGTAGGTAATCAAGTTGAATTAATATTAAAATATTACAATTTTTTATTCGTTTCTATAGTGATAAACAAAGCGTTAGAAATTAAAATCCCATTTTTAGCGTTTTTTCGTAATTTTTCGGTGGTTTTTCCAGTGGCATTAAATAACTATTGAGAAAATCGAAAAATGACCTCTCTAAAGTACCATCTTGATTCAATTTGCTAAAAGATAAGGTACTATATGTTGAAATCGAAACACTCCTTCTGGAAGAAATTTGTATACAGGATATAAAAATAAAAAAAATAAAAAATAAACACCATTGTAAAAACAATAGCTCCCTCGCTCCGCTCAGAATCTAAAATAAATAATAAGTTAATAAGTTAATTGTAAGTGTCCATATAACTTTTAACTTAACTGAATTAAAAACATATTAGGTTAACTATTAACTTTAAACTTTTTGAAAGTTTTCTATTGACTTAACTTATCTCAATTAAAAATTATCATTAACTTGCCAAGGCTTGAATATTATATAGTTTATACAGTACTCATAATAAATTAAATATTTTTAGTGCAACAACGAGTCATCTTCATTTAAATGCTATCTCTGTATTTAACAAACGACACAGTTTTTTTTATTAATAGCTAATGTGCAATCAAAAACTATTTTTGACCAAAGTATGGAGATGTCTTGTTGTTTTTCCAAACCCCAATGTATCCAATTTATATATTACTGTTATCAGTTCGTAAAATGGTTAGGTGAGATACTGGTAGAGGTAATAGGTAAAAAACTACGTATGTCTAAATTATTTTGGGAGAGGTTACGGGAATGCAATTTCCGTTGTGCAAAAAGCATTTTTATAGGCCCCGCTATAAGAGTTATGCCCCGGGCTCCACCAAATGTAGGGGCGGCCCTGTTATCTGTTATAATATGTAGATTGTAGGTACACCCTAATGTATTTATAATTTAACCAGATTTATGAACATCGTACCATTCAAACCAATAAAATTACGCTAGAAGACAATTAATTTAAGATCTTTATAACGTGATAATAAAGAAAAATTACTAAACTTGGTAGATTTAATTTATTTAATGCGTTTTTAACAATAAAATGTATAAATTAAATAATCATAAAATTAAGCTATAAAGTTTTTAAAGTAACATGCCTTTTTGTCTTATTGCGATAGTATGATATAATAATATACGAAGACGGACTTAATAAATTATAATGTTATACCTTTGTATTATACCATTTTTATTAGTTTGAATGTTGGTTATTAATAAATTAGTGAAAAAAATATTATTATTTAAAACCGTGTTTGAGATTAAAAATGTACACAAAAGAATTTTTGAGTTATTATGCTGTTCATTTTGGATATCGTCTGAAGCACGTGAAATATATACGAGAGTTGTAAAAGCAAAAAACCTTCACGTGAAATTATATTTTATTATGATTGTTCTTTAGAAAACATCGTGTTTGTTTTTATATATAAAAATATTAATAATAGTTCATTTTGAATTCCGTTTAGGTACTGCATATGCAGGAATATAATACAATAATATTAATATTACAATTTATTAGGATTACTGAGAACTATAGTATAGGTATTATAAGTACTATACTTTTGGTACTTGTAGTATTCGATATTATTATATTAAGCCTGTATACTAATACATAGGTAATAGAATACATTATGATATGCAAATTACGTATTTATTTTATCAATATCAATATTAAAATTATTATTTAAAAATTTAAAATGCCTCGTTCTTAAAAATAGTTAATGGTATAAAATGTATTATTTTAAAGGTGCTAAAGGGTTGATATTAAGAGTTATGACTTATTGTTGTACAAAGTGGTGTGAAATGGAGTGGAGAAAGAAAGCTGGTTGAGGGTTTAGTAAGAGGGAATTTTAAATGAAATTCTAAAACAGAAGATCTATAACATAATTTATATCGTAAGTTTGTATATAATATATATAGTTTGTGCTATAACATATATATTTGACATTGATATATATATGTATAAATGTGAAAACGGAAATCTTTGTTACGGGTTAGCTCCGAAACTACTTATTCAATCAACATACAGTTTTTTTAAATTTAAGAAGACACCGCGGATTATTGGAAACAACTTTATCTGTATCGTAGCGTTTTTATTATTTGGATAAAGTAAATAAAATTAAAGTTATCAGTTCGAGAACTTTATGATTTTTTTTGTTTTTTTCATTTAATTATTGAAAATTATTGGTAAGTGCTATAAAAAAATATAAAACACTACGACACAGTTAAAGTTGTTCCCTATGATTTTGGAATTTTGGTAATTTTACTTTAAATACCAAGGTAGTGGTTCTATCCCACGGAAAACAGTTTTTTGTTATGTTGTACATTTAAAAACGGAGACAACGCATACGGGTATTACTTCCTCTTAATAATTAATTAATTAATAATTGTTAACTTTGTTTTTAGGTGGGTAAATTTGTTTAGTATATTGTATAATAATAATAGACGTATGAGAATAAAAATACGACAAAAACGAGACACGGTACAATACTGCTAGGAAAGAGGATATAATCCTACTATATAATACAAATAATATTATATAATATATTATATAAAAATGAAAAGCTGTTCGTAAGTCTGGCTAAATCTCAAAAGTGGCTTTACCGATTTGACTGATTTTTTTTTTTTTGTTGTTGTGTTCGTAATTGTCAGGAGTCAGGATAATGTTTGCATAAAAGAAAATATTAGGAAAATCCACTTAAAAAGTAGGAAATTTGGATGTAAAAAATACAACAGTGGCGCCATCCGTCTAGGCAGAAAATAAACTATATTATAATAATTTATTTTTGTTTATTGTATTTTATTTATTGTAAAGTTAATATTGATTATGATCAGTGTTGGGAAGGAACGAGGCTCGGAACGCGTTCTATTTAAAATATAGGAACGAGGAACGGGAAAGTGTTCCTATTTTTAAGGAACTTGAACAAAAATTTCTGTTCCTCAAATAATGAAAAAAAAAAAAAAATGAAAGTAGTTTTTAATAATAATATTTTCTAGAATATATTTAGTGTTAGTATTTTGGTATTACTTCATCAATCATTTGTAAATAGTAAAACGAACAACCTAGGTATCGTTGGTATATTTTAATTTAGTTCGAGATTAGCATATAAGGTATAATCATAGATATTATAAGAATGGATAGAACATCGAGCTTATCAACTGAGAATAAAGGTATACAATTTTTGAGGTTATAAGAGTGCCAAAGATTAGTAAGGGCCAGCTGCACCGTCTCTGATTAAAGTTAATCACAGTTTAACCGGCCGGTTAAATATCTGTTATCAGCTAATTAAGCGTAATCGGAGTGTAATCACAGACTGCACAACTGGCCCTTATAGTCTATCTCTCTCGTAGATATTGAACTTTCTCTCTTCTTATATCTGATATCATACGTATTATCGACTATCGTCTTGATATGTCCCACGAGAGAACAATCACTTTTCGCGCATCACGAATGATTCAATTGGTGCGTCGAGAACCACGTGATCACGTTAACACAGGGAAGTTGGACGTTGGTGGGGGATGCGCGGCCCTGACGAGAATCGGTCGACGGACTGATTTTTCTCTCATGGGACAGAGTATAAAACAAATCATTTTTGTTCAAATCGGTGCTCCGAGTTAGTTAACCGATAATTTCTGACTTAAAAATTGTTCGCAAAAAGACACCATTGACGACGTAAAAAATGTGTAAAGGAACGGGAACGAGTTCCTTTTTAAAAGGAGCTTTCCCAACACTGGTTATGATTTATAATTGAATTTAATTTTATACCTGTATATTTAGTCAAAACCATACCAAACTTAGTAAAAATGGTATTCCTTATGCAAATTTTATACCTGTATATTTAGTCAAAACCATACCAAACTTAGTAAAAATGGTATTCCTTATGCAAATTTACCGTTGTCCTGAGAACCTACACACGCATATTGTAAACAACGTGTTTATAAGACATTCATAATTGCGTACCCTCCACGTGGGGTCTGAAATCCATTGCAGATGAATTTTCTACCTGAAAGTATATTGCTCGCATAATCTGTCTCACGGGCAACGCCGTACGGCTATAACATTATAATATAATCGAACGTGTCCTGCCTGACTCACTTACTGATCAACGTAGACCCTACATAATGATGACTTGAGGATTGAAATTTTCATGGTACCTTTAAACCATCATGAAAATGTCCACTAAGAAAGCATCTTCCAAAATTCGAATTTCAAAGTGGTACTGGCTCAAGTATTTTGAAATTCAATAAAATGATCATACACCAAATATTATAACGAATTGAACAAAGTTTGAATCATATAGATTTGGCACTTTTAACGGGCAAAGAAGTGCACGGGATCAGCTAGTATATAATATACATTAACAATTATTATAATAATATTATTATTATAATTTATAGGTATGTCGATTTATAATATTTGATTCTAAGCAATGCAGTGTATGTATTTGTTTTAGAATGATCTGTTTTGTTTTTTTTTCTTAGTTTTTCATTCATTTTTAAATCAAAATGTTTCAACTATGAGAATATTTTTTTATAGAAAATTGTATCTACCTACTGTAAATCAGAGGTAGAAAAATCCCAATTTCAACTTTTCAAAATAACTGATGAAACAAAATAAAAATTACGAAACACCAGTTTTTGAAAAATTCAATATTATGTATAACCGTATATAATATTTTAACTTAATATTTATATTTCCATTTTCAAGACGTTAAAATATAATATTTTGTTTGAATATTGTATCTGTTTTTAAGCTCTTAATAGGCATTTTATAATTTCGAATTTTTTGGTTTTTTTTTCATTAGTCGCCTTCTTTAAAATGTAATACAGATATAGTTTCTTAAAAGTATTTCTTATATAAATTTAAAAAGATTGAAAATATCTAATCACATATTTATAAGCATTAGAAATTATTTTAGAAATAATAATTAGAAATAACTAGTTCAGTATAATATTACATTATATCATATTTTCGTATTAAAACATATTATTCAGTAATATTAAGTAGAGTATTTACTATTTACTATATTATTATAATATATTTATACGTGACTGTTTAATTGTGTGTTTTTATTTTCATATTAATCCAAATTTAATCACATTATAACATATTTTTTCAGGATGGTTCTATAGAGTTCGAAGAATTCATCAAAGCTTTATCAGTAACGTCCAGAGGAAATTTAGACGAGAAACTTCACTGTAAGTATACAATTATGTTATTTTAGTTTTCTTCACAACTGTATAGCGGTGGTATTTTTAGTGATTAAACTCAAATACTATAGTTAAATTGTAGGTCTATTTTATGCATATGTTTAGGGTACCTACTTGAAAATGATAAAATAGTTATCAGAAGAGGAAACATGTTTTCATTTCAATTTGGACGAGCTACTCATTTTTATTGGATACAATTTACGCTTCGTTAAATTCGTGTTATTTACTACCGAACTGTTTGCTTGGCACAAACTTCAAAGTTGTTTTTGAATATTCAAATCGACTATGTTTCAATGCCACGAATAAAGCATGATATTCGCGTGAACAGAATAAGCATTAAATTCTATTATAAAATTACGAAACATTATATTATAATGGATAAGAGTGTAGGTGCCTACAAAAACATGCATTTTATAATTTATACACATTAATAATAATATAATTCATCGGCTTGTGTTCTGCCAATGGAGTGTTGAACTTACGTGCAAACGTGCCTAATATAATATCGTGCGATCAATACAATCATACAGACAACGAGATAACAGATAGTTGAAAGAAGAAAATGGAAGGTAAACCTACCTGTTAGTAGTGGCCTTGTTCAGTTATACTTTTTAACCAAGATGAATTTCGTGTTTTTACTCTCGAGATTTTCAGTATACCTACCACGTTTGAGTGCTAGCTTAGAGCAGGTGCTTTAATGAAGGTGCCGCGTGGCCTTCAGTTGTAGATCAAAACAGAACTGAACTGATGATTTTACATAAACATTAAGCAATGTATCACATTGTCCTTATAAACTATATTATATTGACGAAATATCATGATTTATTTAGTTATGATCTTTTTCCGAATTAAAAGGTCCCCGTAGATCGTAACGAACTTCTAACAAATTCAAGAAAAAGAGTGTTCGATAATAATATGTCATTATATGAAGTGTGAGTTCGTATTTGGCAAAAGGTAATAATTTTAGATTCTGAGTGGAACGATGAATGTATTGATTTTACAATGATGTGTGTTTTTTTTTTTTTTTTTTTGTGTCTGTGTACACGATAAGTAGTCGAAATAATGCTTCGATTATCAACTTCAGTATCTTGTTCGATTGGAAAGTAAATATCGTTGGTGCATTGGGGAGGTCAAAATTTAAAATTCCCAGTAATTTTCAAAAGCGCCGTGAAAAACAAAAGAAAAATTAAGAAAAAACGGGAATTTTTACGCAAAATCTGTTTTCGAGAAAATTGATTTTGGTTTTAACTTTAAAACGAATGACTGTAGATAGTAGATACATGAAATTTTCACTGGTTGATTATATTTCCATTTTCTATATACGATAAAATTTTGAAAATAATTTGACTATTTTTGAGCTGTTTACGGACATTGTAAGTTTTCAATTTAATTAGTTTTTATTTCTATGAATGTCAATAAAACATTATTTGTTGAGTAAAAATACTAGAAAATTGAATACAAGGCTCCTGATATATTGTTACAATAGCAGTTGAAAAATATTAAAAATACATAGGCACAATTATTTTTTATAAGCATTTGAAGTTGAAATTTTGACAAAATTTATCAAATTTAAAATTGAATAATTATTTAGTAGTTAAAAATTTATAAAATGTTCAACTTTTATATCTAAGGATTGAAAATTTAAAACAAGATTCCACGTAAATATTTAATTCTGTTACCAAAAATTCTAAGAAATACATAAGCACAGTTTATTTTTATAGTCATTTTAAGTTCGAATTTGGACGAAATTACATATTAAAAAACCTGGAATAACTATTTTAGTTATTTTGTTGTGATTGTATAATATTATTTGTGGGTACTTGAAACTTCTAAAGTATATTATTATATAACTATGATAGTACCACGGTTTATTGTTGATGTATAACGCGTTACCTAATGGATATTGTGATATGATTAACTTGGAATTTATTATTGATACCTATAATTATAGATAATTTTTTTTTAATAATATAGATAAGTATACCTATAATATGTATGTCTAATACCCAGACTGACAAACCGTCTCCGCTCAGAATTGTTTTTCTTATACAGTGATATTATATCATTGAATTCAAATTTAATACTATCCATTAAACAGTGACCCACTTGTAACCTACTGTACAGCAGAGCGACAACCACTTACCCACCTTTTTTTATTTGGATACAGCATGTCATGCAATCACTATTTATGTGAAAACGCTATTAAATTAGATGTTATGCAGACATGCAGTCACTCGATAGGAAGGCACATTATAAAAAATACCTTTAATATGTTATGTACGAATGACGTAGACTGATTGTTGAAAATTACTTGAGGATATTCTGAATACGCTACTTTGGAAAAGTTAAATAAAATAGTTACATCGATATTTCAATGTTTGCCCGTGATTCAATTATTGTCGTACGTAGAAAATAAATTTCAAGTCACTACCTAGAATACTGTAGATGTATCATATAATTGGGTTTGCTGATATACAAAATATAAGTTCTTATGCCAATTATTTAAGTTTGATCAATGCATTTTTATAAGGATGTGTAATGTGCATTCATTTTTTGAGATATGTACCTATATGTATATTATAATATATATATATATATATCATCGACGTAGTTCCTACGCCCCACGCCCTTACATATAACATAGAAAATAAAATAATATGGTTCCAAAGAGTACCTATATTATTAAATACGCCATCTCAATAGTAGAAAATTGTATACCTTTCGAATTGTATGGTAAATGATGAAAGTTTAATTTGTGTGAGCCATAATTTTATAAGTAACAATAATATATACACAGACTCGGTGGAAAGTTTTTGAGTCTGAATACGTGTATTGTGTGCCATTTTTCCATTTCAATTTTGTTTTATTTCCATAATTAAATAAAATACTATTCTATTTTATTCGTTTTGAATTTTTAAAATGAAAATGTGGTGGTAAAATATGAATGAAAACATTTTACCATAGAAAATTAAAAATATTTAACTTTGTGCACATATCTCTATAACATTTTATTTTAACACTAGATATTTGTCTATTTATAGTATAGTATGAACGTGAATAATATAATAACATTTTAAACCAACATTTTTTTTTTTAATGTTTACTCTTGAGAAAAAAAAATAACGATATCAAAAACATTGGCTGTCTTTTATTTTTTTCAAAGCTTGGAATTAAATTATCATTTAGTAGGATAATCTCCTACCAAGGTCGTGTTAAACTAAATTTAAATTTGTCGTGATTAAAAACAATTTTTACTGACTATAAGCATTACTAATAAGCTAATATTATAATGCTTATCAAAAGTGTATTTTTCTTTAAATAATGATGTCTCGACATAAATTATCTATACCTAGCAGCTATCGTGTAATACAAATATTATAATTAGGTAGATATTTATAAAAATATATCTGAAAAATATGTACCAAGTAAAAAATTAGCGTTGGATATCAATGTGCATTGCTAATATAAAATATTATTAAATACCAATACCTAATGATATTAATGTTAAGTACATTGACTAGAGTTTGTTAATTTTTTACTGCATACTTGAAATGATTTAGAATTCCTTAGGGCTTGGTTATTTTCAGTCGAAAAGATAGAATTAATTTGCAGGTTCCAACTACATCTGTACGATAATTAGTAAAATTATGATTTGATTGTTTATTAATTATTTTATTGCTATAGATTTGTTTATTAACTGCCATTAAGTTTAAAAAAACTAATCCCTTTGTTTAGTTAGTACCTAAATGTTTTCATTGCATTGTAATTAAGCACACGAATTGTGTGAATAGGATTGTTATGCGCTTTTAGATATTTTACTATAGAATTCATTAGAAATGCCTTTGTCAAAATTATTATTTAAATGCTTTTCAAGTTGAAATTGTCGGTACCATTGTAAAATGTTTCAACAAACAGTTACTTCTTGTTACTCTATTGTCAAACTTAATTTTACAAAATTTATCTTTAAAACAATTTAGTTTCCTCTGAACTAAATATGAATATCACAAATCAGTATTATGAAACTACCATCAGTTGTTCGGTTATGGTTAAAAAATATTTAAAAAAACTGTGTTGTAATATTCTGTTAGACATAAGGTCACAGTTCTCAATGTATTATACATCTCAGCAAAATACTCCGCCAAATTCCGTGAAAAAAACGGTTCTAAAAGTTGCGATATAATTTTATAGCTAAGTCTTTGAACTATAGATATAGTTTATGTTAAAATGGTCTGTTAAATAATTGAACTTAGCTTGGTGCTTTTAAAACACTTGATTAGTAATACACTACCTATTTCAATGATAGTAGATTATATTATTATGTACCTACTCATTATGCTATAGCTAGTATTTTTAAATGTTTAACTTAAGTTACCAAGCTAAGTTGAATTATTTAGCAGACTATTTTAACATAATGATATCCATAGTTCTAAGACTTAGATGTAAAATGATATCACAACTTTTAGATGCGTTTTTTTATACTTAGCGCTTTTTTGTACACGTTGTTTGATACCTTATTATTTATAAGTCATTGTTACGTGACTAGAAATAAGTATTAACGTGGTTTAAGATAGAATATTATCAAGTAATAACTTTTTTTGAAACCCTTATGTAAATGTATTATGGTAGTTACATGACGAGTATGCGACAAGAAATACGTGGTTTTAAATTTGAATAATATGATATCGTGATTGAGAGTGTATGTGTATTCGAGAATGAAGTGGTGGGAACAAACATCGTGGCGACATCATAGATATTAAATAATATAATATCTTTGGCAACACGTGAGTAAAATATCGGTAACACTATCATATTATTATGTGGGGTGCCCTCCACCGATCATCGTGTCGGATAGTGAATTTTAATGTGGGCCAGGGGAATATAATTATCTAATAAAATATTGAAAATATGCCACAATAATTTATAGTTTAACTGGCTATAACTCTGTTGATATAGGTAGTTCAAAACGATTTGAAAAATACAGCATGCACTTCTTTTACGTACAATTTCCAATTAGATGAATCAATTTCAAACTTCATTATTTAACTACAATTTTGGTATGCTTTCTTAAGAAATTTTTTTCGTAAATCGTGTTCCTTCCTGTAATTATTACCATAATTATTATTATTATGGTCCGGCAGATTTCACGTGTGTTTTGCCTACGTGTGTATTTTAAGGCGCTCTTTTCTTTTATACTCGGCGTGACACTTCCGGGTCATAGGATATGTAACTAACTGCGCAACGTTCCTTCAACATTAAGTCCCCCGTCTCTATAAGATTAGATAAAACACAACAAAATGTTTCTATGTCCTTTCTAAACCGTTCATCGGATTGCTATGAAATGTGGTACAGACATAGATTAGACCTTGGGAAAGAAGATAGGCTACATTTACAAAAAGGTAAATAAGCGAGCTGGTCCAACTCGGGGAGGTTCTCAAACAGAGATTTTGAGATTTACGATAAAAATGTTGGTTTATTAATGGTTGCTATTGGTTTTAGTAAAAATTATTTCTATTATTAATGCGATAAGCCTGTGTATTTTAGTACATCGATTTTTGAACAACTATTTTTTGTATTTTTTGCCCTTTGAGTGTTAAATTATACACTTACGTAAGCACTACGCGGGGTCCGCGATCTACCACAGAAGATATATCTAAACTACTATCAATCTATACTAATCGTATAACCACAAATTAATCTCATGGAAAACGCCTGTCGGGTTGGCTATAAATTAAAATATAATATTATTAACAGTAAAAAATCTCACAAAAAATTAGCAATTGCAAAGCATTACCATATAAGCTAGTCCTTAATAAAAATATATCTTACCGAATATTATATAATATTATAAATTTTCCAGTTACACTTATAAGTTATCGAGCATTAGTCCTTCTACGAACAAGTACCTAATTTTGTATACAAGTTTATTAATAATATACATTATTACCGGAATTGTTTAGTATAATAATTTTAGTTGATGAATGTTTATATTTTAAACTCGTTACTCGTTTGAATTAGGATCAAGATTTGTACTAAGTAATTTTTTCCCCTTTGTGTTACATTAATTCATAATAATTATTACAAGACACACGTTTTTAACATAATATTATGTTTTAAATAATTAATATTTTGTATAAATTATACGAGTGGGCACCTTTAATTAAATACCAGATATATATCAGCAATATTATTTTGATATATTATCTACTATCTAGTACCTATTGTCGTGGTCACTGGTAAAACACGTTAGACAAGTTCGACTTATATAATATGTTTAATTTTTATTATAAATATGTACTATATAGTGTTTGTGTAGTATTAATGTTTCGATGTCGCATTAACACTGGTGTGAAAATAATATAAACAATTTATATGAGTATAACCACTCTGCAGAACAGTGGGAGTCGATTCTACATCGCCATTGAGTATGTCTCTGTGAGGAATAATGTTAAAATTATTGTAATTCAATGATAAATAATTGCATACGAATAACGATTGCAAGCGAAAATGGTCTGTCAGCCTATGATTATAAAAATACATATTTCTATTAAATATTATAGTAATTTTATAAACAATAAATAGACATTAGTTCGCATTACCATAAAATTAATCTAAATGATTTGAAAATGTTATTTTCAAATGAATTTTGTAAAAAATTGGTTTTGTGTAAAAATTTCCGCTTTTCGCTAAATGTTTTTTTGTTTTTCCCGATTATTTTGAACATTTCTGGTAATTTTGAATTTTGACGTTTCAAAAATACCAACTAGATCCAATTTTCTTTCATAAGCCACACTCAAAGTTGAAGACTAAAGCATTGTTTCTACTATATATGTTGTGTGCAGACAATGTGTCTAAAGTCAATACATTCATCGCTAGTCTTTGAATCTAAAATACGGTTAGACTTGCTGTAGAAAACATCGAAATCTGCAGGTTCACGTAATTGGTTTTTTAAATGGATTGTCCGTACAATCCTTGAACTTCCCAAATTAAATTCAATTATCATACGAATATTATATATATCCACCAATAAACCTGTTAATGTCAACCACATTACATTATTTAACACATTTAAAAAATAGTTTCAACTCGTCTTGTTCAATAAAAATAACGTGTTTATAATATTCTATTGGGCAGAAAAAATATTTACCGGACGTGTTGAAAACATAGAAAGATATGGAAATTTGCATAAATCTTAGATAGGTACATAAATCGGTTCTATAAAATCAAAAAACGTACATAGGTTAATGCAAATTATATGGAAGTATTAATCTATCATGGATAACTGTACGATTCGCATTATATAATATCTTACTGTTGGTATACCTATACAAAATGTTAAATTTAAATGTCATTTTATGCTCAATAATAACAGCACATGGGTTATTAGTTTTCTCCAGCATGCATCCGTCAGTATACATTTTTTGCGTATTTGATAATTTTATAATTAAGTAGGGATCAAAATTTCCTAAAAAAAAGGTTTTCCGAAAAAACCCGGTTTTTTCCCCGTTTTTTTCGGAAAAATTGAGAAAAATTGGTTTCATTTAAAATTTCCGGAAAAATGGTTTTGACCAAAAAAAAACTGGTTTTTTTCCTGATAAAATTGAAAAATTGAATGAAAAAAATGGTTTTTTTTTCTAAGGAACTGAAAAAGTAATGTATAGAAGAAATATTGAAATATCCGTATTAATATTTTTAAATTTTAATACAATAATAAATTGATAACCGTATTAACAAATGTGAAATGACAATGACTGGTTTCTTTATCTATTTTTTAAAATGGTTTTTTTTACATAGATTATTTTAATTTTTAAGCGTAAATACATTTTTTTAATTTTCCGAAAATTCGGTTTTTTTTTTAATTTTCCGAAAACTTCAGTTTTTTTTCGGAAATGTATTATTTCAATATTCTCCAATTTTTCCACGTTTTCCGAGGCTCTGGGAAAAAAAACCGTTTTTTTCCGAAATTTTTCCGAAATTTTCCCGAATTTTTCCGCATTTTGATCCCTATAATTAAGGACGAAGTCCGTGAAACGTTGTGGATGGACCGCACGCTGTAACTAACTACATACTATAATATTTTAATTCCCAACAAAAGGAAAGGCCAATGTACGACTTTCGGGTCGTGTGCCGTCGGTGTGTGTATAAATTATATTATAGTATAGGTATTATTATATTATTATATTAAATGTATATATAGTGGACCGGGTTTTTCGTACGAAATCGTCCTAATACACAGAGGCTGTTCTGGCAGGGTAGATCCCTATTCGGCGAATTTGCATATTCAAATTTCGTATAATGTGTAACCCGAGAACGAACTGTGGTGTGTAAAATAACATATAAGAATGTAATATATTTTGTGCGCCTATGAATTTGTATTTTGTACTAAACCGCCGAGATTATGTCCCATACGGAGTTCCTACATCACGCGAAGGTACATGATATTATTATTATTATTATTATTATACAAAAACAATAAAATGCATTTCGATGCACATAATGGGTTCGACCGGACGGTTCATTAATATAATATATTATAGGAAACCCAATCAGCGATCAGAGGTTGGAAAAATAACCTGATATAACCGGCACTGTAGTCTGAGTAAGATGCATTAGATATCCATGCATTCATCCTGCTTTTGATACTGTTTTACAGTTTTGATGAAATAAAAATATTTAATACAATCACTGCATACCTAATATGATTATATAATTATTAAATCTCTATTGGTACGGTGGACCCTCTGCCCATCGTAAACATACTATAATATGCACAACAAGTAGACGAGCCTATTTGTATATTTTTATTTTTATTATTTTAAAAACATTATTAATTACCATTTACTTATATCCAACAGTTCAAAGAAATAATGAGTGTTTCCAAACTCATAAGATTTAGTGTAGGTCCAGGTACAATTACATTTTTCGCTTTAGGTAAAACAATTTTACAATTTTTGCAATATTATCGGTAATTTTAAACATCTTTGGTAATAATTATGTAACAAATTTTACTTAAAACATATATTATTTATATAAAATTTGTATAAAATTATAATTTCATTAATATTGCCTATACAAAACGCCTTAAAAATCGACGAAGATCTAAATTTATTAATACTTACCACTGTACACAAATACAAAAAAGGTACGAATATTAACAATAATGTCTTATTGACGTCTCACCGGAATTTTCAAGTGGTTATTTTGAAACTAATTTCAACGCAATTTTAAGAAAAATTAAAATATTTTTGGTTGCCAATTTAACTAACTTTTAGACACAAAATACTTATAAAAAAAATTATAAGCAACAACATTATACAGAGCATCTATTATCCATTTTTTGCTAATTAAAGTATATTTAGTGACATTCAATTTTATAAATTCGTATATTTTCTTTGTTTATTAATTATTTTAAATTTTTGTTAAAAGAACATTTAAAAAAATTAAAAAAACGGTACAAGTTGATTTTAAATGACATTGTTATCTTCAACTTCATAACAGGTGTTTTATCTCTGTAATTATTGCTCTAAATCTAATTTGTGTCGACATGTTTACGTACCGAATATTGTCAGTGACCCGTCCTTTTACTGAATTAATAATAAAAGTTAATTAAGTTTATTCATATTCATGATACATATGTATACAATATTGTTTTTCTTTGTCAGAAACATTTTGAAATCGTGGCAATTAATTTTTACTATTTGTGATTATGTGTACTATTACTCGTTAGTCGATGCTTTTTATAATTACCAGTTATACCTTATATTTTCTTATAATGTAAACGATAATCAGCTGCATATTTACTGGTCTATAATATGGTGCCTGATAATAATATTATGTTCTATACAATAAAATAATATTATGTGAACGACTGAAAAACTAATAAAATTAGATTCACTAGTTATTTTTATTTCATATTTCATAAATAAAAATTGTACCAAGGTTCCAACTTCTATTACATCCTATGTATATCCTTTTATATAAAATTAAAAAATATTACAATACTATAGTGGCTATAATGTTTAAAAGCTTATGCTTTAAGAAACAATGTATTTATAGTATTTTATTATTCCGAAAATACAAAACAATATTTTATATTTAAAGCACCTCAATATTATATGATACTTATTACATTTATAAATATATTTTTGTTACTTATTCAAAATTTACCTTTATCTATATATTTGTATTATAATATTAAAAACATAGGTTTTATAACATTGAATCTATTAACTATGAGATATAAATTATAAATTAACATTAACAATAGTTTATTTTAATGACATTGAATTCTAACAGTTGACTATATCCTCTTTGCTATTATTATAATATTTTCATGCGTTGGATCATTGAAAGTTTGCAAGTATTTTTTTCAAACTTGAAGTTTTTCTATTGATATTTTTTATATTCAAAATTTTATTTTTACATTTTGATTTTATCACACAAACGAAAGCGTTATGATTCGATACAAGGTTTTTGGTTTCTAACCGAAAAAATAAAAATATTCGTGTTTTATGTATATTATACATATTATGAGAAAAGAACTACTTACAACTAAAAAAAAACATGCAATCTACTTAACATCATATTTTCAGATTTATATGTTATTTTTGTAATTAAATTTATAATGGGTCATTAACATGAGTAACTAACACGAGGTAAGTTATATTATTACTATTATAAGAGGTAAGTACGTGTTTTATTCAAAATGTATTTCATATAATTTATAATATGTAAGTGACTTAAAGTAATGGATTTATGGTACGCATTGTAGTTAAGTGACTCAGAAATAATATACGTAGATAAATATCATACTGTAAATTCTTTTATTTCAGGACATATTTATTATTTACTGACCAAAATATCAATAATATCCCATTTGTTCATCAAGTATTACGTGAATTTGATTTTTAATAAGATCAAACATATAAAAAATCATAGTATAGGATATAGTATAAACATTAACAATATAAACAATATTTAAAATAAGAGAGTCAATTGATTTTGACAACAGTACTCAATACAAAATGTAGCAAGTAAAATAAACATTGCTAAAATGTAGGTTAAGTAGTAGGTACGTACATTTACTTTAATCCATAACATTTACCGATCACACGTCTTTAACTATTATAATAATTATGCCTTTTTCCAATAAAAAATTGTTTATTTTTGAAAACGTGTTTTGCTGATTTGCGGCAGCGAAGAAAAAGGTAGCATGTTATGCTTATTGGCTGTGCAATTACAGAGTCGACGATAATATCAAACCATTACTTTAACGGTCTCATAATATAAATATGTTTAACGAGTGCCTTTTTAACGAAATAAAAAAAGGAACGACTAATTTACAGAACGCAACAACCTGAAGAGCTCGTAAGTTACCTATGTATTTGTTTAAATCGAATTCAATGCGATTATAACTAGTTCCGTTATCAAAACCTTAAAATATATCAATATTGGATCTGTTGAACACAACAATGTTAAATTATCATAGTATTTTCTTCTTAAAAATTACAGAAAATTTTTATATTTTTCCTATCAGTACATAATATTGAAGTAGTTTACACGTACCTATGGATAGTTATATAGATACATGCAGATGATTGTATATTGTATAATATTGCATTATTTTCTAATTAACATTACCGTATCTGGAGATCAAATGACAACGGCCAAAAAGATTCAAATCATTTAATAAATATCTGGATAGGTACGGATTGTAGGTACATGCTACACTAACAATAATTAACATATTAAATAATTTTTTATTTTAAGTATTATTTTTTAATTTAATTTAATGCTAATTTAGCTATTTTATTATTGGTTCTATAAATACAATAATTATAAATACCTTGAGAAAGAAATCAAAGGGCAACTCCATAGGGCCGGGGTGAATTCAATTAATATTGCCCTCCCATCAAAATACTTAACTGATATTTAAATAATAATACTATAAGTATATAATGTAATATTCTATGTTACACATTACACTGCACATTTTTTGCATCCTTATACTGTTTCGTGTTTTTTTTTGCATACCTACCTTCAAAATACTTGACCATGATTATAATAATATAAATTGCATTGGCAGCGATGCGTATATATAAATTACAGAGTCTGCATTTTCTTCTCTGTTGCCTGCAGCGATCGGACCGTATAATATACCATTTTGCGCAACTGGGTTTTAAGTTATACATGGCATAATGTTATATATTATTATCATGTCATGCAAACGACGCGTCGTCGTTAATTTACGGAAGTTTGGTCTAGGCATGCTTGTCGTCGAAATAACTACCGCTGTTGTTGTGGCTGATCTAAAAGCTGTCCCTCATTATTACTCTGCGCCGTCAGTTGTGAAGGGTTGACTGGGGATGGTTGTTGCTCATGGGAGCTATAGGTGCTGATGTCGGCGGTCGTGGTGGTGGTCACCTTTAATATTATTGTTGCTATTACGATAACCTAACCCAAGTATAATAATATATTATACTGTCATCAGCATCTAATGCCAGCAAATGATTGATGAGTGTTTATGCGAAAATCATACTGATAATATTAATATGTATTATATGTCGCGTACATTATTTTAAATAATATGTGCACACGTCCGGAGATTTTGCGAATCGATTAAACTACGGTGATTATGGAACTGCACATTATAATAGTGCTACAGTATTGCTATTAGAAACATTAAGTTGCAACGCAACATTATATTTTATAGGTTTGTAACGGCATGTTATACGGCGTGACTACGATGCAGACGTCAGGGACGGTAACCTGAAGGTGGTGGTGGTCGTCTAAAATCTCACGTCTCCGCCGCCTCTTGTTGAGCGTTATTGTCAGTATTATTATTATACGATTCGATGGTAAACTTCTTGTCATGATGCCTAGATATCCACGGAGCGTGACCGCTGAGGTCAGCTGCACGTATAAGCACAGGATAAATCCAAATAGTCATAATATTATGTGCTAAGTAGAGGAATACAACACGTCGACCTATGATTGCAAAACAGTGCTTAATGGTAATAAATCTCAGTACAATGTATATGTATATAGAGGTGTCAAACTGAGTGTACACTACAATCTATTTTAATACTCGATGAGAAAATCAGCATCTAATCCTTATAGTTTTTATTTTATCTCTATTCGGTTATACGTGGAATGAGGAATATATTGATTTTATAATGATGTGTGAGTTAAAAGTTAAATATATTTTTCTGGTAGGGAAGAGAATCTAGTTGGTAATTTGGGGGGAAGGGAAGGGGTGGAGGGTCGAAAGTAAAAAAATTACCAATACTTTTCATAATAATCGTGAAAATCGAAAAAAATTTAATAAGAAATGGGAATTTCGCAAAACTAGTTTTTGATAAGATAAATTTTCTTATTTTATTGTGTTTCAATAACGATTATCATCTATATATATATAAATGAATTGCTGTTCGTTAGTCTCGCTAAAACTCGAGAACGGCCGGACCGATTTGGCTCAAATTTTTTTAAGATGTTCGTAATTGGTAGGAGAAGGTTTTTATCAAAGAAAATTGTAGGAAAATCCCCCGGAAAAGTAAGAAATCTGGATGTAAAAAAGACAACAGTAGCGCAACAGTGTATTATATATTGGTTGCTATTGGTCAATCGGGCATGTTTGTATTATTATTTTTTGTCATTTTAAATATATGATATAAATTAATGTTTGTGTGTAGATTAGACCTCTGGGAAGAATACAAACTAATTTAAAAATGGTTAAATTTGGTCTTTTTTTATTCATCTAATATTATAGTACCTAGTTATGTTAGGTTGGGATTTTGTATTAATTAATTATATTAATCCACCATAGGTGGAATACGACAAACTTGGTATAACTTTGATACTTTAGAGTTAAATAATACACTCACACGTACAAATAGCACGGGATCCGCGATCTACCATAGGTAGATTGCCCACCTGATAAAATACTGCTGCGAATCAGAATTTTTATTCCGGGAAACGGAAAAGTTAAGATACATTTTGAACAGCATACGCCGAATATTAAATAACGAATTGAAAAAAGTTTGTGTCATATAGAGTTGGTACATTTAACGGGCAACGAATTGTACAGGATCAGCTAGAAATTGAAATATATTTGCTTATATATTATCATTTTATATATACCTACATATATGACATAAATATTTTGTCAATAAATAACATCAATATTTTTTTACGACGGTGTAGGCCTTGATAGCTATTACATCAATTTAACGATAAATATGGGGTACCTCAGACACAATGGAAGCATTCCACAATACGTTCGAGTGTCACCATGTACCTAGCAATGTAAACATTGAGATATTTTCCTCCATTTTTGAGGTTTTTTTACTTTTATTTTTGTATGCAACAACGAGGTTAATAATTGAAAGATGTTTCCGATTTTTTTAAATCAACAAATAACAACTTATCTCTATAAATTATAATATTATTATGAAAAGCAAAAATAAAATTTTAGTATTTATTTTGGTTTAGGTAATACAAATTAAAATATACATTTTAAATCGTAATTATTTTTAAACTTAACTATAATATTATTAAGGAAATTATTTTCCAAGATCATTATAATTTATATTATTTCAAAAATATTAAATAAAAATAAAAGTAGAGTATAAAAGTAAACAGGGTGAATATGTGAAATGCTCTGTGATCTAACCTTAGTCGTTAATGTTTGATTATTTAAAATAAACTTTTACTCAAAACAAGAAATACTTAATGCACAGTTATCCAGTTACCTTCATCACTTCCTACATCACCAATTTTGTGAGATTTTCAACGTAGGAGCTACGTTTTGCAGCGCGAACTAAACCTCATCTATTGATCGTGGTGTATAATATTTTAGACAGCATTCGTCAATTTTCGTCATTTTATATGATGTTCCATTATTGTTGATATTATTATTATTCGATATAACGGTTGAAGATGGGAGAATGACGTATATAATCGTTGCGTAGACCTATAATATACGACCAAGCAAAAAAAAAGTTTCTTTTTATCTCCGCACTACCCCACCGCCGCTGACTTACTATAGCTGTATATAGCATATTATAACATTGGTGGAGAATACAAATCGACGAATTAATTTACGGAACTAAATTTTATGGCGGTCACGGAATGTTCATTTTTTGCTCCCTATCATAGTTCGATTTTTTTATTATATTTAGTTTTTTTCGATTTTACATTGGACAAATATAGTATAGGTATACCTACCTATTTTTTTATTTTCTTGATTTACCGTACACCTATATACATTTTTTTTGGATATTATCTTGCAGAATTGTATACTTCAATGTGGTGAGGACAAATGTGATTAGATTATATATTATAATTGTGAATCATTTTGAATTATCGTTACGTAGCATAATACTGTACCTGACAGTAACAACATAGCCATGCATTAAACAGCATTTCAGATTCGTTTAAATGTTTTACATTTGTTAATAGTATTTGTACACATCAATTATTTCAAACCACAATACCATATATGGTTTCAATTTAATAGCGCTTATATTATGCATTAAAATGCTTTGTGTGGATGTATAACCTGCAACAGCATAATAACTGGTGGACATTGTGTTATTTTAATTCGAAATGGATTTTTTGTTTATTTTGTTACACGAGACTGTATTCCATTAAATTAACTAAATAAATAATTATATTGAATATTGAACATCATAACAGTTTGTGTTGTTAGTTGAACTGTATGTCTGCACAACTTACATTATGACGTCATAGTTATTAATTTCAACAACTGAACAAAATTATATCAAACATTGTAGAATAATACTTGAATCATAAAATGTTAATTTTAGTTATAAAATATAATTTATTTTAACGGTGAACTTCTCAAAAACATAATGATGACATACATTATAAAAATGTTCTAAACGTTGAATTAAATAAAAAAATTATACCAATATAGAGGAACATTACCTATACATTTATAAAACGTATGGATATAATTGTAATATATCAAGCATTTTAAGATGTTCTATACTATAGAATCTATAGATTTTCTGCCATCAACATTTGTGGTAGTAAAAATGCTCAATGTTTCACCTAATTATATTTTCTGATAGAAAAGTGAATGTAGTTGGGGAATTCTGGAAGTCAAAATTCTAAAATACCAGTAATAAAGGGTCGGAAAGTTACGATTCAAAAAATATTGACTAATGTGGTCCACTTTCCATACGAATTTCGCCTCATCTCTTCTCGTGGGCGCTCTACTCTGAGTCGGTTTTATGGACTTTTGGTCATAACTTTGACGTACCTAGTGAAAAGGGAAAAAGTGGGTCCTGAATATTCTCCGCCAAATACGTAAGATCATAGAGAGCTTTCAGCGGTTTTATATAATAACTAACCAAGTAAAATATTATACATGATTTTTATGCACTTCAAATTTTAAATTATGATAATTTGATACATCTTTTAAAATATTACTATGGGAACTTCATTATATGATATTATTGTATTATACCAGTATTATATTTTATATTCTTATCAATAATTATATTATAGAAATTAATTTAGCAGTTGTTATTATAGATGTAGGTATTATTAATTAATCATTTATTTAATATGTAATTATTGTGCTGTACAATTAATTAAATCAAAACAAAAAAGCTGTAAAAATAACAAAAACAAAGTAATTATTATTATTTTTTTTTTTTAAACTTTGTGTAACAATCAATTCATTGTACTTAAATGGTCTGTAATAATTTAAATTATTGTACACAGGTTTCACTTGCGGTGGCATGTATTTAGTTTGATTGTTTTATTTTTTAATCTAATCAAAATACATTTTTTCAGAAAATTTTTTTTTTAAATCTCTGATTTTCTCTGCTTTTCTAAAACGATGCAGTACAATTTTAGGAACTATGAATTTAAATTTCTAGTTTTCAGTGTATAGATCATACATGTTGGATATCAGATTTTAAACATTAAATATATTTTATGAAAGTATAATTCATAATTTATTGTAACGCTAATACAGTGTTTTTGGTTAGTACTGAATGCAATATAAGTGTGTTTAAACTCATTGTTCTCCTATAAATTATTTTTATGTTGACGCGTAAAGCATACGTCAGTAATAATGCACTTACATTTCTTAAAAATAACATTGTTTACAAATGATGCATTTTTTAGCTGTATTTTCTTGGTTGGTTCATCTTATTTATTGGGTTTTAAAAAAATAATATCATTAGTGTCACAACCACCCCCTCCACCACGACTACTACCACTCCAATAACTGTTGTTCACATAGTAAAACTATAAAAACGTAGGTGCTTAATTTTTCATAATAAACCTTTATACAATAGAAAATGGTTTTTTTACTTACGCTTGATTGTACTTGAGGTTTTTCGCATATTATAAATATTTTAAAGAATACAAACACTAAAACAATGCAGCCGTAAAATATGCATACACGCAAACTTCATAAAATAAAAATATCAATGCCTTTAATAACTTATACATTTTTTTATTTCCCTAAAAACACGGCAGTTACCCATTTTAAGAAATGAATCACGTTTCCATCGTCATTTCGATTGTACCTATAGGTGACATGCAATAAATTAGTTAAAAACAATATAGTTTTCATAGTATGAACATGTTCATTAAAATTATTCTATAAGCATTAGTCTTATATTCTGCAGAAAATCATTTCGGAGACTATGAAAGCGAAAATGTGTAGATAAATGATTAAAATATTTTAAAAATTCGTATTTAACAATTTAAAATGTATACCTATACTGTAAAATATCCAGTGATTATTTTTAAAATCGAAACGTTAGCCAAATAGAGTACAACTAAACTTATAATTCAACGCGTATACTGATATGCTAATATTGTTAACTTTTAACTCTAATTACGAGGTATCTTATTCTCCTAAAGGGTCGTAACCTTGCATTTAATGAAACTCGAAAACCTAATAAACTTAGTATTCTAATTTCAACTAATATTGTTGCACACGCACAGTAATAATAAGAATTACCATGAACAAATACCATGGTTTGTTGTAGTATTCACAATATAGATCAATATATTTATTGTGTTTTACCAAATTGCCAATAGGTAAATACTAAGTATATTTTACAACGTTTCTTGTTTTATTCAAACCATCATCAATGATATAATATTATATAGAAAAGGCTATTGTGATACCTACTGAAGAGTACATTATACAATAGTGTAACTGCATAAGTATACGCGTCATACTCATATTGGATTACCTATGTAGGTATAAATTATTAATACATTTGAATAATTTATATTAATAAAACCTTTGATCTGTAATGTGGATTTGTAATCTCCAGAAACTTAAAATGGTTTTTAAAAATTAAATACAAATTGACTTAAATATATTTTTCCTATAATAATAATACAATTCAGAAACATTTTAATGTTCCCATAAACATTTTAATTGAATACTTGTTAATCATTTTATAATACGATGTTTACTTTATCATTAAGTAGTATAACAATACAAAATATTATTCTACATTTCTTCAATTAAAGTATGGTAGTATCATAGTAAGTATTATTCATAAAATTACCTTATATTTTATAAAATATATATAATTAAAGATTCATTTGTGGGGACCTATTGTTAAGGATGTAACACTAAAAGATTTATTTTAAATCACTAAATGTTTATAAATCAAACAATATTAAATACGGTAAAAACTATATCATTGAGTATAATTGTTTGTATAATACATACTAATATATTATTATGCATTCTATTCAAAGAATCTATACAGAATAACTCAACGTTAATGTATAGGTTTCTTATATTTTTACTAACCTACATTTGAATATTTGATTATATTCATAATTCTTATGCAGTGAACTTATTATGCTCGCAATATCTTTTCATTTCATCATGGCAAAGGCGTAATGCATATGTTAAAATTCAGATTTTTGGAATTTTTAAGTACCATAGTCTAGTATATTTTTGTACTAAATTTCATCGCAATTGGATGAACGGCTTAGGAATGCACAAAATACATAATATGTAGATAGAAGCATTTTTCATTTTTCATGTATGTACAGATTCTTTGGATTGTTATCATATTTTAGTGCTTAAAATTTAACAGCTCAGAAAACAATCGTTCAAATTTTGATTTATAAGCATCAACATTTTGAAAAAAATTATCTGTGGATTATATTATAAAAAAAAGATGGTCCACATTTGAAAAAAAAAGTTTGTATCAGCACAAGATAATCTTTAAATATTATAGAAAATACAAGTTATTGAGAATATTGTCTTGGTAAATTTAAAAATTCTAAAAACCAGATTCAAAATTAATTTATTATAAATAAGAAGTTGGGGTGAGCATACTTGGTGAATTACTTTATATTTACAGATGGTATTTTAATGTTGGTACTTTTATGTTTTTGGAATATATTTATAATAATCTATTTGGCCAATTACGTATAATAAAAGAAAAACACAAATATTATACCACGTTTTTGTTAGTTCAATAAATTCATAAATCACCTATTGTCAAATAATTTATAATGATAAAAAATATAGTTTTGTTCCAATAATGTGGAAGTAAATTTTTTTTGTTTAAAACAAAACAATGAATTCTATAAAATGGGAATAGGATTGTATTATTGGGCGTGTGATGTAACGGTAGTTGTGGACAATCAAAGTGACTGTATTTTTTTTTTTAACGGAAATAGATGAGGTAAAGCTATTGGTGACCGATCTGTTGTACATACTTTTCAATTTTTACAGCAATATGTACAATATTGAATATATTATATTTATTAATTTTACGCCAATAATTGAAACATTTAGTGATATAAATAAAGCGTATATTTATCCTAACAGACAAGTCAAAGTTTATGGGTAGGATGGTTCGATGTTCGGTTTTAGATAATATTATATTTTATTTATCAATGGGTTTTGCACAAACATTACACTTTTTAAAAAGTACAATAATTTTGTGTTACACGGTAAAAAAATGTGACTGAGCGAAACATTCCCGCTTGAACTTTTTAAATCCCCCTGTAAAAATGGACTGTGAACGTGTGGATAATATTATGATATATTTCATCAATAACTTTATATCAACTCTCTGGAAAGGGATCGATTTTTATTGCACTGTTGGGTGAAAGTAATTTTGCTAGAATCTTGCGTCTGTTCTCCTCTCAATTTTTCTCTTTAACGAGAAAACTGATAAACGATATTTCCTCTTGCTTGACAAATATATAAGTTAATACAAACTTATTTTATTGTTTGTTGCTGCCGAAACGCATACTATGTCATTTTATATACGCTCACTTTGGATTTTATAGTATATGTATATTGGGACCGATTTTTTTAACTAATAAATAAACAGTAACTATTATATTATTTGATACTTATCATAATATAAGTAATATGTATGGAAAACTTTAAATTTTTAATCTATGAATACTTTTTGTGTTTATGTATAACAAGATACAAGCTTTGAGATTTTCATTTGATACATTGTACAAATTGATATGAAATCAAATTGAATTACATATTTTTATTCTAAAACATACATTATATTATATAAGTCATAGTAGTGTTCTAAATTAGAATTCATTTTTATATTTTCTGAGATTTAAAATTTTATTTAAAAATGCTTTTTTTTTTATCTAATGCTCTGGAATTTGTCGTCTCCGGTTACATGGCGTATCTGTTACTGTAGCCATTATATTATTACTATTATATTATGGCCAACGTAAAAACATAAACATCTCACAAGACGAGTACGAAAACCGTATGATACACGCACCATACTCGCACGCATCGTATTGTTGCATGTTTCTCGTGATTCTAATATATAAGTATTTTTTGTATTTTTTAACAATATATAATATTATTATGACGCGTGTACACATCGTACTGTTAATCTTGATTTATATCGAATGATTGTCTCTATAACACAATGTCGTAAATTGTAATATTTAATTTGAATTATTTCATCTTTTTTTCTGTTTTAATCTTTGATATCATGCTGTACTATCCTTGATATTGGGATCTACTGCTGCGTGTTTAGTTGTCTCGCATTTCCCTACGTCACAGAGTCTAGGCACCCTTATTTTATTAGTTGAATTTATTGCTCAAAGTTGCCGATCCTAGATTTTATTTATTATGTTGTGTTTGCATCGTTTTGAATGTTGGCCAGAACGCCCTGAATAAATGATTGATATAGGTTGTGTTATAGAAGTTTAGTGTGGTAGGCTGTTATACTGTATCACTATCGCCACTTTTTAGATTGCTTTTACAGGGAAAATGTCTATAATGAATTGTGTATAGGGCCAGTACTTCTAAGGATGTTAATGATACACTTAGTACTCTACTTAGATTTAAAATATCTGAAAAATAACCAAATTATAATGGTTTGTAAATTTTCTTCACATATCAAATATCAATTCATTTATTACTAGTCCAAATGATATGTTATGAAAGAAACTTTCGTAGAATTACTAGTACAAACTATGATAATCTACTACTGTAGAATTGACAAGATTATAGCCGTGTGTTTACCGAAGACCATCATTACTGCTTTACATCGATCTCGGATTCTGGGAACGACTACGACGGGTCCCTCATAAGTCTATATTATATTTATTTAAATCAAATGGCTGTTGTCTAGAATTCTTAACATAGATTTTATATAAACGGACCATAAAGTCATCTCTTATTGTTATTACTTGGTTGTTACGTGTTGTAAAACGATAGGTAGTATACCTACCAAATTTAGTTATTTTCCATATTGTATTTAACATTTTGTTTAATTCGTCTATTTATTTAATGGTAGCTGTAATAATTGTAATATCAAAAATATTGTTCTCGTAATAATTAAGATGTTTTAATTATTGAATGAGTATCCAATACCACCTACCAGTATACCTATAAATATATTATATAATAATTTAATAATTTTAGAATAATGTTAATTACGTTAAATTTGCATAATATCATTGTCGGCAACCATGGATATACCTACGTTTGAAATAATTTGTATGGCTGTAGCCAGGACATATTTTTTCAGGCGAGGGACACCACCCAGCTTCAATATTCAATGATCAAATAAATAGGTCATCAAGTCATCACGAATAATTGTTACTCTTATGACAATAATACATTTTTGGCCTTTTGGAGAGGGGGGGATGAAGTCCTTGTCTGTGGCTATGGTATTTTTAATATTGAGACATTAAGTATAAATATTTATCTTCTTCTTCTTCTTGGGTTAATCGGCCGCTAGGACCATCCCGTCTCACAACCAATTCTCCAGTATTTATATACTGTTTTAATTAATTTGTTTATTTCATTTTATCAGCGTATACCTACATGAAGCCAATAGAAAACATGGTTGGTGTGCAGTTAAATTAAATATTTTTTTTATTTCTGGGCACGTGTACATTCAAAATATAAAATAATAGTATATAATAAAAAAAAGAAGATAAATCAAATTATTATAAATGCTTTGGGGTATTGTGTATTTTAATCTGGAGTCGGGCGTCGAATACGTTTAACCTATAAATATGATCAAATTAAATCGAGTGAAAACCTTATACTACATACATTACAGCATACACATGGCAAAGGTACATAAATCATACATTACGGTTGTACCTAATATTATTTACAATTTTATTTTGATCGGTTTTATCCTAATAGTAAACCTAGACGTTATGAAATTATACTGGGAATTGGGATTCATACGTAATATTATTATAATAATATATTATATGTACCTACATAATATTGTTATACGAACATAATTTGACTGTACGTTAGTACTTCAGTGTAAGACTGAAACGTTTTATATTTTGAACAACGAAGTATTGTTGATACAGTATTTAATAATTTGTATTTTACGTAATAATGTTAACTTTATGGCTGTAAAAATGTCATTGCATTGACATTTTTTCGTGTTATATAGTTCTTCCATTTTTTTTAGGTACCTACAGTTCAAATATTGAATCCCATGTTATACGTATTACACGCTCGTGGTAATTACAAGAGGAGATGACTTTTATAAATTATGAAGGACTGCCCCATAAATCTGCCGAGTGTATGCAGAAAAACCTGTCGACTTGGTTGTAAAACATCGTAAATTTAATTTAATACATCATATAATAACAAGTAGCTATTTAAAAATATTTAACACTACTTATTATGATATAGATACTAAAGTTAAAATTTGATTTAAGAAATATAAGTTATTAGTTTATGTTAGGCCGATGATGTTAATGTACCGAGTGTTAAGGTATACTAACGGTGGGGGAAATAATTAATAAACCCATTTTAATATTTTTGGTCGTGTCTATTTTTCCTGAAATTACATTATTTTTTTGTGAATTAAGGTCACTCAGTTTCTATATTTAAAAACACGACAAAACACCGAAAACAACATAAAAAAATCCCTATTTTGTATATTTAATGAATTCTAGGTATAACTGAGTATTTTAATAGATAAATGTACATTTTTTCAATAATTGATAAATTATAATTATTTCAATCAAAAATATTATTTATATTAGTAGCAATAACTTATTAAATTATTAATATTAAGTTATAACTAACAAATATAAATCATACTGATATTATACAATTTTAATTTTTAACAATCAATTTAATGAAATTAAATAAAAATATTGGAATAAATTGTTATGCTTAACAATTAAAAGTGATGGGATAAAAAAATTAATATTTTTTGGTTAGTTAAACAAATTGTATTTTATATAGTTCTTAAATTATAATTAATAGGTACTAGTAACTACCATAGTTTAATTAAATAAAAACAAAACACGGACCTATAATAGTAGGCTGCAGTTGAAAGAGAAACATATATAATTGGATTACAATATTATAATAAGTTGTATTTCATATTTTATATCTATAATCTGTACATAATATTATAATATTATTATAATACATAGTTTGGTCTATACAAACATAGGTACCTATATATGGTTATACGGTATATACTATATAATGCATGAGTAGATTGGTGATATTTTTCAGCCAAGTAAATAATATAAATCTAAGCAACCTACAATAACATTATTTTTCTTTATTTTTCTAGTTAAGAAATTTTATCTGTACGTATGTACCAACATTTATTATTCTATTCCAAATTTGCCCTTGATTAAGTAATATTCTACAATGAAGTATGGAAGTAACTAAAATAATAAGCTAAATAGTTAATATTTAAGCAAGTAAAATATAACTACTCAATACATTTAAATATTAATTTAAAGCATTAGGTACTTATATATGGGTTGAATGAAGCGTAAGAAAATATTTATGATTGTTGATTGTTGAAATGGCATATGCATATCAATAAGGTTAGGATGTTTATTATTTTGCATATTTTTTTAGGTTGTACAATAGCATTCATTCTTATACAGAAATATGTTTCATGATATCTGTATTCAAAATATCAAAATTTTATTTTGCATATAATTGCATATTTTACCATTTTTTTTTAAAGCGCATAATTTGTGTTTTTTCTGTTTTTAAGCGAATATTTGACGGTTTTCAATGCAAAATGCTGTAAAACACCGTAATTTTATATTTTACTGAATCTTATATAAGTTTGATTATTTGTATTTCACAAATTATTACTTATTTATTGTTGAGAATTCAATATGGTTACACCTATAGGTACCTACGGATTACCTACTTAAATAGAATTTTCGATAAGCCTCGTTAAGTATCACAATCAAAACTTATCTTAAAACTGTAAGCCATTACAATTTTATAAGATATTTTAACAGAACATTTAATAATTTATAGTTAGTTTCCATCTTGTCTACGACCGATGTAGAGTACTGTATATAATTGCGCGTTTCGTGTTTTATAATAATTTAAATAAATACAATTTTTTACATAGAGATTTTTCGTTTAATAGATTCAAAAACGTATTAGCACCAACCAGACAAGGATTTACAGCGGGACATTTAAAACAAACTTTAATTATTTAATGCAACTCTTTTTAATTTGTTTTATATTTTATTTAATTTTTTTCAGTTTTTTCAATTTGTCTATATATTTATTTCATTTTTTGTCCAATAATTTGTTTATTTTTTAATGCATATTTTTCAAATTTTTCATGCATATTGAGCTGGTTTTTACTTTTTAGTGCATAAATGCATAAATATTCATACATTTTTTAGTGCATAAATATCCTAACCCTACATATCAATATAAAACGTCTATATAATACCAGCTATGTCGTTAAAAGCAACCAACATCGTAGTTTACAGTTTTTCACATGTTTTGTTTTCTTCGCAAACATTTTGAAAATGTCTGTTTCATTAATATTAACAATATATTGTTAGAGGTCAACATTGTCATTAAAATTATAACTGTTCGTATAATATGAATCAGGTGATAGAATATGTTCAATCTTATTCCAACTTAAACCAAAATTGAATAATATTTTGACTGTAATCTACGATAGTAATATCTTTGCAGGGTTAACTTATTCCAAGTTTTAAGTTAAGCACATAATATAAAGAATTTTGCGGAAACCTATTTTTAAAACTATTACATTTTTATATGAATCGGTGACGAGCCGCAAACATGTCAAATCTAAATCTATTTAATTATTTTGTACATACATTCCTTTTTAAATGGATAAATTGTTTACATGTATAATATTTGATTGATTCAATCGAATGTATTGTAGATATTTAATATTGTAGTTATATTTATTAAATTTAATTTTACATGAAAAAGTTGTTGTCCAATGAATTATAAATGAATTAATGAATTAATAATGTAGCAATCACCTTAGGATGGATGGACTAAATTTTAAAAATCCAGGACACTAAAATTGAACTCGTAAAAATAGGTAATCATGTAGCTATATATTTACCTCACAAAGATTGACCCATCAGGAAACTTATCGATATCTCGATATGCCAATCAACTCTTATTTTATAGTATACAGTAAGTATACACTTTAGAGCACACTAATAAGTTATATTGTATATTATATTGATATAAATATAAGTACCAGGTACTTAGTACCTATAATATAATATTGTTATGTTTTCCATGATCACATACGTTGGCCATCACTAGTAAGTAGTAGGTTTAAGTGTTTTTATATTTCGTTCATCAGATGTGGTATTATAAAAATAAACTCATAGATGATAATTATATCATCATATCGATCATTTTATAAGTTTAATTGTTCAAATGTTCACAAAGTTTTTCATTTGGCATGACTGCACGAATAGATTTTTCGTTTATACCGCACTTTGTAGACATTTCAAAAGGAGACATTTTTTTTAGAAATGTGATGGTTTTTTCAAAGTTTACACAATGCAGACGATGCAGGTCCGTCTTTAATAGCCAAACTTTTGTAGTATTCTTATCGGGTGACTGAAAACTAATGGGGCGATCACTTCGCAAGTATCAAATAATAAAATTCAGACCACATAAGATATTATTATGTATTTTCCATCTATACTGTGTTCGATTTTTCAAAACGTTCATAATAAAACCATAGCACATCAGCAACAATGACACAATACATACACGAAGTCGTACAGTTTATAGCAAAGCGCTCAAAAGCGATTTCAGTTTTATCAATTTTAGTAGGTACTTAATGCGTAATTTATTTTAATACTATATATTCAGCGTAGTATAATATTTTAAAAGACAAAACCACATTAGGTCAACAAAAATGTTCAGGACAGCTCTATTAAATATGATCTAATATTAATAATATGTAATAACACTACCCACTACTCTCTATAGGTACCTACCGGCTACCATTAATTATTGGGTATATTATATACAATTACAATTTTACATGTGAATAGAATTTGTGAGAAATAATTTACTTTTTGACAGCGAATTTATAAACAATAATGATATGTACCGAGAAGGAAACTTTTAATAGCCCAAGTAGTTACTTTTCAAATTATTATTTATTTTTAATTTGATATAGCCGCATATAATAGGTATTATTAAAATTTAAAATAATAACAGTCTTGTGCATGCTAGGTACGATAATATGTGTATAGATGGCCAGTTTTTTTTAGGTAAAATATTTTTAAATATAATTTTACATTCATTTAAATGTCAAAAATACTATACATAGCCTCTATACTAATATTGTTGTTATTATTATCATTACAACGCACCTATCTATGTAACTATTCCGATTTTCTCATAATATTATGTTGGACTTCCAATCCGCGAGACCTATTTATACAACTTGAATTCGACCCTGCAATAGTATACCTATACTTGAATAATAATATTATGATGGATTTTCGTACATTCAATTAAATCCACCCAGTATGCGATTCGTGTATTAAAATACAATTTAATGTCATGACGCGCATAATATTGTGTATGTATACATTGTTTTGGAACTATTTTTACGTCGTTTCCGGAAATCTCGAATAAAAACCGGCAGCCTTCCGGCGGCCGGCGGGTAGTATAAAATGTTATATTGTTTTTTTGCCGAGACGGCGCGGGGGCGGACGCTTACTGTTCCAGTAAAATTGGCGCCAACTTGTACGGCCGCGGAGTAGGAAGACGGTCATCCACACACAGTCGTTACGATTTATATCTTAGGCGTCGGACCACTATGATATACGCGTACAACACATATGTATGTATATTGTATTACGATGTTACGATCTTCTTAGGCACGGTCACAGTTATATCCGGTCGGTGGTTAATCGTTCTTTGGACGGTTTTATCGGACCACTCACATAAAATCGACCCATCCGCCGTGTGACGTCCGCGTTAAGTTTCCGACCGATACGATACGAATATTATGCAATTTATAATAATACACGTTATTGTTTTATCACGCCGGCTGCACATTACATTTACGATGTTATTACTGTACTGCGTCGTTAAAACGTCAGTCGGTAGACCGATATTGTCATTACGCGATCGTACGATTTTATATTTACCGGGTCGAGGTCAGGTTAAACGATACATTCCGCAGTGTCATATATTCATGGATTCGTTCAGGCGGTGCGGTGTCCATTATTACGTGTTTGCATATAATATTACAATAATATCTTCGACAAGAGTTGACCCCAAAAATGTGTTTTTCTGTCACTATCGTCATCGCACGAAGCATCTCTTGCACGCGTCCCGAAACTTGAAAGTGACGTCGATCATTAATAATAATTAATTTATCTACATTTATAAGAGACAAAAAATGTTTCTACCTTTTTAGTTATTATGTCCTCTATGCATTCCTAAACCGTTCATTCGATTGCGATGAAATTTGGTACAGATTAGACATCGGGGAAGTAGATGGGCTACATTTACAAAAGGGTAAATAAGAGGTCCAACCCGGGGAGGTTCTCAAACAAGGATTTTGTGAGATTTACGATGGACATTTTGGTTTATAAATCGTTGCTATTGGTCTTAGTAAAAATTATTACTATTATTAATGCGATAATCCTGTGTATTTACTACAGAATGTATCGAGTTCAAACCACTGTTTCGGTGGACCAATTTTTTAAATTTGTTTGATACTATAGTGTTTAATTATACACTTATACGTATGCACCACGTGGGGTCCGCAATCTACCGCCTACCTGATAATATACTGCTCGCATAATCATAAGCTAATCTCGCGGAAAACGCAGATCGGGATGGCTATGAATTAAAATATAATTTACACTTAAAAAGACATGCTTCCACAGCGTGTTATATCCAAAAGTAGTTACAAAAACTTAGCCATAGCAAAGCATTGCCCTTTATGCTATTAGTACTATACATACATATAGTTCTTATTCCAAAAATACCATAATATAATATAATAATAATAATAATAATGATAATAAAATATATCTATATAGTA
>NC_042494.1:38530101-38532758 GCF_005508785.2 Acyrthosiphon pisum | reverse complement strand
AAAGTTAACTCTTTGATAGGTACATTATTCATGTGTCTGATATACCTGAAAACAAATGTATTAAGGGTTTAACGTAAATTATCAAACCTAAAATATATTATTAAAGTATTTATAAAGCGTAAAACATACTTATAAGGTAACAATAAATAATTATCATCAAGTCAAAGTTAAAATTAACTTAAATTACTAATTAGGTTATGAATTATTATGGAACAAAAAATTTACAATTACAATTAAAGTATCTAGATGAACTACAAACAAAGAGTATAGGTAGTTTATACAATATCATCATATTGCACCGGATACACGACACGATAAGAATTTTACATATTTTACAAACAATGTCTAGTTATGATTTTGAATAAAAAAAATGGCATTTTACAAATCGTGTCACGTACGATTTGCACACATACTAAAAACAAGGGTTCAATAATCAATTTCCAGAAGGTAATATCATACACGTACTTCTACACTGCAATGAAAATAATATCATAC
Organism: Acyrthosiphon pisum; assembly: GCF_005508785.2. Taxonomy (NCBI): domain Eukaryota; kingdom Metazoa; phylum Arthropoda; class Insecta; order Hemiptera; family Aphididae; genus Acyrthosiphon; species Acyrthosiphon pisum. The sequence goes on along the minus strand of NC_042494.1, from coordinate 38,532,263 downwards.
AGTGGAAAAACCTTAGCATTATTTCAGTTATAAGATTATAATATTACTATTATCGAAACGTTTTGTTGTCTATTTCGTCACAATAATAGTACCGTTTTTCAATTTCATTAAAATATAGTATTTAATAAACTATGAAACGTAAAAATGTATATAAATTATATTATGCGTTCAATAAACGTCTTAATATACGAACATTTCTTTGTATTAACATTTTTATATATTTTGTGAAATACCTACATAATAATTCGCCGATATTTCATAATGACGAGCGCACCTTTCTGTTGACATAATAATATGATTTACTTTCAATACGGGTACACCTACGGATACAGCTACAATATATTATAAATTCGTTGTAAACTTTTCGAACAATCATTTTTTTTTTTTAATACAATTCTAAAAGATGAAATCTCGAGTTATTCCGAATTTTAAAATGTAACAAAAATGAAAAAAAAAACGGGAAAACGTGAAAACGACGGGAAAATATCTGCTTGATAACGAACGCTGACATTTGTTAAATTGTATTCAAGTTTGCCGTAAATATTAAAAATCCGACAGTTGAGAATTAAGTTATTATTTTTTTTTACGTATGTTCTATACACATTTTATTGGTTTTTTTTTTCCCGATCGTTGTTCAATGATGCATATCGTTTCGTCTTATGACTACGGAGTTTTTTCAACTTAACAGAATAGGTGCACGAATTTATGATACATGTTGGAAAACAAAATAGTACAATATCAATCCACAAACTTGAATGGCTTGATCACCAAACATTGTTTGTATAACTATTTGCTCGACTACAAAACTCGCGTATGCAACAAGATTATACCCGCCAAGTCGTCGTCGAGTGACACGGTGGTAATTGCTTCATTTAAAATTTACGATTCCAGAATTGGCTTTATTTATGAACCATGTCAGCGGAGGCTGAGGAACATAATTGTTGTTTTATCGGAATTTTATTTTTTCGTCCACCTACCCACACAACGACCATTGATTAAAAACAAACAAGACGGTTTATAAAAACACCGTGGCGTATTTTTATTTCAGTACCCGCTCCGAATTCATCCGAATTATATCATGACGTGCATTTGAACACCAGTTTGTGTGTATGTGTGTGTGTGTGTGTGTGTGTGTGTGTGTGTGTGTGTGTGTGTGTGTAACTCTCCACGACTGTGAGCTGCTTCAAATCTTTAGCACGACAAACCACGAGAACGTGGAATATATATATTGTGCTCTATTGTAACTGCGGTAAATATTTAGAAATGCCAAATTTTGCCAAAACTAGGTCAAAAGGCAATTTGTGAAATAAAGCCTAAACTGCCTGACACGACAAGATACATTTAACACAGTGTACGAGGAAATAAAGTTTTTGGGTTTTGAGAACTAATTTATGTACTTGCTTATTATAATCTAATTATAAACTGTTAATGGTATTAACTGCCATGGACACATATCGGCACAAGTATTAAATTAAAACAGAGCAATTAGGTTCGGGCGTATGATAAAAAATAAGGTTACCGAAGTATAGCCTGTGATACACTAAATGCCCAGTTTGGAAGCTTACAGTTTATACGTATTTGCAATATAATATTATAATTTATAAGGAAGATTTTTTTTCTATGTCAGATGCGATCGTTTTTTGTCACTTTCCTTCGGGTATTTATTGCGATAAAAGTGTGTTTTCTTATACATTTTTAGGACGCGAAAACATTTTTCCCGTTTTAATTTTATACTACGAGTGGAATTTTTTTATTATTTTTAAATGCTGATACGCAAACAAAAATACAGTTTATTGTTTACCTACAAGTACAAAATGTTTAATGTAGAAAGTTTACCTTCTGAACAACTTATTTTAGAGATACTTCTTATTCGATGTATGCTCTGAATTTTTATAAATGATAATCTATGATTAATGTCCTATACATTTTATATTATTTTAAGGATATGAAATTAAAAACAAAAGTCGTTTCAAAAAGTAAATAGAAATGTATAACTTTCAGTACCTAAATTAATGAATAATTCATGCTGAACAATATTTTAAAAGAGGATTAATAGCAATCTTTCCTAACACATAGTTATAGCGTTGGTAACGTATGAAATACGTTTTCAAGTCATTAAAAAAGAAAAACATAACATAGAAATGACTTGCAAAACGATCGTC
>NC_042494.1:38526048-38530001 GCF_005508785.2 Acyrthosiphon pisum | reverse complement strand
TTAATAATTTGTAAGCTTTATGAATATTGGCAGTCTGTGACAATACATAATATTATATTATATAGTAACTATTATCACACCACGTCATGTGCGATAATAATGTCTCTGAACGTTGTACTCGCCAAAGCGGGTTTGCATTAATATTTAATTCTTATACCTAGATGGTGGTTGAAAATACTTTGACTTAATAAATTATTTATGTTTATTATTATTAATGTGTGGTATTAAAAACGAATACCTACGATGGGGGAGGGGGCGATGAGAACTACGCGTGCCCCTGCGTAAAGAATGACTTGATGAAATAATTTTGGCCATTAAATAATAACTGTCGTCAAAATTATTCTATAGTAGGTAAATGTTTTTTAAATAAATGCCATGCATTGTATGGCTTAGCCAGTGACTAGGTTTGAAGTAAAGTTGTTATTTTCTTTGCGGAGCTGCTGCAATGATAATATAATGTAAATGATTATCTTTCAAAATTGGTTACAACTTACATTATTTGTGAATGTGCAAATCAATAATCGGAAAAGTATTTACCAGATTTCTCCGAATGTTGCCTTGACGTGTCATCGACGTCCTCGAAGGTGGATGTAGGAATGAAAAGGTCAGGGGATAGACACATTATAGGCAAATCTATAAAATATTATAGGTATTGATAAGGGCCGATATTGTACACATTTTTAAAAATTAACTGACAAACATTAAAGGTATATATTTTTAAGTATAGTGTCAGACCATGCCACCGGTTACGCACGTATTATTCGGTTGCCGGCTTGCAAAACCCCAGTAGATTAAAGTAAGTTCGTAGTACAGCCCTCGTCGATGAATGTATATTATAGGCGTCACCGCTAGCACATAATAATATTCTTTGTATATACTGCAGCTGTGTATATTATAATAGTATGAAATAATGTGTATAAAACGATATACAGATACGAGGTCTTGATTCGATATTCAAACGAATATTATAGTACACAATTTATCGATACGTGTGTGTGTGTGATGTGAATTGAACGTCCTGGAGGTGACCTGATTATCCTCTTAAAGTTCTTCCCTCAAAGAAATACGATTTATCCTCGCGGTCGGCGGTTGGGGCTATTAAGACTGCGTCGCAGCGCATTCCAATCGTTCATCATTATAATATTATAAAATATATACATTTTGTGGAACGCCGGAAGCGGCTGCCGAGTCAGTTGTGGCAGTGGCTGCGGTGGTGGGTGGCTTTCCCGCAGTATACATATTATCATATATGCTATATACACGCTGTATCGGTTTTAACAACGTCGGTCTGGTCCTCGCAAACATAAATAGGTTATAATATATTATATAGGTACTTTGTGATTCAAAAATTTGTATTTTTCCCTCATCCGAGCTTTCTCCCGCGAGCAGCCACCGTCATCGGTACATCGAAATCGGCTTTTGCGTGTCTCCGCGAATTTTCTCCTCCGGTAGACTTTTCACATCTGACGTATTGATATTACACACACACACACACACACACGTGTACGCGCTCGCTCGCACACGTGTACGCGGTCCTTTTTATCATCCCCTGGGGCAGGTCGACCTGAGAATATAATAAGTCTATACAAAACCGTTTTATGAATATTTCATATACTCCGCGTTCCACCTTCCAGCCGGTATGTGTGTGTGACAAACCTATAGTGTGTTCGCGTGGGATAGAAGGATATACGAATTGTGCGGGTCGGGCATGGTGGTGTACCTTGTGAGAAGAAACAAAACTTACTCAAAGGAAATAAAAATAAAAGAAATAGAAAACGAGGGCGTGATCGACGGGTGGGCGGGTGGTGGTAGAGGGATGAAACGCGATGCAGTAGCTGTTGTACGTATATCTTGTATTTTATATTATATACATGTGTGTGCGTGTGTGATGTGTAGTATATGCAGTGCCATAGTACGATATAATTTTATTGAGATTTCGGTGCGAGGATGACTCTGGTACACGGGCGAACTGCACGGACGGATGGACGGACGAGAGAATGGATACAATGTAATATAAACTTGCACGTGTGTAGGTATATAAATATAATATATATAAGCTACACGCCGTATATACAATCGCCGTTACGTGTAAAGCATGATTTCGGAGTTATGCCCATCGGATTACACGTCACGTGCTTGTCGTAACTTTTCGCGTAATCGGAACGACATTAATATTCGATGATGACTGGATGCGTATGCGTGTTCGAAACCGGTAGTATTTTATCATGTGTGCGGTGGTGTTGTATACGAGCAGTGTACGTGCAGGGGCGCAACCGTTTAAATTATTATATCGAGTGGTTTTCGTATAGCAGTCATACCATATTATATATATATGACTAATTGTATTATCTTATGAGTCTGCGTAGGCTGTGCAATTTGTGCAAGAGTTAGAGCTTGAAATGTAGTTCGGATACAATTTTAGCAATATTCCGTGTGACGACTTTACGCGGTCCTTTTTGTACCGAGTCTTTTCTTATCGCACACGCAATACTTAACGTCGCCGAAAAGTGCCATACACCCATACCTAAGCACCTGACCTAAGTGCGTTGGTCACGCTAATTGGCATGGGACGCGTCACCGTTGCACGCCCAATTTATCGCCGCCAACCGACCGGTTTTTGTATGGCGTCACCTGAACTACGGCGACGCCCACAAAAGGCCGCTGGCTCTTATTTTAAAGATGCTTTTTCTTAAAACCTGTACAATATTATAAGTTGTATAATTTATAACCTTTATGTTATTTTTCAACGTGTAACCTAAGCACTCACGTTGGATCGACGGCTGTGTTCTGTTCTATAACTGTGTTCTCTTTTGAGTAACCAATAGACTATCTTTCTTCGACGAAGCGTTAACCTTCCTGGGTCACTGTCTAAGTGTCACCTATTATCCGCAAGCAACGCGACAGATTAATGTCATCGTTTCGAGTAACCTACGACCTACCCTACTCACCGTATAACAGCAACCACCCATCCAGTAAGCAGAATGGAGATAGTGATCTTTATTGTAATAACTATTTATTTTAATTTAAGCAGTACGCATCATAGTATAATATACCACTTGTACGTTACGGTACTATATCATTATAAATTGTATTAATAATTTTCTTGTCGTAGTAACGCACTATTTATATACTTAATAGTGTTATTCATGCTGACATCAAACCAGGCAGATTACCAAGAAAACTAAATTGTTTTTTGTCACAAAATGTGACAACGTGACCGGCAATACGAATGATATAATATGATGCATGCACTGAATTTTTTAGATAATCTGGATTTTTATAAATTTAATATTCGGTTTTTAACGATCAGTCATTAAGTTTAAAAATTAAATTTAAAATTATTCAAGTAATCCATATCACTGAAAATATATTTTTAGTTTTTAATCAAATGACAAAATAAATAAATAAAATATTTATACTCAAAAATACTGTTTTGTAACGAAATAAATTATGTAAACACGTCAATGTTATTTTAAATAATGAGTGTCTTACGTTAAATGAATCACCTGACACCCCTTATAACCATTTATTAGGAAAATAATTTTATAAAAGAAATCAATAATAATGGAAATATTTAACCATTAATTGTCAATAATTTACCAAATAGTCATATTATGGTGCAAAAAAAAATACACATCATTGTGAAATCAATACATTCATCGCTCCACTCAGAATCTAAAACAGCATTACAATTTTAATATAAAAATTGGTTTCTCAAAAATGGAATTTTAGAAATGTATGGTTTATTAGCATTGTTTTTAACAGTTAACAATATTTAACCTTATATAGTTGCCACATGATAATTCCTGAAATAAAGTTTTTGTATCGATACCATGAAAAAAAATTGATGATTTTAACAAATAATAGGATTACATATACTTTATTATAAACTTAATTAAAGTAGACTACTGCTAAAATGGTTTTCAAAACTTAAGACGTTTCTCTGAGTATAA
>NC_042494.1:38520047-38525998 GCF_005508785.2 Acyrthosiphon pisum | reverse complement strand
AATTAAGATTACTCAGTTTCTATATTTAAAAACATGACAAAACACCGAAAACAACATAAAAAAATCCCTATTTTGTATATTTAATGAAATCTATGTATAACTGAGTATTTTAATAGATAAATGTACATTTTTTCAATAATTGATAAATTATAATTATTTCAATCAAAAATATTATTTATATTAGTAGCAATAACTTATTAAATTATTAATATTAAGTTATAACTAACAAATATAAATCATGCTGATATTATACAATTTTAATTTTTAACAATAAATTTAATGAAATTAAATAAAAATATTGGAATAAATTGTTATGCTTAACAATTAAAAATGATGGGATAAAAAAATTAATATTTTTTGGTTAGTTAAACAAATATTGTATTTTATATAGTTCTTAAATTATAATTAATACTAGTAACTACCATAGTTTAATTAAATAAAAACAAAACACGGACCTATAATAGTAAGCTGCAGTTGAAAGAGAAACATATATAATTGGATTACAATATTATAATAAGTTGTATTTCATATTTTATACCTATACTCTGTACATAATATTATAATATTATTATAATACATAGTTTGGTCTATACAAACATACCTATATGGTTATACGGTATATACTATATAATGCATGAGTAGATTGGTGATATTTTTCAGCCAAGTAAATAATATAAATCTAAGCAACCTACAATAACATTATTTTTCTTTATTTTTCTAGTTAAGAAATTTTATCTGTACGTATGTACCAACATTTATTATTCTATTCCAAATTTGCCCTTGATTAAGTAATATTCTACAATGAAGTATGGAAGTAACTAAAATAATAAGCTAAATAGTTAATATTTAAGCAAGTAAAATATAACTACTCAATACATTTAAATATTAATTTAAAGCATTAGGTACTTACATATGGGTTGAATGAAGCGTAAGAAAATATTTATGATTGTTGATTGTTGAAATGGCATATGCATATCAATAAGGTTAGAATGTTTATTATTTTGCATATTTTTTTAGGTTGTACAATAGCATTCATTCTTATACAGAAATATGTTTCATGATATCTGTATTCAAAATATCAAAATTTTATTTTGCATATAATTGCATATTTTACCATTTTTTTTTTTAAAGTGCATAATTTGTGTTTTTTCTGTTTTTAAGCGAATCTTTGACGGTTTTCGATGCAAAATGCTGTAAAACACCGTAATTTTATATTTTACTGAATCTTATATAAGTTTGATTATTTGTATTTCACAAATTATTACTTATTTATTGTTGAGAATTCAATATGGTTACACCTATAGGTACCTACGGAGTACCTACTTAAACAGAATTGTCGATAAGCTTCGTCAAGTATCACAATCAAAACTTATCTTAAAACTGTAAGCCATTACAATTTTATAAGATATTTTAACAGAACATTTAATAATTTATAGTTAGTTTCCATCTTGTCTACGACCGATGTAGAGTACTGTATATTGCGCGTTTCGTGTTTTATGATAATTTAAATAAATACAATTTTTTACATAGAGATTTTTTGTTTAATAGATTCAAAAACGTATTAGCACCAACCAGACAATGATTTACAGCGGGACATTTAAAACAAACTTGAATTATTTAATGCAACTCTTTTTAATTTGTATTATATTTTATTTAATTTTTTTCAGTTTTTTCAATTTGTCTATATGTTTATTTCATTTTTCGTCCAATAATTTGTTTATTTTTTAATGCATATTTTTCAAATTTTTCATGCATATTGAGTTGGTTTTTACTTTATTAGTGCATAAGTGCATAAATATTCATACATTTTTTAGTGCATAAATATCCTAACCCTACATGTCAATATAAAGCGTCTATATAATACCAGCTATGTCGTTAAAAGCAACCAACATCGTAGTTTACAGTTTTTCACATGTTTTGTTTTCTTCGCAAACATTTTGAAAATGTCTGTTTCATTAATATTAACAATATATTGTTAGAGGTCAACATTGTCATTAAAATTATAACTGTTCGTATACTATGAATCAGGTGATAGAATATGTTCAATCTTATTCCAACTTAAACCAAAATTGAATAATATTTTGACTGTAATCTACGATAGTAATACCTTTGCAGGGTTAACTTATTCCAAGTTTTAAGTTAAGCACATAATATAAAGAATTTTGCGGAAACCTATAATTAAAACTATTACATTTTTATATGAATCGGTGACGAGCCGCAAACATGTCAAATCTAAATCTATTTAATTATTTTGTACATACATTCCTTTTTAAATGGATAAATTGTTTACATGTATAATATTTGATTGATTCAATCGAATGTATTGTAGATATTTAATATTGTAGTTATATTTATTAAATTTAATTTTACATGAAAAAGTTGTTGTCCAATGAATTATAAATGAATTAATGAATTAATAATGTAGCAATCACCTTAGGATGGATGGACTAAATTTTAAAAATCCAGGACACTAAAATTGAACTCGTAAAAATAGGTAATCATGTAGCTATATATTTCCCTCACAAAGATTGACCCATCAGGAACCTTATCGATATCTCGATATGCCAATCAACTCTTATTTTATAGTATACAGTAAGTATACACTTTAGAGCACACTAATAAGTTATATTGTATATTATATTGATATAAATATAAGTACCTATAATATAATATTATTATGTTTTCCATAATCACATACACTCATAGTTCATACTATACCATAGTAGATACTAGAGACATTAAAAATTGTAAAATAAAATTATATAATTATAGTTGAAGACGTTACGAGGGTCGTGTTTGCGATTTTAATCCGTTTTTTGCCCAGTTTGTAATAGGTAATGTATTAAGTTACATTATTCTATTTAGCTTCAAAATAATATTTAAGAAACTCATCAAATGTAAACAATGATAAAATAAACTTGATATCGCGTAATGTCGAACAGTTCTAAAACAATAATGGTGACGTTGGCCATCACTAGTAAGTAGTAGGTTTAAGTGTTTTTATATTTCGTTCATCAGATGTGGTATTATAAAAATAAACTCATAGATGATAATTATATCATCATATCGATCATTTTATAAGTTTAATTGTTCAAATGTTCACAAAGTTTTTCATTTGGCATGACTGCACGAATAGATTTTTCGTTTATACCGCACTTTGTAGACATTTCAAAAGGAGACATTTTTTTTTAGAAATGTGATGGTTTTTTCAAAGTTTACACAATGCAGACGATGCAGGTCCGTCTTTAATAGCCAAACTTTTGTAGTATTCTTATCGGGTGACTGAAAACTAATGGGGCGATCACTTCGCAAGTATCAAATAATAAAATTCAGACCACATAAGATATTATTATGTATTTTCCATCTATACTGTGTTCGATTTTTCAAAACGTTCATAATAAAACCATAGCACATCAGCAACAATGACACAATACATACACGAAGTCGTACAGTTTATAGCAAAGCGCTCAAAAGCGATTTCAGTTTTATCAATTTTAGTAGGTACTTAATGCGTAATTTATTCTAATACTATATATTCAGCGTAGTATAATATTTTAAAAGACAAAACCACATTAGGTCAACAAAAATGTTCAGGACAGCTCTATTAAATATGATCTAATATTAATAATATGTAATAACACTACCCACTACTCTCTATAGGTACCTACCGGCTACCATTAATTATTGGGTATATTATATACAATTACAATTTTACATGTGAATAGAATTTGTGAGAAATAATTTACTTTTTGACAGCGAATTTATGAACAATAATGATATGTACCGAGAAGGAAACTTTTAATAGCCCAGGTAGTTACTTTTCAAATTATTATTTATTTTTAATTTGATATAGCCGCATATAATAGGTATTATTAAAATTTAAAATAATAAAAGTCTTGTGCATGCTAGGTACGATAATATGTGTATAGATGGCCAGTTTTTTTTAGGTAAAATATTTTTAAATATAATTTTACATTCATTTAAATGTCAAAAATACTATACATAGTCTCTATACTAATATTGTTGTTATTATTATCATTACAACGTACCTATCTATGTAACTATTCCGATTTTCTCATAATATTATGTTGGACTTCCAATCCGCGAGACCTATTTATACAACTTGAATTCGACTCTGCAATAGTATACCTATACTTGAATAATAATATTATGATGGATTTTCGTACATTCAATTAAATCCACCCAGTATGCGATTCGTGTATTAAAATACAATTTAATGTCATGACGCGCATAATATTGTGTATGTATACATTGTTTTGGAACTATTTTTACGTCGTTTCCGGAAATCTCGAATAAAAACCGGCAGCCTTCCGGCGGTCGGCGGGTAGTATAAAATGTTATATTGTTTTTTTGCCGAGACGGCGCGGGGGCGGACGCTTACTGTTCCAGTAAAATTGGCGCCAACTTGTACGGCCGCGGAGTAGGAAGACGGTCATCCACACACAGTCGTTACGATTTATATCTTAGGCGTCGGGCCACTATGATATACGCGTACAACACGTATGTATGTATATTGTATTACGATGTTACGATCTTCTTAGGCGCGGTCACAGTTATATCCGGTCGGTGGTTAATCGTTCTTTGGACGGTTTTATCGGACCACTCACATAAAATCGACCCATCCGCCGTGTGACGTCCGCGTTAAGTTTCCGACCGATACGATACGAATATTATGCAATTTATAATAATATACGTTATTGTTTTATCACGCCGGCTGCACATTACATTTACGATGTTATTACTGTACTGCGTCGTTAAAACGTCAGTCGGTAGACCGATATTGTCATTACGCGATCGTACGATTTTATATTTATCGGGTCGAGGTCAGGTTAAACGATACATTCCGCAGTGTCATATAATCATGGATTCGTTCAGGCGGTGCGGTGTCCATTATTACGTGTTTACATATAATATTACAATAATATCTTCGACAAGAGTTGACCCCAAAAATGTGTTTTTCTGTCACTATCGTCATCGCACGAAGCATCTCTTGCACGCGTCCCGAAACTTGAAAGTGACGTCGATCATTAATAATTATTAATTTATCTACATTTATATAAGAGACAAAAAATGTTTCTACCTTTTTAGTTATTATGTCCTCTATGCATTCCTAAACCGTTCATTCGATTGCGATGAAATTTGATACAGATTAGACATCGGGGAAGTAGATGGGCTACATTTACAAAAGGGTAAATAAGAGGTCCAACCCGGGGAGGTTCTCAAACAAGGATTTTGTGAGATTTACGACGGACATTTTGGTTTATAAATCGTTGCTATTGGTCTTAGTAAAAATTATTACTATTATTAATGCGATAATCCTGTGTATTTACTACACTACTACAGAATGTATCGAGTTCAAACCACGGTTTCGGTGGACCAATTTTTTAAATTTGTTTGATACTATAGTGTTAAATTATACACTTATACGTATGCACCACGTGGGGTCCGCAATCTACCGTCTACCTGATAATATACTGCTCGCATAATCATAAGCGAATCTCGCGGACAACGCAGATCGGGATGGCTATGAATTAAAATATAATTTACACTTAAAAAGATATGCTTCCACAGCGTGTTATATCCAAAAGTAGTTACAAAAACTTAGCCATAGCAAAGCATTGCCCTTTATGCTATTAGTACTATATATACATATAGTTCTTATTCCAAAAATACCATAATATAATATAATAATAATAATAATAATAATAATAATGATAATAAAATATATCTATATAGTATTGATAATATTGTGATACCACAACTAACCACATTACGCCCACGATTTTCCATAAACATAATAATACGGTCCGTACATGAAACACGGTGCTTACCATTTTGATTGTTATCATTGCTATTTTTCGACTGTATTTGTACGTATGTACGATTATTATATTATATGCCTCATTTGCCGTATTCATCACCGTGTAGAT
>NC_042494.1:38494278-38519901 GCF_005508785.2 Acyrthosiphon pisum | reverse complement strand
TTTTTTTCGTATTTATTTTATGATACTAAAATGTTTTCTTTAAAAATGTTCTAATACCTAATCATTTTTTTTTTTTGTATTTGTTATGTTGCTAATGTTGAAACTTAGACTTATAAATTACACAGATATTTTTGAGTTAATATCAGTAAAATTAACTTCTTTGATAGGTACATTATTCATGTTGCTCTGATATACCTGAAAACAAATGTATTAAGGGTTTTAACGTAAATTATCAAACCTAAAATATATTATTAAAGTATTTATAAAGCTTAAAAGATACTTATAAGGTAACAATAAATAATTATCATCAAGTCAAAGTTAAAATTAACTTAAACTACTAATTAGGTTATGAATTATTATAGAACAAAAAATTTACAATTACAATTAAAGTATCTAGATGAACTACAAACAAAGAGTATAGGTAGTTTAGTTTATACAATATCATCATATTGAACCGGATACACGACACGATAAGAATTTTACATATTTTACAAACAATGTTTAGTTATGATTTTGAATAAAAAAATTGGCATTTTATAAATCGTGTCACGTACGATTTGCACACATACTAAAAACAAGGGTTCAATAATCAATTTCCAGAAGGTAATATCAATATATCATACGCGTACTTCTACACTGCAATGCAAATAATATCATACAGTGGAAAAACCTTAGCATTATTTCAGTTATAAGATTATAATATTACTATTATCGAAACGTTTTGTTGTCTATTTTGTCACATTAATAGTACCGTTTTTCAATTTCATTAAAATATAGTATTTAATAAACTATGAAACGTAAAAAACCGAATAATATTATGCGTTCAATAAACGTCTTAATATACACGAACATTTCTTTGTATTAACATTTTTATATATTTTGTGAAATACCTACATAATAATTCGCCGATATTTCATAATGACGAGCGCACCTTTCTGTTGACATAATAATATGATTTACTTTCAATACGGGTACACCTACGGATACAGCTACAATATATTATAAATTCGTTGTAAACTTTTCGAACAATCATTTTTTTTTTTTAATACAATTCTAAAAGATGAAATCTCGAGTTATTCCGAATTTTAAAATGTAACAAAAATGAAAAAAAAACGGGAAAACGTGAAAACGACGGGAAAATATCTGCTTGATAACGAACGCCGACATTTGTTAAATTGTATTCAAGTTTGCCGTAAATATTAAAAATCCGACAGTTGAGAATTAAGTTATTATTTTTTTATACGTATGTTCTATACACATTTTATTGGTTTTTTTTCCGATCGTTGTTCAATGATGCATATCGTTTCGTCTTATGACTACGGAGTTTTTTCAACTTAACAGAATAGGTGCACGAATTTATGATACATGTTGGAAAACAAAATAGTACAATATCAATCCACAAACTTGAATGGCTTAATCACCAAACATTGTTTGTATAACTATTTGCTCGACTACAAAACTCGCGTATGCAACAAGATTATACCCGCCAAGTCGTCGTCGAGTGACACGGTGGTAATTGCTTCATTTAAAATTTACGATTCCAGAATTGGCTTTATTTATGAACCATGTCAGCGGAGGCTGAGGAACATAATTGTTGTTTTATCGGAATTTTATTTTTTCGTCCACCTACCCACACAACGACCATTGATTAAAAACAAACAAGACGGTTTATAAAAACACCGTGGCGTATTTTTATTTCAGTACCCGCTCCGAATTCATCCGAATTATATCATGACGTGCATTTGAACACCAGTTTGTGTGTATGTGTGTATGTGTATATGTGTGTATGTGTGTGTGTGTATGTGTGTATGTGTGTGTGTGTGTGTGTGTGTGTGTGTGTGTGTAACTCTCCACGACTGTGAGTTGCTTCAAATCTTTAGCACGACAAACCACGAGAACGTGGAATATATATATTGTGCTCTATTGTAACTGCGGTAAATATTTAGAAATGCCAAATTTTGCCAAAACTAGGTCAAAAGGCAATTTGTGAAATAAAGCCTAAACTGCCTGACACGACAAGATACATTTAACACAGTGTACGAGGAAATAAAGTTTTTGGGTTTTGAGAACTAATTTATGTACTTGCTTATTATAATCTAATTATAAACTGTTAATGGTATTAACTATTAACTGCCATGGACACATATCGGCACAAGTATTAAATTAAAACAGAGCAATTGGGTTCGGGCGTATGATAAAAAATAAGGTTACCGAAGTATAACCTGTGATACACTAAATGCCCAGTTTGGAAGCTTACAATTTATACGTATTTGCAATATAATATTATAATTTATAAGGAAGATTTTTTTTCTATGTCAGATGCGATCGTTTTTTGTCACCTTCCTTCGGGTATTTATTGCGATAAAAGTGTGTTTTCTTATACATTTTTAGGACACGAAAACATTTTTCCCGTTTTAATTTTATACTACGAGTGGAATTTTTTATTATTTGTAAATGCTGATACGCAAACAAAAATACAGTTTATTGTTTACCTACAAGTACAAAATGTTTAATGTAGAAAGTTTACCTTCTGAACAACATATTTTAGAGATACTTCTTATTCGATGTATGCTCTGAATTTTTATAAATGATAATCTATGATAAATGTCCTATACATTTTATATTATTTTAAGGATATGAAATTAAAAACAAAAGTCGTTTCAAAAAGTAAATAGAAATGTATAACTTTCAGTACCTAAATTAATGAATAATTCATGCTGAACAATATTTTAAAAGAGGATTAATAGCATTCTTTCCTAACACATAGCGTTGGTAACGTATGAAATACGTTTTCAAGACATTAAAAAAGAAAAACATAACATAGAAATGACTTACAAAACGATCGTCTTTTGTAAAAATAAACTGTATTCACTATTCGCTTATGTTAACACACCTATACCTATAACACAGTGTTACAAAACAAAACTTCTTTTAACAAAATAGGTACTATATTATATTGTATAGGAACTCATAAAACACACTTCTTTTATATCGTTCAAAGTTGTAGGTATAATATTGGTTTGTATGCGTGAGGAAGTTTCCTTTGTCACCACGTAACGACTTTTACAATACTCTATGGTCGACCACTCGGTTGATGTGTATATTATCACTATAATATAGTTATAGTTGGTTCACCACGTTTTACTTCTCTCCGACTATCGGAGAGTGTACCTACATTGTTGTTATTTTAACATTATGCTGCACTGTCTTATGGTGTTATGTAACATTTACCTTGTACATACGCCACTATATAATAAAATACTATATGCGTGTTTAGTGTTTACAATATATTGTATAATATGAGCCATGAGCGTATAAAGAACGACGCATTGTCCACTATAGACTCGAGTAGGTACTAACGTCATAGTGTATTTTCGAAAACGCACAAAAGCAAAACATTGTGTACCTACCTAACGCTCTTATACGAACTCCTGAAAAGTAAGCGTTTTCCTTTTTCCTGGATACCGAGTCTCCGATACACATACAGTCTCCGATACATTTTTTTTTTTGATAAAGGTAGATAAACTTCTAAGGAATCTTGTATTACATTTTAAAATGTTAGATCTAAAAAGAAAAATGTTTAGGAATTTCTAACTCAAAATAATTTACGTGATTTTTACTCCTTTTGTAAAATTTGAACTTTAAATGCTTATAAAAAAAAATGTGACTGGATTTTTAATATTTTTCAAATGTCATTGTAACAATCTCTATCAAGAGTCATCTATTAAATTTTCAAGCACTTTTACCCAACAAATACAATGTTATTGACATTCATTGAAAAAAAAACTAAAAAAATTGGAAACAGAAAATGTCCGTAAACGGTTCAAAACAAATCCAAATATTTTGAAAATTATATTGTGTATTGAAAATGCTAATATAAGCGACCAGTGAAAATGTCATGTATCTACGGTCATTTGTTTTAGAGTTAAACCAAAAACCAAAATTGATTTTGTCGTAAATCGATTTTGCGTAATAATTCCCGATTTTACTTAATTTTTTTTCTAGTTTTTTTGGGGACTTTAAAAATTACCGGGAATTTTAAATGTTGACCTCCTTAATGCACCAACTAGGGTTCACTTCATCATCGAACAATAGGTACTGAAGTAGAAAATCGAAGCATTATTTCGACTAATTATCGTGTACACAGATACAAATAAAAAAATTATTAAAAAAAACACATTATTACATTCGCTCCACTCAGAGTCTAAAACATCAGGGTGCAAAAAATATAAAAAGTTGAGTATGGCAAATATATCTTGATATAATGAAGGTAGATGCGGATTCGGATGTTTAAATTGAAATATGTACTGTTCTGTAGAATTATTAATCCAAACATCAACCATTACAGTTGTATTAGTACTTGTAAAGTAAAGTATTTGTTTAGTTTCGATATAAAAAAAATAGCCCACTTTAAAGTAAATGTTTGAAGTTGATTAGAGTTAGAATATACTTAATAAGAAATATTGTTAACTTTACAATATAGCTAGACAACTGATAAAAGTATTTTAAAAAAGAAATTCGATCACAGTAGGTATATTTAAAAGGAACATAAGTGGCATTGATGTTTTTTCTTATTTTGTTATATATTTGATTATGAAACACAAATATAGGGTAATATTGTTTTATATAATAGCTAATAAGTATAGCTACTGACCAGGACGGGAAAGTTGACACTGTCCATTCAACGTTCTGCAAGCAGTTCAAACGGTTTCAAACCCAGCTAATTCGAAAATAATTAAACTGTCATTAATTTCAGAACCCGAAATCCACAAAAGCCTGAAAAAAACTTTTTAGGGTATTAAACCTTAAATTATTTTAAACATAAAGAATTGAAATAATATTTTGAGCTTTTATCGTTTTGGATTTGAACTTCCCAAAATATAAATCATACTTTGATTGTTTAGTGTTTAATCCTTTACTTTTTTGAATGACTACATTGAGTTTTAATTTTATATTCTAAAACACAATATTTTTCTGAGTATTTAGTTACATGAAAATCGAATTTGGGGCGAGTAGTTTATGAGTTATAAATATTCAAAGCTTAGATGAGCGGAGTGGAGTGGTACGGGGTTACCCCGCGAAATGATTGTCTAATTCTCCAGTAAAAAACTTAAAAAATTATAAGAAAAACGTTCTTTTATAAGTGACTTGAAACTATGTAAAAAAATATTTTCAAAAAAATGTACACTTTTTGAAATAATGAGTGTTCAATGATAAAATAATTAGGTACCCGGTATACTTATATACTATATATACCTTGCACTAACATACTAGTTGTCACACGAAAGGAAAATTGTATAATTTTTTTGTAATTAATTTTTATTCAATAAATTATTCTTTAATAATGCTCGCCACAGGCCATAAAAAAAAATTAGCCAAAGGCCGCGTGTTTGACGTGTCTGCATTAAATTATATTTTGTGTATTTGTTTGAGGTGTAATAACATACATATTAATATAAGTACCTACTATACTTTTTATAATGAATAACTAATCTGTATAATTATATACCTAGGTGTACTTAGTATACCTACCTATATGAATAATAAAACTGTAAACGAAATGTTACAATCTGTACAAAACAGTTAATTGTTTCGAATAAAACGGTGATTTAATTTGTTTTTTTTTTTCAATTAATAAAACATTTTGTTGAAGGAATGGAAACAAAAGATAAATTTCATAGTTTAAAATAAATCAAATCGTTGTTATATTTACTTTGACTGTCGATGGTCAATGCTAAATAATAATATAACGTCTGAGATAAATTAATTTAGATAACGATATAAATTATAATATAATATTATGTTAATTATTGTGATAATATTATGAACGGTTGTTTGTTATTGTTATTCGGATATCTTCTCAGTCTTTTACATAGACAATAAACTGATAGAAATAAAAGAACACTATAGGGTTTAACAGTCGGGACGAGCTTTTTGACTTGCACTTATACATTACGAGTACCTAATCCTATTTACAGTTATAGCATAGCCAAGTCGTGAGAGACAAACTATCGTCACAAGCTGCAAACGAGGCCGTAGTTCGATGGTGCCACTGAATGTTGCGAATACGATGAACAGGAGCTTTAATATACTCCAATATTTTCCGAAATAATTATAATATCATACTATTAAGCTGTACATCCTTAGTATATTGTGCAGTGAATGACAAAATTATCCCGAGTATCCTGATAAACCTTAAACTACAAAATCTAAAATAGCCGAAAACGAGAGACGCCAACGTGGGTTTTAATTGTGTACTTAGCGCAGTAATGTAGGAAGGCCATATTATTATGTATAATACTCGTATCTAATGTGAGATTTATGTCCTTGTAGTTTTAATTAGACGGACAACTAATTAATTTAATTATGATATAAATAAATGATGTATATTATTATACAATATTATATAATATTAATTATATATCGTGCTAAATTATTATGATTAATAAATAATTATACATTGTATATATATTTCAATTAACGTTAGCATAATAATTTATTGTACCATTAGTTAATTTTTTTTCACGTAGGTACCTACTATGAACAGAATGTAATAATAGCTGATAAATACAGGTGGTTATATAGATTATTTGTAACCATACAATAAATTTTAAGGATTCTACCTTTTTTAGTTTTTTTTCTTAATAACATTTTTATTAAAACATTTTAATTATTTTACATTTTTCTTAAAAATCATTTTTCACCAATGCAATATTTTTTTTACTAGTTACTAGTCCAAATATAAAATAAACCATCAATTTGTTTTGCACAGTTCGATTACGTTGTATGAGTACAACAGTTGTATTACTATTTGTTTTTTTAGATTCTGAGCGAAGCCATGGAGCTATTGGTTTTACAATGGTGTTTATTTTTTTTTTTATATATCCTGTATACAAAATTTCTGCCAGAAGGAGTGCTTTGATTTCAACATATAGTATCTTATCTTTTAGCAAATTAGATCAAGACAGTACTTTAAAGAGGTCATTTTTCGATTTTCACAATAGTTATTTAATGCCACGAGAAAAACCACCGAAAAATTACGAAAAAACGCTCAAAATGGGATTTTAATTTCTAACGCTTTGTTTATCACCATAGAAACGAATAAAGATTTATAGTAATATTATAATATTAATTCAACTTACCTACATGATAAAATAAATAATAACAATATAAAATATCTAGACTGACAAATCGTCTTCGCTCAGAATCGTTTTTCTTATGCAATGATATTATTATATCATTGAATTCAAGTCTAATACAATCCATTATACAATGACCCACTTGTAAATCTACTGTACCTACAGCAGAGCGAAATCCATTTTTTTTATTTTATTTTTTTTAGTGATTTAAGTTCAAAAACAATAAATAATGATAAAATAGAACCTGTTAGACCCACGACGCTACATAATTGTGGCAAACTTTTTATCAAATGGGATTTCAAAATCAGAATTAAATGTTTAGAAATATTTGACTTTTTGTGCTAAGATGATTTATGAATGAGCAAAATTATCTTCTACTTCTAGCATACGTGATCTAAAATGTTCAGAGTGATCTGTCATAAATCATAATCTATCCCCGACGACCGCGGCTGCGTTCATGCAAAACCCGTGAATCGTGACACGTACATGGCACTCGACATGCGTTGGTATGGTTGATAAAAAATAAAAAAACATATTAAATGAAAAATACACGTTGTAACTTCGCGGTGTAATATTGTTATTATTATGTGTCGCGAGGAAATGAATAAAATGTCAAAAAATGCGCAGTAAAATGATTAATGATTATATAATAGCTTGGGGCCGTTATTTGATCAAAACGAAATTAACAGAATATCATAAATATTAAATATTTAATTTGATAAATTTTATCAACAATTTTTCAAAACAAAATATTAATTAACTTAGCTTTTACGGGTACAGTAAGGACAATATTATAATTTATTAAACCAGCTGTGGCTGTGCATACAATGTGTAGTATGTACATACACCGCGCGCCGTGCGCACATTTGTATAATATAACGTAGTAGTCAGACCCTTGTAACGCCTATTATATCGCATTAGTCGACTAGAAACTATCAACAAATAAAATAAAATATTAGCTTATATTTTAATTAAAACATTTTTAGGTTTGTAATTCAAAAAATAAAATGTGTATGGACATTAAAGTTTCAGTAGAATCAAACTGAAAGGATACCTATGTTCTTACAAATAATAATAACAAATACAAATAGTTGCGTTTGTTTGATATTGTTATTATTAAATTATAGTAAGTACCTACCTATTACAAACACTTGTAGACAAAATATAGTATTATTGATTTTCGAATAGCAACTACTTAAAATAATGATAAAATATTATACCTACGTTGTATTCTCAACGAAATTAATATTGTTCTTCGAAAAACCTAAGCCTTTTTACAATGGATTAGATAGATAATTTTCTAATTTTATTCTCATTGTAAAAATTAAACATTGTATTCATTGAAATACGTATTCATTTTCACGTGAATATATTGACAAGTATTGATCGACGCAAGCAGTTTTGATCTCGTCATTGTGTACTAGATGAACTTGGCCAAAGACGTAATTAGGGATTTTCTATAAGCCGGAAGACGGTAGTTTAAATTATCTTGGTTTTCTCCAAAAAAAAATTGTTAGCTAAAAGTAATGTGCCTTTATATTGCAGGTATTATGGTCTATTGAAATATCGGGTCGATGTAAGCTATTATATGCAAAATATAATAATATACTCTACCATAATACACAATATTAGAAATTCATTGAATAATTATATGGCTTACTGGTTACACAGATACACTATACGTGGTATATCGTGTATTGGTATTGTCTTATGGTCTATAATAATAATATGATAATAATTTAATGGTATGATGGGATACTATTTTGTTTTTACACATTTTTAGATATTGTGTCGGTAAACTTGGCTATAACTATTGTGGTAAGGCTTATGACTAGGGTTCGGATTTGAAGGCAATATAATCAATAAAAAAAACATTTAAAATGTAAAAAAAGTAAAAAAAAAGGCATTTAATTTATATAAAAAAGCAATTCATAAATATACAACAAATAAAATAGTGAACATTTTTTAAACACTTTCAAATGCACACATTTGAGAAAAATACAAATTAAAAATGAGCATGAACACTAAACTAAATTAAGTTTATGCTATTTGGTATAAATAGATTACCTTTTTCTTTAACCAGGTTTGTCCTAAGAATTAGTAAAAACAATTTTAAAAATTAAATTACTTGAGTTATACCAGTTAATTTAATGCAAAATAAACTAGTTGGTAAACAAATTGACTACCTACATGGTTTTGATAAGCTGTCTTCAGAAAAACGGTTACGGTTTGGACTTAATGACCATACCAAATACTCGATAAGACGATATCGATAAATATTGCAAAGAATAAAACCCATTTGTAGCGATAATACGTAAGCTGTGTATAAAATTATAAAATCAACTGAAAATTAAACACAAAAAAGGCATTTATAAGTAAAAAGACAAAATAAGACAAAAAAAAAAATGCATTCATCGTCTAAGAAATTAAATGAAACACATTTTTGCATAAAAATTATTTTTCTATTATGATTAATAAAAAAAAGGCATTTGCCTTCAAATCCGAACCCTACTTATGACAAACAATGTCAACCGTCATGAAATGTATTATAAATCTATGATTTTGCGAAACTGAATTCAATTTAAAATTACAAATAAAATTTCTCATTGTAAACGACAAATCCAAATAGTTTCTTTCAGATGTGATATCGTATCACTCGGTCGGTCGGAACGATTAAGAAAAAGTATACAGACTTTTACTTTTTAGCGAAAAGCAACATATATTTGTGAGTCATGACTTATTTGCCACGTGACTGAGTGTTGATGACTTGTATGAAAACACAGCACTAAGTTACACGAACGTATTTACACACACTAGTAAATTTGTGGATGTATTTCAACTTACATGAAAAGGGTCACTGGTTTTGAAGTAGAGGAAAACTTATTTTGATTGCAAAAGATAGGTAGCAACCATAAATAGACTTATTTAGTCGTACATAGCTAGAGGATTTTTTTTCATAATTTTAATATTATGCATTTATGAATGAAATAATACCTTGAGGTTATGCTAAGTCGTACTGGAAACAATGTGTATAGGTAGCAATATATACTAATTTTATATTTGGTATCATAACTGAACCTGCTATCAGAAAAGTATAATATTTATTGATTATATTTTGGTTTGTCAGACAATGTTATTGTATAGCATACAAAATAGTATATTAATTATCAATTAATAATTCATATTCTGTACTTCAATAATATTTTTAAGAAATTTTAAGAAAAAAGCTCATTTTAATGATTTTGGCTATTCGCCAACATTTGACAACATTTGAACTTGAAATGTTTATAAAAAAAATACTAAATAGTGTATTTTCAATAATTTATTGTTATTTGCCGCATGAACATGATGAAAATCTTTGTATTAATTTTTTGCGCCCTATCAATTTAGAAATGGTTTAACTTTATTAACATAAATATATAAATAAAAAAAAATAAAATAAAAAAATCATGTGTATAAAATATCTCAAAAAGTACCAACATATTAAGAAAATGATATATTAGTATATAAATATTTAATGAATATTTTAATTACGTTCCTACCTACGGACTGGCTAAATTTATTCATTTTTTTAATAGCAAAATAATTTGGTCAAAAACTGGTATTGCATAAATATGTCAGTTTTCAGTTTTTTTTCAGTTTTTCCTGGTTATTTTTAAACATTATGATGGGAATTATACATACAGTACGTTCGATAATGAAGGTACCTATGACGAAATATTTTGATCGAATGACCTTGAATTTGATTCGTATTTTCTTACTCAATAAACTCTAAAGGACTTTCCGCACATACCCAAAAAAAAAACAAAACATTTTTGAATTACACCCACCTTCCCCGCCACTTTCTTGGTTTTGATTTTAATGTAATTTTTCATGCTCTTCAACTTTTAAAGTTTTTCCTATCTAAATAATTGACGGTTGAGATTAAGAAGAAGGCACATTTTTTATTGTCCATCTACAATTTTACAAATGTCCGTGTGGGTTCATATGAATTGTTGAAAAATAAATTAGCTATCAAATCAGTTAGTTTTTATGATGGAAAAACCAACAACATTTTAAAATTATTTTATTTTATTCAAACCCATAATCCAATTTCTACCAGCTATTTTCTACCCGAAAATGACCCTTAAAGTTGAAGATTGAAGTATTTGTATTGCTCCGAAAAGTGATGACAGACATTCACATTTATATTTGAAGAATACAATACGTAAAAATAAAATATAAAATAAAAATAAAAAATATAAAACATAAAATTCAGTCGTATCGATGTAAGTATTATTATATAATAGTTATATATTTTTTTTTCAGTATTTTTCATTGAAACGACCCCAAGGTCTTTGTCAATGCTTATCACAAGTAGGTAGTAGAGAGATCATGAGATTGTGATCTATTTATCTATGTATATAAACGCATGAAACTAACCTCCCTCCTTTCACCAGGATGAGACATGTGCGGGTCATCACACCCAGTATTGTGGGACTTGGTTGGAAATTGGACGACAGCATGGTAAAATGGTGAACGCGAAGAACCACACAAATTTGTTTGGACTTTGCTATGAATCGAACCGGTATGATTGTGTGAGTCGCAGTCGACTGCGTGACCACTGTGCCACTCCAGCCCTATTATTATATAATATAGCGTAAATATCGGTAGATCACCCATTCTATCTACAACACTTGTTCGTAAATAGCTGTTTGTCAGTAGACTTTATACCGGTCAGACTGGTCCCATGCACAAAAATATATGATGTTGTCTTTCAAAAACATAAAAATAACATTTTTTTTTTTTTTTTTAAATGTTTTAAAAAACGTTGTTTCTTTTGGATATAATTAGTTACATTGGGTTTTAAATCATCATATTTTATTTTATTAGGTATGTACGTAAAACAATAAATTACCTATTCAAATTGGTTAACTAATCATCATCAATAAAACACCTAAAAATATTAAAGAATCGATGGTTATTATGAATAATAATATATCCAACTCGTCGATTGACCTCGAATTACCAGTCATGTCGATTATGGTTGCAAATATTCGTCAAACCGTTATTTCCACAATTCATGAAACGTAAAAATAATCAGAAAAAAGACTTCTGGTAACAAAACACAATATTATTGTATAGCAGAAAGACCAAACAGCCGTTTTACCGTATCGTTTTGCATACTCAAAATGTATGACAGTAGATTCAAATTGTTTTGAACTAGTGTCTGACGTATAGCGTTTTCTTACAATTGACCATTTATCCAAATTTTTTATTTCACAATAATAATATACACACTATTCACAGATCTTACACAAAAAGCATATATGTATAAGGGCTATACATATATTACATAACATGATTACAAGATAAGAAGCCACTCATTAGTGGCACTTGACTGGGAGTTGTTTGGTTATCAAACTATATATATATATTTTTATTTTTTTCCTTCCCCTTAGTTCCCAAAGAAGTCACGACTCACGGCACTAGTTCATTTTTAGACGACGCCTGGGGTTGCCAGGTAAGGTTTGGGTGTACAGATTTTTTAATGAGTGGGCTTTGGTGTGTTTGAAGACGGAGAATGAAAACTTTTGTAGAAGCGCGCAGCTTCTTCTGTCACAGTTTTGATTGAAAGATTATTATGTAAAGTGTAGTTAGATACCAAAGGTGGGGCATTCGTTATCTTCCTAAGGGCAATATTTTGGAATTGTTGGATTTTGTTGGTATTGGAGACTTTTTTAGTACCCCATAATATTGAAGACCATAGGTCCACAGTGAATTAAGTAATGTCTTATACACAAGAACTTTAACTTTTAATCTGGAGTGTTTATTATTTGTGAGTAATGTTTGTAGCCTGCAAAGACGGGCGTTTAAGGCAAGTATTTTGATACGGTTAATGGATATATCTATTCCAAGTGAGGCGCTTATCTAAGTTAAGTACTACGTGGCTAGGTATTTAACTGTGTCAGATGTGGGAATCTACTGCATAGTAATTTTATTTTAAGGTAATTGTAACAGTGAATTCAAATATATTAAAATACATAATTTATCCTGGGAAACGTGACTTAAACAAATTAAGTGTTTTTTAATTTTTTTTTTTTTGTATAGATTATTACCCAAGCAGGTACATACTTAATAACTGCACAACTAGTATATTATACCTATCTACCTTAAAATCTACTATTTTACAACGGTTTTTGAAAAAGCTAAAGTAGGTTAGTAAGTAAATATGTAAATTGATTTCCTAAATACCTATACAACATAATTGTATGATAAATTCAAGAACGTGATGGTTATGATAGGTATAGGCACATTTAAGTTGTACAGTTCTGGTATTAATATGTTAATTATTTATATTTTCAACTTTTACTAAAAGTATTATTATATAGGGAAATAATACTATAATATGAGCATATGTTTGTAATGTGAAAATAATTACCAACTTAAACTCGTAGGTAAACATAATTTTTTTCGTCAATATGAAAGAGGCTTCAAAAGAAATGGTATTATATATTAAAAACGTGATTAAGTTTAAATACCATTTTATATAATATCTTATAGTTATAATTATAAGATATTATAGGTAACTATGTTACCTATAATTTATAAATATACTAAAGTACAAAGTAATATTTGGTTGTTATTTAACCTGTACCTACATTAAAACAATTCTTTGATTATTTTGATTTCTTTATATCATAAACATTTTTAGTTTAATTATAAACTTGTATAAGATAATACAATCATAATTTATAAATATATTATAGAGCCCAGTAATTGTTTGTTGTTACCAGCTAACCTGTTAATTAAAAAAAAAAATGATTATTTTGGTTTGCTTACATACTATTTATTAGTTTATAAAATCTTTGATTTACTTTTAAATATAAAATAAATAAAATAATGTTAAATTCTCATCAAATTTTAATTATAATATATAATTATAATTACATAATATATTATGCTTTATGTATATGTATAATAGTACTAAGTAACCGCATTCTGTAATAAACATTTTTACCAGATCGTACAAAGCCTACGCATGCTGCAATGTACATTTTTTACCTGTCGGTACAAAGTGTCCAAATTATGAATTTTAAACAATCCACCATACAAAGTGACCGTTTACCCGATTCACAATATAGTGTTACAGGTAAGATCTGTGATCTAACAATTAAGTAACTGAATAGATATAAAAATCAATTTGCTGTAGTTTGTGTTCACTAACATAACTAAATAATATATTAATATTGTAACGACATCATTATATAGTTGTTATAAATGAGGTATATGATTGGATTTTGTATTTATACTTTATGTATTGCAAACTTGTCAATTGTCATGTTTTTTTATTTATGTTTGGACTTAAGAATAATAAGTCTTCTGTCATGGTGTAGGTATTCATACAGAAATATTATTGCTGATGAAGTTTTGCTATGAGGTTGGCAAAGGGCTTACAGCAAAGTATGTCGTTTAATATATTATGTTGTAGGTACTCTTATTGTATGCAAGAATATGGTTATATATTCTAGGATTCCATACTACTAGCTACTAAAGGTAGCTGAGAGAGTCCAGCGTAAGTGTTTGCTAGTTATTTACACAAATTAAAATTTCCATTGTCTACTAGACGATTATGCCCTGGTAGCTAATATAGGTACTTGGCCTATTTTAATTTACTGAACGGAGACGCACTGTTGGTATTAAGTTCGATGAAGGGTTGCTAAATGGCTATATCGAATCGTCTGCAATAGTCTCGATTTTCTGCTTTGATAGGTACATTAACGTTCAACTCGAACCTAACTGCTCCTTTTTAATTTCCTCATGGAACAACCAATAATTTAGCTAATGAGCAGAAAAGACGATTAATGTCTAACGTCAATGTGGACCCAAATTTAGATGTTTAAACCTCAATTCTTATTTTTTCTTTTAGCTATAATGAAAATATTGGAATTTGTTTAATGTTCGATGCGTAATGATCACTATGAAGTAAATTTACTAGGTACATGCATTGATATTATATTTGTCGTGACGCAGTTGCTGACCAATTTTAAAAATCACAAAAAATGGGATTACATATTGGATTGGTTTTCAAGACAATATTCAATTACTATTCCATTATATATCTAATTAATTGATTAATTAATTATAATATATATATATATCATTGTATATCGATTAAATAAACTTTGTATGTATACAATTCAATTATCTCTAGAGTCTAAACTCCAACTGATTATTAATGTATGACGGATAATGTTTATATAAATACAGATTATTCATTGAAGGTTATTTTTTTTAAGTGACAGGAGTCACTTAAACTCAGTCATTACTTGGCAAAAGTTAAATGAGTTAGGTCCTCGTGGGAAACTTTACATTGTAGTAGTAGGACATATTATGTATAAATGTTTCTTTTTTTATTTACATAATGCAATACTTCAAGTATACATAGGTAAATAGGTAATCAGATTATCGTTCACAGAAAATGCTGGATAAAGTTATTACGCGAGAAAGAGAGAAAATTAGAGAAAATGCAATTTTCAAATGTCGTTATGCATGTCCGGAATAACTTAAAAAACGTATCATAAGCGGAATAACGTATGGAAGTAATTTTCTATACACAATTATAAAACTTACTAAACTTAATTCAATTTTCAAATATCATATGTACGATATTTGTTTATCGTGGTTTGGTATCTATACAATAAAATTATCCTGCAAGCTATAATATTACTATTTACTACATCAAATTGTGATTAATCAAAAATGTATCACAACATAATTAAGTCATAAAATGAGTAAGTACCTACTACAACTTAATCTACGTTTGCTAAGTATACGATAATCTTGAATTTTATTATAAAATTGTATGTAAAGAATAGGTTAATACCCATATTTAATTTATCACATTATTTTACCGTTCGTTACACTTTTGGTCCAAGGTAATAAAAAATAATTGTGTTTAAGAATGTATTGTATTAATAACTTTGGAACTAATCAAATTGCAACAAGTAATTATTTTTAACAATCTGACTTGATAATGTATATTTTTTTATCACTGGTCTTTTTCATTATCATCATTTAGAGTTACCATTTATTATTCAACACCCGAATAATATAATCACATTGCAATATATTATACAAAAGCGACAGACTTATAATGATTAACGTTAAAACATATTATTTGGATCTTACACATAAATGTATACAATTTAAAATATACACACATATTAAAATTAAATTATAGTTAGGTTAAGTTAGGTGTAGAGCATTTTAAAATAATTAATATTAATTTAGTGTTTTAATTACTGCTATTACACGATTTCCAAAATACAAACAGTTAACTACCTATATTAATATTATTCCCTATTGGTGTGTTTAAACTCGAAAAATAACCATGTTTTTTTACTCAAGGGGCTCAATTTATGCATTTTATGTTAGTCTCGTTAGTGTCGTTTTGTAATCGTAAAACGATAAAACACTATAATTATTACGATCAATGATGTCAATAATGACAAGAAAATCGTTTTTGAATTTCTATACCCATTCACATTTATATATTGTGTACACACACTTCACATACACATTCAAACTTTTAAGGGTGAAATAAAGTTTTCAATTACGATGTACATATTATACTAAAATACACTCAAAGTCGTTAATCCATAAAACATGAACCTAGTGTGTTTACTTAGTCTTGATAAACAGAATATAGATTAGGCGAACATTGAACAAGTACTAACACGTCGTACGGGTGGTATACTTACAACTTATACATACATAATATATTGTAATACACCTCAATCAACGAAATTACCTGGGCCACAAAAAACCTTTCTCTCTACAGACACATTATTTTATAATATGCCTATAAATTATATACATTAAGCGTATATAAAATACCATAAGATATTAGCTAGGTGCTACGTTACAAATTTCCGTGTACATAAAAGGAGACAAAGATAAATCGGCACAGAAACTTTAACGGTTTAATTATTTTTCGAATTACTAACGTACTATAAATTTACTTTAAAGTCAGTTGAAATAATATATTACGTATATGTATAACTCTAGATTTCTACGATACTTTCTCCTGTTTCTACTTAAGAGGATGTCAGTGCAATATTTGTTTTCTCTCTCATACCCACACGCAACACAGATAAAACGGTTTCACCTAAAATGGTTTTTTTTTTATAATTTTTGAGTAAACTTAGAGTAAAATCAACTGTTACAACAACTATAGAGAATAATATTTTTGAGGGTATGACAATGTCGATATGCCATATCAATTTTTTATTTTATTGTTGCTTGATTTTGTATTCAATTTTCAAAATAAACGAAAAAATGTTGTAAATTTAAATGGTATTGCACAGTATATCGTTCTTATATCGGTCCACAGATATGCCCATACGTATGTAGAGATGATGAAGTGTAAGCCACCACCACCACTCCAGCAAGAATAGGTAACAAGGTGGCTGGTGTAAAGTTGTAAATAATATTATAATGTTATATAAATAATTAATGATGTTTACGAAATTAATTCATTGCTCATATTAAAGCTTCATATAATATCAGTATGGATTTCAACATAGGTCTACATTGTTTTTTTAATTTGTTGGTAATAATAATCGAGAAAAATTAGACTAGTTATTACTTGTTTCTAAAATATTGTTTTGGAAGGACGTTCATTAGCTCCCGACTTTGTCTGTCCACAATTTATTTTCTATGGTTTAATTTACGTTCTTGTTTATCAACTTAGTTTACTGTCCAATAATATTAATCAGACGGAGTTTTTGTGCAAAATAAAAAACAGGTTTTTTACAACGTGGTTGGCAGTTTTTGAATTTCGTAAAATAAAACTTCACGGTTAAGAGGATGTCAGCGGACTATTAGTTTTCCCTTTCTGGAAACATAGACAAATCACATTTGCGCAAAATCATTTTTTTTATGTTCTTAAGTAATCTTAGAATAAAACCAAATTACTGAATAATACGGACAATATAGATGGCCAAGAGACGGTAGGTATCTACTGCTGACCACTACACGTACAAGGTAATCAGAAATCAAACGCATCATTCTATTTTTATTGTGATATATTTTAAACATAATCATAACAATGAAGTTTGAAGTATTTTGGTCTTTGTATAATTTCAGTGATAGAGTACTCTAGAGTACCAGCTGGTATTAAATATGTTTTGGAGCACTATACACTTCAACAATGATTTAAATTGCTTTTACTATGTAAACACATCTTAGCAATAATATAATAAATAATAATTGGTTCAATATTCGACGATACAACATTAAAATTTCTAAATATTATTACAAATTGGAATAAAAAATGTTAAATTTATCTGAGTCAATAATTAAAAACAAATTCTAAAAGTTTGACCAATATAAAAAAAATTTTTTTCTGTCAAAAATTATAACTATTGATTTAAAAAATCTGATACAATTAAATGGTCACTATTATACGACCGACGTGATCTAAAATAATGTATATTATTTCATTTTTGTTTATCCGTTCCCTTCCTTTATTCCATTACAGTTTCTCAGTGATTTATGAGAGATAATAAAATAAAAACAAAAATACGAACAGTATAGGTACCAGCTATTTATATAATATAATATAGTAGGGATGTACTTTATATTGCTATCGTATACCGGTATACATTATAAAAATAATATACCAAATATGCAATGTGACGGGTGCAATATTTTATTGAGTAGATACTATTTTCATTTTTTTTCACATTTTGTTAAAATACAATAATTTATAATGTTTTGCCCTCCGTATAGGGTTTAACAACAGTAGGTATAGTCGGTAATATTTTTTGAAATGCTCTAATGATGAATACAACATATTTTACCAACAATATAATATTATAGTTCGACGTATATATATATATATGGTTAATTCAAAAATATGGTATTATTATTTAACTCTACCATAAATTTAAGACATTGTACTTGTTCCTATTTTTCCAGTTATTATTTACCTATCAAATTTAATATTAGTAATAGAATATAATTTTTTTTTTAGTTTTGAGCAGTTATAATAACGAGGAAAAATATTTGAATAACGTACCAATTTTTTACAAATTAGAAAAAAAGTTATTTTTAAAAAAGAACTGGAACTTGTGGTAAGCACGCGCCATATAATGAAAATTTTCATCACTTGCTGTCTAATAAAATAATTGTTTTTAAAATTACAATTTTTAAAGTTACAAAAAAAATAAATAAGCAGTACAGCAGTTGGATTTTATATAACAATAAATCTGTATATATATTTTTATGACATGCACTATTTTAAAATAAACTTAAAATGTGCAAAAACCTGTACACAAAATAACCGGAATAAATTGAAGGTCGTATGCCTTCACAAGACTTATTATGACGTATCAACTTTAAATGAAACACGCTGTATATAATACAAAACACAAAATTAACGTAGGTACTTCACTATTAATAAAATAACCATTGTATTTATTGGACCCCACATGGACCTGTTCAGTGGGGCCCATTATCTTTTCGGAGAAATAAACATTAAACAATTATAGAGTTCATTTGTTCAAACTGGTACAAATATACTGCAATATAATCTCCTTGGCAATGAATTGTACGTGTTAGGTGGATTCGATTCGTTATCAAGGATGGACTTAGGAAATGGAAAACACATGAAACGGGTAGGGCGTAGTTTATCAAGGAGGTGAAATAGTATGTAACCATAATATACATAAATTAAATGTTAAACTATTTCTTTTTTTTTGAGGTTTAGAAAACATTTTCTTACAGAATAGTCATGTTTCGAGATTTTGCTATACATAAGAATGAATTATTGAAATAAATAACGACTTCCGAAACCGCCACCTAATTTGCTATAATATAGACGCAACAAGATCTCAATTACCTACTTAGAATTGATTTATGGTGCATTGGTTAGTGTTATATTGTTTCGTTGTTTCTCGCTATTTTTATTTAATTCTACAACAGTGATGAGAAATAAATATGTCTATTAATCGATAAAAATAACAGATAAAATATAATTGCAGTAGTCAAGAAGAATATTTTTTAAGATCTTATTGAAAGAACTTGCTATAGAATAATGATAATTAATAATTATCATATCAACGACATCAGTTGAATTTATACAAAAGTTGACGTAAACTATACGATTAGTAGCATTCTTTCTCTCTGATAAAACAATACAAGTCGAACAAATTAGGGGAAATAGTATTATAATTTAATTGATTTAATATAATACTTTTATTTTGGAGTTTTTTTACACTCTTAGTAATATTACTATAGTAATGTAGTTTTGTTAGGGTAAACTACTAAGGTATACTTGCATTTTTTTTTTTTAATAAGAGGTACCTAAATAGTATTGTTTTGTTCGTTTAATACGAACTAACATCAGTTTCTACATTTATTTTGGTTTATACAATTGTTATTCTTAATTTATTAACACAGTAGATACTGGATACACATTAGTTGATTACCAATTCTGTTATTATTCGTTACTTGTCCCCGGATAGGTTACCATATTGGAATTTTAGCAACACGACACGCCATACCAAACCCTCTCTAACATTGAATTGTTGAACACAATTTCGCATGCTTGCAAAAGATATTTCAAAAATAATTAAATACTAAATAATACCTTTAAAATATTATTATTTTGATAAAGTAAACACATTATTATACTATAGTTGCCTTAAAAGATTGAACGCACGATAATGTATTAAGTTATATTATTATTATAATTGTAATAATATAATCCATATTAATATATTGTATAGGGTAAACTCATACCTAGTTATGGAATTATATAAACAAAAAAAAATGAAGAAAAATAAATCTGTGAAAATGTGGTAATGAAAAATTGTTGATTTCGTTTAGCACATAGAACGTATTTAAAAATAATCGATTTCAATGCAAGGTTGTAATTCAAATAATTTGTAATACATATATAGGAAATATATATATATATATATATATAATAATATCGTTGCAAAATGTATACTACGGGAAAACTTTGCTTTAAACACGAATATGTCGTATTTTTCCGCACATACATTAATCTCGTAATTATAATTACTATTATATTATATTATATTATATCGATTGCATAAACCTGTACGGAGTACAATGTATACCTAACTGCAAGAATGCAATATACGCGTTTGCATGCTAAACTATATAATGACTGCTGCAATAATGTTCTGCTGATGTTACAAAGACTGTTTTATTGTATAATTGGTTACAGAAAATGATCGCATTTATTGTGTTGTGATTTCGCGGGCATCAAACGTTGATAATAATATAAGATTGTACTGCGCATGCTATGAGCCTGTGTGTTAATGAGTAATGACTACTGTACTACAATAGTTTAACGATTTAAATTTTAAATATCGGTATCCTCTTTGTTTTCCTAGGACATAATATTATTATAATACAGAAATATTCATGGCGTTATATTGATATCATGCTGATTAGATTAGGTTTCTACCGTGTTTAGTAGTCAACTTGCACCGTAAATCCGTGACTGGCGCGAACGTTATAAATATTATAATCTCCTCGTATGTTTTTGTCAAATAAGAAAAACACATCAAAGGCGTACGGTATTACTTTAATAATAATAAATTACAATATTCTGTAGACAAAACGAATATTATACTAGCCGACGCGTAGGGTGCTAGACGATATTATATTATGGTTTAATTGATTTTTGATTAAATTCGTAGATGATACTGTGATGATACGCTTTGAAAATAACACTAAACGTACTCTCGAAAATTAAAACGGAAACAACATCGTTACGAGCTACCAGTCATTCGGTCTTTCACGCTACATATACTACAAGAAATATATTGAAAACCTTTTCAAACAGTCCTCTGTTATAAATGAAAACAATAATAATATATTATATTACAAACTCGTGAAATTATTTCAAATTGATCATGAGAATTAAAAATATTAAAACAATGTTTAATTTTTGATTTCAGGGGCTTTTCGTCTGTATGACGTCGACAACGATGGTTTCATAACCCGAGACGAGATGTACAACATCGTAGACGCTATATATCAGATGGTGGTGAGTAGGTACCTACTATAAAAAAAAACTGTAGAGAATAGATAAGACGGTGAATAGAATTCATAATATATATATATACTATATTAACGCATTTTTATAGCGTTCAGACTCGTAAAATATCCGAGCTTTTCAATTTTCGCGTAATGCGTATTATTATTGTACCAACCCTATCTCGATATCACTGAACAATGGTGTTTTTCTCTATTTTTTTTCACCATTGTTTGCAGTTTTGAAGCGAATGCTTGCCGGGAGGGGGTATATAATATGCGAAAAAGTAACGAAAAACCGTCAGAATCGTTTTCCGTAAAACGTCCCAATCGTTGTAAAAATAAAAAAGACAGTTTTTGACCAACGAGGAAAATAATACATGGAAATCTAATTTCCCATGCGTGTCGTATTTTTTTTCTCAGCACTCTCCAAGGCGACAAAAATGTATGAAACATAACTGTCCACTAAATCAACAAACTTGCAGACATCATTTAAAGCGGCTAAACATCACAGCCATACACATACTCACAGGGTTTCACGTAATTCGCTATTTTGGCCAGGTTACGACCTGGCTAGTATTAAGGGGGGGGGAGGCGGTAAATTTAAATGAACTTTTTTTTATGTATTTAGCCATAAATAGGTAGAACTTAAAAATGATGTAAAATGTTTTTTTTTTATCATCGGGATTTGGTGGAGATTTATTATCTGCAAAATTTATTTTAGGTTATTCTCTCAATTAAATTTTTTATGAAAAATGTCTTGGTTACTTGATAACGGCATTACACAGAATGCAGCCTGCACCTAGAGTGGTTTTAATTACGGAAAAATAATAAATATGTTAAATAAAAAAAAAAAATATTAATAATATTATTAAATTCGTTTTAAGGTGTGGTGCTATGAATTAAACCGAAACTTTGTGCGCATGCTTAAAAGCAGAAAATCACGGAAATTTGGAAAAATATACATTTTTTTTTGCACCATCGTTCTTAACTTGTTAAAAAAATTAAAATATATGTTTCAAAATAAAAAAATCAGAAAAACGCGAGATGACTCAAATTGATTTGTTCCTTTATTTTAAAATTTAAATACAAGTAAAGTTTTATAATTTTTATTTTAGACACTGCACAGCCACTCCTATTATTGTCACTAAGAAGAGGGGGAATTTTAAAAGTGCCCCTTGGCACATGATTTCTTTATACAGCCCTGGTTATAACTTAAAATACTGTCTTTTAACGTCATATTATGTGTTGGGAACCCTCCTTCCACTGAAAGGTGAACAGTGCTGTCGATATAATATCATGAAGTAATAATATTATAATACTCTTAGTGATATCAAAAACAATATATTAACACGTACATTTATATGGAATGACATACCTAGCGCAACAGGTTGTACGAGGGCCAAACACATCCATCAATCACTTAGTGTTAACATTAGTTTGTGTTTTTTTGTTTTATTGTTATTATTTCTCACAACATATTAAACTGGTAGGTACACTACACTAATCAAACAGTACATTTTCTAGTTGTTTCCGTTATGAATAATGTTTATTGATTTAAATAATTTGAAGGAAACACATAATACAATTTTAAAAATTGTAAATGAATTTAAAAATGACTTACTATTTTTATTCTATATTTCAATCATTTAATTAATATATAGCTACATTTTTTTTTTATAAAATTGAACATAAGCGTGTGAACTGAACGTTTGTTGAAATGTATAATATATATTATACCCTGCCGTGATTTACACATAAAAGTTATCATATTTAAACAATTTTAATCGGCTTGTGGCTTGTCAACTTACATTTTTTTCTCATATCTATTATTCATCAAATCTAAAATAATTGTATAAAGAGGATGTCGATTATCGGTGCATTGTTTGTTTTATTTCTCTGGCGTAACATACACTAAATGACTAAACGCATTCACTAAAAATCATTTTTTTTTTATG
Source organism: Acyrthosiphon pisum (assembly GCF_005508785.2). Lineage (NCBI taxonomy): Eukaryota > Metazoa > Arthropoda > Insecta > Hemiptera > Aphididae > Acyrthosiphon > Acyrthosiphon pisum. Next base: position 38,495,747 of record NC_042494.1, on the reverse strand, counting down.
TTTTAGAATAATCTTAAAGTTAAATCACATATTAAAAAAGTTATAGAGAATAATATTTACGAGGACATAAAATTGATTTATCAAAATTTAATATTGTCTCAAAAACAATTCAATATCCATTTCAATTTCAGAAATTGTTTTTGATTTTTAAAGTCTAATATAAAGTCAAATAATTATAAAATATAAAACCGATAAGTCAATCATTCATAAATATTATACCTAAGATAATGAACTAAGAAAATTAACATAATTGAACTAAGATTATTCAAAAATCGTAAAAAAAATAATTTTACACGAATGATTTATATCTATGTTGTCTCTGGGTTTGAGAGAGAAAACACATATTGCGCTTACATCCTCTAAAAATAATATTTACTAACTCATTGATTTATAGTTAATTAGTTAAACGTATACGATATATTTTAAGAGAAATGTTAACAACTCGTATTTATTAAATAATGAATTCATAAAATAGACAACGACTATCATTTATAAAATAAAGTAATTAAAAACCATTGTTGTGCATATTGTAATAGATGATTATTATTTTGTAATAATTACTTCACATAATTTATAATAGTTTTTAATGATGAAACAATTTTTTGATTCTTGTGTTCAAATTCATTAAAACATTTTTTACATTTAAGCTTAGGTATATTATATTTACAGATTAGAAGAAGATTAGTTTTTTGTAGCAAAAAAAAGTAATTGTTTCACTACCTAAATACTATGTACAATAATATTATTATTTTTTTTTTACAAAATTCAAAATGAATGGCTATTTTGCTGGGAATTTTATCCGCAGACATCAGAGACTAAAACATGTAATAAATTAAATATTTAAAGCTATATAGATGTAAAATGAAGTTCATACCTGTTGATTATTCTTGACCATCGAATCACGTATTGATAATAATATATTAAAAAATGTTGCAATATTGTTCTAACTTAAATGATGTAAGAACCGGAATAAAACCTTTTTTATTGTTGGAAAAAATTAAATGATACGATAATTCTTAAATATTGATCATTGTATACATAAAACAATACGAATTGAAAGTAATTTAATTATTTTAAGTAGGCATTTTATTATTTATTGTTATTTGGCTTTTGTATTGCATTATTTGTTTCCCACATCTTGTCGGTTAGTAAAGTAAACTAACAGTCGAATTTAAAATGTTCGTATGTTAAAGATATTAAAGCAAATAACTATAAAAGTTGTGTATTGGTAAAATATTTTCGATGTGTACACATTTATGTATTGGAGGGAATACTTCCACAAATTTTACGGGGAGCCAAAATATGTATTATCGTGTTATATTCTGACTTAACTGATAAATATAGTATGTATAGTTATCCAATTTCATAATGTGATTTTTTCACATAGCAAATCGTGTGTGTGAAACAAAAGTCTGATACATAACCTGTGCCTGCCTAGAGTTAAAATGTAACTTCAAATTAACTGCCTA
>NC_042494.1:38485428-38494228 GCF_005508785.2 Acyrthosiphon pisum | reverse complement strand
TTAATTAAACATAGTTTCAAATGCGATGATTTATAATTACTGCTGAGTTTTAAATGTTTATATACAGGACAAACGTTCTTATTTTTGGCATAAAATAAATTGTTTAATTTTATCATGTGTAAGAAGTGATTTTGAAATATTTAAACGTGCATAGTATGTTATTATCAGATTTCAAGACTTGGGAATTAAAAACGTTTAAAATATGCAATTAAATTTACAAAACAATGCTCTAAAATATAAACAACTATTTATTTAATAATGTTAAAGATTTATTTATATTAAAATTGCCAAAAAATACTCAACATTTAAGGGGGAACGCAGGAAAGAATAAGATATTTATATTTGTTAAAACTTAAAAAATATTAAATTAGTTGAATTATAATATGTCTTTTTGTAAAATCAAAAATAACAAATTACACAAAAATATGCAGTGTTCTTATGGTATAAAATTTAACCAAGTAAAAAAGATAAATGTTTATTTACCTAGAATATTCTACTACCTTAACTGAAAAACATGGCAATTCTAGATGAAGTCCCAACCGAAATCATGATGCTTTTTAAATAATTGTTTGTTTGGTTATATATAAGCCATTTAGAAGATAGACTCGAGTTAAATACATTATTATAATTACGTACCTACCTATGTCTACCTATTAAAATAATAATTTACTCTCGTTAAGTTTTTATCATAAACTCATATCCAATCACTGAAAGCTGGTTAAGCTTGAGTAAATGAGATTTAACTGAATTGTATAAAACTATTATGTTATATTTTTATTAGTTTCAAATCAATTACTAGTATATAATAAAATAATAAAACATAATATAATACCATATAATATTATATCACCTGAGGGTGCCCGATGTCTGCTATTTTTTTTTTTACTGAATATCATTTTAGCAATTTCTGCTTGAATCAATGCCACCTGGTGGCGTTTATATGTTACTAGTAAATTATTATTTGTGCGTGGGTCACAATACAAACCGACCACCAGTTGCATAATATTTTAATGCATTGATGTCTAATACGTAATAAATTGTACGTGAACACAAAAGAGTAAAATAGAATTAAATATTGTTTTTCCTCAATGGTTTTATTCAAATAATATAAAAAAAAAATATTATATATTATATCTCAATATTTTATATTACATTATTTATATCAATATCAGTATGAAAGGTATAATTCATTTTTTTATCTTGCAAAAGGGTGGTCCAAAATGAATAAATACAGTAATAACAGTTGAATATTATTTTTTATTTTAGATTCTGAGCGGACCGATGAATGTATTGATTTTACAATGATGTGTGTTTACTTATTTTTTTTTTTGTTTCTGTTATCACGGTTTGGGACAGTAAAACTGCTTCGATTTTCTTTAACAGTATCTTGTTCGATGGGAAAGTGAATCTAGTTGGTGCATTCGGAAGGTCGAAATTTAAAATTACTTAAAAAATTATTTTGTAGTTAAAAATGTATAAAATATTCAACTTTTTTAGGTAAGGATTGAAAATTTAAAACAAGATTCCGCGTAAATAGGTTGTATATAAATTACTTTATTCACAATAATATTATCAAATATACTTTGTATATCATAGGCTCACTGACCGTCTTCGCTCAGAATCGTTTTTCTTATGCAATGACAATATTATATCATTGAATTCAAATTTAATACCATCCATTACAGTGACCCATTAGTAACCTACTGTACAGCAGAGCGACACTCACTTGTAGACACAAACATTTTTCCTTTTTTTTGGAAAATAAAATTATGTCAAAGAAACATTACAATTAGTATTTTTAATTACATTTAACATTGAGTATTATCAAAAGCATTGTTTTGGAGATAGGTTTACTACTTAAATGTTTACTACTTTTTATATTAGGGTATTTAAAAAAATCAATGAATCTTCTTAGTTTTATAAATCGTGAATTATTGTTTGGTTTTAATATTTTTACAGGCACATAGAACGTTATATAATTTGGCTTTTGAGAATGAAGAATACCTATAGTTTTAATATAAAACAAGCATAATATTATTAAACGTGGAATTAATAAGAAAAGAATTTCGATTTTGAAAAATGTCAAATAAGTATCAAAGTATATCCAAAAAAGCATTATTATTATTATTATTTTTCTTATTTTTTTTTTTTTTTTGATTTGTATTTTTGTATTTTCAATTTAAAATGTCGGTGATGTCTGATTGTATATTATTTTGTATGTTTCTAAATTCTAATTCATTCTGTGTTAAATATTCGCACTAGATTCCTTTTTAAATAGCATAATATTTACAAACATTTTCATAACTAAAAAAATATTGTAGATAAAATGTATAGTCCATAGGCCGTACATTATGTATGTGTGTGAACTGTGACTGCAGTCAATGAATAATATTTTAGTAGTGCATTACGTTACTACCAACTACTTTAAATATCCCGTAGGTATACCTACATTAAGAATATTATACAACGTTAACTAATGTATTTAAATTAATGTATAAAATATGATAATTAAAAATACTAGTATCCGGCCAAAATAATTAAAGCAATGCATTTTATTCTATACGCAGTGAAATTAATACAAATTATAATTCCTTTTAGTCTGTTGTAATTAACTTCAAATGCGAACGATTCATTATATTATTATTCTGTGTTTTTCCACGTTATTTTTACAAAATTATAAAATTATAAAATTAAAATAATAGGTAAATTTATTCAGTTATATTTGCATAATTGGATTCATTGTTTCACATTCAATATCATATTATGTCTTAATTATATTTAAGTTTTAAATACCAAAATACGGATGTTTTGTAGAAATATCATGACAAATATTAAATATTATTTTTAAGATAATATTTGGTATAAAACTGCATGTGACTTTTTAATTTTATCATCCGTAAAATCTTTTTGGCACATTAATTATTAATGTTTAAGAGGATATACTGTGTTAGTGATTGTATATGTACCTATACTGCGTTAACTCTGAAATAAAACCACATATACAGAGTGATTAACAAAACATGCTCACCGCCATTTTTCTTTTTATAGATAATGTCTATTGAATCGATTAAAATTCTAATTTTAAATTTTAGAAATACTTTTAAGGATATATATATTCAAATGTTTAAATTTTGTATACAGTTTAAGAAGTATCATGTGGCGATACCAAATTCTTTTTTCTTTTTCAAATTATTCTCACCTTTTTTCCTGTTATTTATTAAGTAGATTATTTTTCTAAAAAATGTTGATTGTTCAAATTCGTACGAGTTATTGAGTTAATTGAATTTGTGCACAATTTATAGTAAGTAATTAATATTAATCTTTTATATTTTTTAAACATTGTCGGAGGATAATAATATTACATCTATTTATATTTTTGTTAAGCCATTATAAAGGACTAGGCACTATCCTTAGCAAATAACTTTTTATAACTTAGAGATTACTTGTTCGAATTTTGATTTATATAATTGAAAATGTTATATTTACAATTTAAATATTATGTGAATCAATATTTTCAAAAAAGTAATCTCCTAAATAATTTACAGTAAATAAGATTGGTTCTTTTTTGAAAAAAATAAGTTTGTATTACCAAAATAAATTAAAATAATATGATCTTTAAATATACTTTAAAATGTCAAATATCAGAGTTTGAATAAATACATTGACATAGGAAAATATTGGGGATAAATATTTTTAGTAAATCACTTTATATGCTATATGATATTTCAAGTACAATGCAGACTATACACAAAGAATATGTAGCCAAAAGTAGCCTTAATTTTTCAGTTGGAGGAATGAATGGCGTTTTAGCTGTAGTATTTCCAGTTCATTTATTAATAAGAGTTACTTATAATTCACAAAGGCGCGTGGTCTATTTTATATTAAATGAGATACTGGGCAATGGATGAGAAGATGACAAAAATAAATAAATACCTGTTGTTATATCTATTGTTGAAAATCGTTGGCTCAGTTTTAATAATTTTAAACTACGCAGTTATTTCACAGTTACAACGATATTGTTGATAGAATACCTGTGATTAAATTAAAAGGCGAAATCTCTAAATTGTATAAACTTAATTTTCATAAGTAGAGACTTTTTTCAACTGTAATGACTAGCCAGTATAATATTATAAGTATAATAAGCCAGTATAATGTTGACGACAAGCGCTGCATATTTTAAATGATTGTATCTGAAATTCAGAAATAACTCAGATAACTTAGGTACAACGTACTTGTGTCAGTGATGCTCACGCGAGGGCGTGATTTACAATAATCAGTTATTGGAGATGGAGTGACTATTATATTATAATTGTATGCATATTAGTACCTTCACATGTAATTATTCTAGTTTAACTCATAGTTGTCATTAACGATAACTAGATGAACCAAAATCTATTATTGGAGTTAGGTAAAATCGATTTATTTCAATCAATTTGTTGAATAACTACTGTTAAAATATTAACTATTATAAAATTGGTGAGTTTAATTGAAATAGAAGACGTACGTATCCGTTTTTCACTTTATATTCAAAATAGTGAAAAAAACCTAAATTAAATAATGAATTATTTGTATAAAATATAAAAAAAAAAAAAAGAATTATCTTTAGTGATCATACAATGTGTTCATGTATTATGTAATTGTAAGTGAAATAATTGCCAACGTTGCTAATTTTAATTATAAGCATTTAATCAAAATTTCGGATAATATTCGTAGTTTCTCTATTGTTTTCCGAGAAAATATTAGTAAACATAAACGTATGAATTTTTAATAATTATACAGTAGATACACATAATACTTATCGTATAATCGATTAGGTACTAATTTTAAATGATTTTATTTACTATTTTGATCTATTTAATATTTTTTCATCATATTAATGAAATCAATGAAACAATTGCACTGATAACTAGAGTAACTAAGTAATTCACCGGTAATCACAAATGTTAAATATATTATTATTTAAATAAGAAAATGATCCATCGTTTGATAACCGAAACAATAATAGTACGTCCACCTAAAGTTTAAACAATTACACTCCAATGAAAAACCAATAGAAAAAAATAAACGATTGTTATAAAATACTACATAATATATTATCTTGACAATGCATGAATAAGTCAAAATTTAAGAGTGTCACAGCCAACCCGTTTTAAGTACAAAAACGTATAATATACAAATGAAAACAGTTGGAATTAGAGTTAACATCTATTTTTACGTGCCTAACTCTCACATATCAGTGCGTCGGAATGTACTAATAATAACACTTAATAATATTATACATTATTCAACCATAAGATCTATCCACTTTTACACCAGCCTAAAAATCAATAGAACTCACAATATAGTAGGTAACATTATTTTCAGTACCTATACAACATTTTCGACATCTGAAAATGTAAACTAAAAACCATACCTACCCTGTATAATATCGGCAAAACGGAAAACTGGTTCGAGTGTAATTAGATCGGTATACCGTGCCTATATGTATAGTATACTGTATGGTAAGGTGTATATTGCACTAGGTACAGCTGAAAATGTTATGGTTAGGCATATTATATTATTATAATAATATTATGTATAACGTATAATAATAATATAGCGAGTAGTATTGCGTATACGATCATGGTATGTGGACATAGGTTACACAATGAATACCGTATAATATAACATAACGCCATAATAATAAAAACAATACAAAAACATTAAGAGCAAGCTCGGTAACACGTTCGGCATTGGTAGGTGGGGGACGACACGAAAAATGAAAACTAAGATTGGTGGGAGAGTTCAACGACTGTCTGCGACGCGTGGTGGACGGACTGGACCAAACGGTACGCGTTTACAGTCGCGATGATCCGCTGACCGCCGCTGTTATGGTGTTCAACGTGTTATATTTCATAGCTGTGTTCGAGTTGGTGTTGTATAGTTATATGGTGGCCAACAGGGATTGGCTCTTTTCTTCATATACGCGCACCTTATCGGACGAGGCATTTCCCACAGCTGGCGGCAGCGGTGACGGCGATTCGGACTTGGAGTACGACTATGGGTCGTTTATCGTTGACTATTGACATTTCCATCCGTAAGTCACAATTATTATGATACTTGTCACCATTTCCGTAGTACCACATTACTCTCTGTACCAAGCCCGGATTAAGATTTAAGGATCAACTGGGCCCCTGGGACACCATACACAGTGGGCCCACTTTCAACTTTAACTTCAAAATAATTGTATCATTACATATTAACGACTTTATATTATTGTATAATTTTTTATTATACAAAAAATATACATTATGTCACTGTATGCGAGTTTTTATTGGATCAATGATATGGAATATCGTTAAAACAAAAAAAGACACGACGGATTAAATATTTTTAACAGGCAATTTTTTTATAACATTTTAAACATTTTTAAACACGCAGTTGTACCAATAATAAAATCGACTTTATTTTTTTAAATGGTAGCCACTATATTTTTTGATGGATTCCGGTAAAACTTTTTTCCGAATATTTTGATGGTCATAAATGATCAATTTGGGTTGGCTAGGTCATTAACTATGGTCCTCTAAAGTTTAGTATAAAATGCATTAATACTTTTAACAGAAATACCTAATTTACAAAAGCTACACATTTTTATAACTTCATTTTTATATAATTAAATAGTAAAATCGGTAATATAAAATGTTCACAAAAAAAACAAAAATAATTGTTGGCAAACATAGTTCGTTATTTATAGTAATTTTCGTGATATAAAATTGAGAACAATTTTATTTTATAATTAGCAATAATAATTTACCTAAAGTACTATACTTACATACTAATAACTTTTTTTTTTGAAAACTGTATTGGATGCATAAAAAAATATATTTTGGGAATAAAGATGGGCCCCCAAAAGCAATGGGCCCGGGGCCGTGCCCCCCTTTAATCTGGGCTTGCTCTATACGATCAACATAAAATTTGAAATATACAGTCATCAGTCGTTTTAGAATATATCGTTTAGAAATTGAGTATTTAACCAGTAGTTGATAATTGATTAGCTTCTAATATTTAAATTTTAAAAGAGCAGAGTGGAGTGAAACAAACAATTAGCCGTTAAAGGTTCATGCACGGTATACGCTCATCTAAACTATACGTCATATACAATAAAATTATAAATTATTAAAAATAAATGAATAATGAAGTAATCAGCTTATTTATTTACGTAATATATTTATAATAACAACAGTAGGTAGACAATTCTCGACATGCTCCATCACGTTTTTCGCTCCAGTTTGAGATTTTTCATTCGTATTAAAATAATAATAATTAAAAATAATTAGGTATATTATTAAATTGGTAATTTATAAATGTATTTCATAACTTTTCAAATGGAATATCAAGAGCTTTCAGGGTATATTTGGTGGTTAATACCATTTTGAACAGGTACTAATATAATATGCATGTTAAAAACTACACAAGCTATAAATAAACAAACATTGATTTAAGACTTGAGTCTTCATAGTTAACACTTACCGCATACCTATTTTTTGCAAATTGATTGTATATGACATGGAAACTGAGCAGTAGAGACAAATGCTAGAATAAAAAAATTATATGATAGTGCATATTACCTTTATATATCTTTGCTTTGTAAATATGCAATCTCTATCAAGTTTGAAAACTAATACTATGGTCTGTGGTAGTGGTATATATTTAAATAATAAAAAGAAGGACGTGTGATTTCAATAATTTGGCTCTGCTCATAATTTTTTTTTGAATGCAACGACTAATTAATTACAATTATCGACATCACTATGCATAAATATGATATTTTCTATCCCATTGTCACAAGAATCCTATATTATTATCTCTTTTTTTCTTAAACATATTATATTATATCGATTTGATAAAATGTGTAATTGTGTGTATATTATAATATAGGTTCTTTATTGTTTAATAATAAATATTGTATTCAATATAATATGTTCATTTTAAAAATCTTTATCTGAGTAGGTTTATTTTTTATGATAACTTATGAAACATTATAAACATTTATTACAATATAAAGTTAGGCAAGCTTTGTGCGAGCTGCTTCCACCAAATTAATTTATGTTCAAAATATAAGTACAATCAACTAAATAACAATACGCAATGTGGCTCTGTCACACGTTTTAATTTAGCGGATGAAAGTCAAAAATGTTTTTGAAAATATCTGAGTCTTATATTCGTCCTATACATGACATCATATTCATTATTACAATGGTATAGACTAGGTTTTAATTTTGTTTTTCCTCTGTCGTCAGAAACTGTAACCCTCGGCTTCGGCGGTGACTAGTGTAGTTAAGTCGGTTTTGATTAAATCACAATCCTATTAATTTTTGACTCGCCGAGTCAATTTTGTTTTTTCATTACTATACCGAGTGATTTTTAAATTAAATAATTCTGTGTTTGGGTCGAGATACAAAGTATACTATTTATATGTATGCAAATAGTTTTCCTCGATTTATTGTATTCATTGTAAATAGTGCAGCGCTACCAATATATATTTTAGTTTAATAAGATATTGGAAAACTGTTAGACCTATGTTTTACTTGGTTAAGTGCTAATTAATATTCTCTGTTCGCTTCCACACCTGTTAACAAAAACCAATAGTTGTTCCGTCGAATGACAATTCTTTCTGTCAATTAGTATTAATAGGGCTTTAAAATTTATTTTCTTGAAATATTTCATGAATTTTTCATGAAATATTTCATTTCGATGAAAAATAAAAATAAAATGTTATTATTTATTTATTTATTTATTTAACGGACGATAGTCCAATTTA
>NC_042494.1:38482269-38485378 GCF_005508785.2 Acyrthosiphon pisum | reverse complement strand
ATATAAAACAGTTCTTTATTTCGAGTATTAGTATTGTTGGTTTTTAAAATAATGTTGCTTAGGAGGGAAGAATCGTAATTTCAGAATTATATCTGAAAGTTTATATTCGTCAACTTCCTAGTGAACATTTTTAAAAGATGGTTTATTGTATGAAACAAAAACAATATGTAACATATTTACATAATAATATAATTCATAAGTTGTAATAAAACAAATCTATAATATAACAAATTTAAACATTGCCTTTTAACTCTCAAGTTACAAACTCATAAACCAACTTTAAATCATAACGTATTGTTGAGATCCATGATTCTTCGAATGCATATTATCTTATACTATATTATAATTATATTATATTATATTCACAATGTATAGACATAAACCATTCTTAATAGCCGTGAGTCGTGACCTTTTAAACTATACAAAATATGATCTAAGTATTAAATAAAGAGTCCAAAGCACCTTCACATTACTCAGCCACATACACATAATTACTTAAAATACACTAATATTTCATTCACTGTTGGAATTGACTTCAACTTTATTTCAAACCATTTTCTTTTGTATTGCTTTGCATACAACAATATTTAAAACTCATATGAAAAATGTTTTTATTCTTAAAATAATGCCAGGAATAATGTTTTTTTTTTATTTCTTAGTGTGTAATCAATATATATATATATATATTATTTCTAATCATCTTTAACCGAACACGTTTAAAAGAAGAAAAAATATTTTTCATAATTTCATTGAAATATTCAAAAAGAGTAAAATTTTGAATTTTCAAATATTTTAAATTCAGAACACAACATTACTTATATTATAAAATAATAAAAATTACTCAACTGATGAGTCCATCTTTGAGGCAATGGGCTCGGAAAAAAAAAGTTTTAAGTGTCTCAGTTTAACGTAACCACCAAACTAAGTAAAACGCAATACTAATGAGTTTTCCTACGAAATGAAAAACAATTACGACGATATAAATGACAACACGTGATTGTGTCAAAATAAATCATTTTTATAACTTATAGCACACCTGTTGGTACTCATAGTCACTTTATGCAAATGTATAATGCGTTCCCGATTTTCAGTGTATACAATGACGTTTGCTGACCTATTCAAATTAAATCCCGTTAGTCAATTTTAAATTATTATAATACTTATTAGTTAATCAGTTGCCCGCGGCTTTCGTGTTAATTACACATTTTCAGACGTACCCTAACAGTTTTATTTATAGTTTTAATTTCTTAATTTCCACAATATAGCTTATGGTCATAAACCAACTTCAGTATAGGCGTACAAAACTTTTAAAGAAAATTTTTTTAAAAACTATTAGTTACTTACTACGTTTATGATGGTATTGATTACCTACTTATTTACCAAAAGTATGAAATATATAAGTGCATAATTTGTTATAAATTTAATCTATCCAGTTTCTCACTAATTAATAAATTTAAAAATTGATTAATTTGAATAGATTGTTATGTTTTTTTAATAGTATTAATATTATTATACATAGGAATAATATACCTACTTTTATACTGGTTGTTAACAATACAAATAATTTTAACATTTCAAACATTTTTTTACCTTAACACATCAGACTTCCCAAGTATAACCAAAAAATGTAATCAAAATCTACAACTCATGATTGTATAATAAGCAATAAATTATGAAGCTTATAGTTTTTTTCCGAAAAATTACATGTACTACATTACTAGTATTTAAACGTATTTAGCACGAAAACTTGTTTCAAACTTGAGGCTAAATTGAAACTGTACAATTAATATTATACGTGTCCATTAACGTTAACAGTGATCATAATTGCCAGTAAAAAGTTTGAAATTAATATATCATTATTAAAATTAGTAGAACTCTAATCGTCCACGAAATAGAAAATTATGTCGAAAATAATCGTGTATTTTATTGGAAACTATAATCACTTTTTCAATAAATTATCCTATGTATTTTTCTAACTTTTTAAAATGAAATATTTGTCATTCACTATTGTTTAGCCGTAAATTGATTAAAAAAATATAACTATTTCAGAAGAGCATGGACAATTTCAATTTCATCTTCCTCTATAAGTACTCATGAATAGTGTTAAATCGCCACTGGCATCGTAATTCTGTGTAATACGACCAGCTGTACTTTACAAAGAGTTAAATATTACAAAAAAAAAAAAAAATCATACATTTATAAATAAGTCAAAGATAAATTGGATATTGAATATTTTTAGCTAGTATTCACTCGTATAATATTATCAGATTTTGTACCTATCAAGTTAGGTTATGTTAAAATATGTATTCATGTATCTTACAGATTATATAATATTATCATATAATATCATATATTATTATTATTATTTGAAGATAAAAATTCATATATCATTTAAAGAAATGAATAAGAAGATAAAATAATATAGGCTATACCTACGTTTAAAAAATAATATTATATTTTATATATGATAAGTCTATTTATGTTTGTGAATAACATTTAGCTTATAATATTTGGTAAGTATGTATATATAATACCTAACAGTTGTTTCCAGTTTATGGCTAGAGATATCATAGCATAATGTATTGTCTACTGTAAATATCATATTTACATTATTGATAAATATTTACCTATTATTCATGCAGAATGGCATATACATTGTAAATTAGCAAAGTACACTATATTCTTTTAAAAATTGACGTCATTCGTGTAACATTATTCTTTAGTTTTGTTCGATATAAATCTATAGAACATTATTAATAGGTACATTGATCAATTGATATGATATAATACTAGTTTATACAACGTCAAGGCTTTGATAATAGCAAGTCAAGTCTAAATAATAACTATAAAAACTATAATACCTATGAGTTATACGTCAACGAGATTAATATCCTTAAGCATTTACTCAATTCACACGAATTATATTTTTTTATATATAGATACCTTTAATATACTATTTACCGTCGTTTTTTGAATAGTAATTAAAAATAAAATATTGTATAAGTCAGTTTTTATATTTTGAGTACATAATATAATATACATATACATATTTTTTTTAATCAACTATAAAAATATTATATTATAATGTCATATTACTTTGTACGTGGGG
>NC_042494.1:38453884-38481778 GCF_005508785.2 Acyrthosiphon pisum | reverse complement strand
ATACACACATTCAAACAATTTTTTTACGTAGTGTTCATTTTTTTTATGCTTTTATAAAGTTGGACATTGACCTTGCCTCCACCAGAACATGATCTTCTCTTATCTTGAGTTTTTGTATATACATACTAGGTAAGTATTCTTTTTCAGAGTGTAATTTATCGTAGATAATATACCTACAAACATAGAAGATATAATATCCTTACTTATATCATATTCCATTTGAAGTGACATTGTTTTTTAAGTACCTTTTGTTAGAAACAAACCAAATACAATTAATCCACCTAAGTTACAGTTCAATTAAGTTCACCTAAAAATTAACTTCTATATTTTTTTCTAACTGACTACCTATTGTACAAATATTGCATATTAATATGCATTGTGTTTTAAAAACTTAAAATTATAATATTAAATTGTGAACAATTTTATTATATTGAAAAATATACAGTACCATTTGTTGTATTTCATTTCATATTCATAAATCACACGTTAAAGGCATTTAATTAATTTTAAATATGCTCATTAGCCTGTATTTCAGCACATATTTAGTTATAAGGTAGTAAAATTCATTATAAATTTAAATTGGATATATTATATATTGCAGCATAACAATAAGTAGATACTGTTTTATCAGTGGTGCATAAATAAATGTAGGTGCATCAATGAAAAATACCTAATCTATGGCACGGAAATCATCAGTGGGTGGTGAATTTAAATGATCTCAAAAACAGTAAAAATACAATTTAATGCTGAAAAACATTGCAAATTAAATGTTTAATTTTTAATTTCTCTGGTATGGATAAATAATTTTAGGAGAGAATCAAGCCACCCACCTCTACGATTATCGGATCTATTGATCCAATCACCCGATAAATTCAAAAAGACAAATCTATTGTATATAATATTTTATAGTCTTGTGAGCTAAAGAATAGTTGTTGAACTAGGTAACTATGTTAAATTAGTATACTGCCGCTATGTAATATTAGGTATATTTTATGAAATATGCATTAAAAATAAAATTTTAACTATAGAATTTACGACAGCCGTTTCATTTAGATACTGCAGAATTTGTTCTTTTTACACTTGGGCTGAATAAACAGTGTTTTCGTGTTCACAATTTATTGTTACTATTACAACCCACCCCCTTCTCACATACACCAATGTTTTTCACAAAAACTTTTCAAGATCGGAACCGATTTTTTTGAAACTGAATGTAGGTACTGCCAAACATCATTTTTTTGCAAAATAATTGTAACATATAGACAATCATCAAACAAAAGCATATATTTATTTTATTCAATCAATGTGAATGTATGGAACATTTTTAAATAAAATTAAATAATACTATAAACACACATATACATAAGATAGATATTTATACGAGTATGGATAATAAATATGTACCTATAATCTCTAAGCACTCAAAATAACATGACTACGACGATGTACCTATCAAAAATTGGAAAATTAGTCAACAGTTTTAAATTATTATTATTATTTCTATTGAATGTGAATACTAACGTAAAATGTTGAAACAAGCTAAAAATTAGTATTTTTTATGAACTATAGACTTGACAATAGACTTTTTGACAAAGTGCATGGATACCTTATATTATGGAACATCTAATAGATGTTCAACAGTCAACAAATAGTAAAACAGACTATTCACAATTCAAAATGTTACAATACGGATTATAGTTAACTAGATATTCAACAATAGTAAAATACTTTTTACACTACAAGTATTAAGTACATAAGTTTGTATTTATTACAAATAAAATAATAAATAATAATATTATCAAACAAATTTTTAAAAACACGTTTAGGTTATGTGATTTTCAAAAACTTTTTAACAATATCTCAAATCTTTTTTACTATTTTGTTAGAAAATTATATAGGTATGACATTGTAACGTCTGAAACTCTGAACAGTCGTATGTCTGCATTATATTATATAGTCGCCTGTAAATCACTATTAATTATTTTAACTTAAGTTAAATATATTTTTATATAATTGTATGGCGTGAATAATCATTATCACATGACAACAGTTTATCGTGATTTAACCTGCTAACAATGATTATGATATCATAATATTTAGTTAAAACAAAAAGGTAGGAATATATTATAAATATAATTTATATATAGGTATGTATTATACTAATATACTATTATAGTTACTTAACTATAATTTTATTAATAATGATTATTAAAATATTATGTTGTAACGTATATTATTATAATTCATTATGTGACGTCGGTAAGATGGCATAAAATATTATCTTATGGTTGAATAAAAACAAAACCGTAATTTTTTTCTGGTCGCAATTCCAATTCCAAGGAAACTAGTTTATAATTGTATATTAAATTATTTTTATCTGACGGATCCCACCATTGTTAAAAAAATACACCTTCACAATATTACCTACATTGCAGGGTTCGTTTGCTATTAAAGAAAGTTTTGATTATTTTTTATGTACACATTTTTTTAATTCGTTATCAAAATTTAATAATTCTGCTTTAATCACTATAAACAATAAATATTAATAATTCTTGTAAAATTATTATAATAAAAATTATTTAATAAGCTTGGATAACAATTGATCAACTGTATCGTTTTGCAATAAAACAACATATTTTTATGTATAGTTTGTAGGACATAGATAGGAAAGTAAGTAGGTATAGTCAGTAGGAACTTAAAGGTAGACATATTCACAAGGTCTTTATTATATAACTATTGTAGAATCCATGGTTTGTGTAACAGCAGTAGAACATAGTAGTAAACATACAAGTTTAATATAGGTAGTAAAATAATATTATAGTGTTATACTTATATTTTATCCACACAATACATACGTAAAAAACGTTTGTTAAAAAAAAAATTAATTTAAAAGTTGATTGTTTAAAAAAAAGTTTCTTTTTTTCATATTAATATCAAGGAATATAAGTTAATATAACAAATCTAATTACTGTGCACAATTACTCAATTATTAATTCCTAAAAATCTTTATAACGTATTATCATATAATATAATTTACAATATGTGAAGTTATAATATTATAAATTATAATAACACACAAGCCCTAATGCACATGATATAATAATATAATATAAAAATATAAATTAACATAATTAATATATATTTATAAATATAAATTAATTAAATGTACTATAATATATAATTTGATTGTTTCTCGGCAATACACAGTGCCAGTATTTAACTAAATGAACAGTATCTGTCTTAACATACGAGTAATGGAAATAGTATGATAATTGTATGTTACTGTCACAAATATACTTCATATTTTTTTTTTACTTTCAAGACAAAAACTTATTAATTATTTATTTTTGACATTTAAACATTTTAGCACATTTGGTTTTTTTCTAATTAATAATAACACACATTAATACAGAATAAAGACGTTTAAAAAACATTAGATAATCTAACAAACGAAATCCACCTATAAATCAAATGTTAGTTTCAATGTTCAAGATTCGGTATAATGTATACTCTATGACTATTCAAACTTAATCCTCGGGGTTTAACCAAATATTGTGACACTTGACATGACGTGGACTAAACGATCTTATACGTGACTTGTAAGACGATGTATAACTGTATCAAGAGTTATGATTTAACGTGACCCGTGTCAAATTTAAACAGGTTCGATATGATGAATAAGCAACATCTTGACGAACTTATATATATATAAAGACATAGAAATATACTGATGACCGGAAACAAGAAAAACTGTTAAATTTTTAGAATCACGCGTTTGAATATATGAATACATTAGAAATTACATCAAACAATAATTACAAAAATAAAATTATAAAAAAATATTGTATAATATTATATAATATAACGCAATCATATTAAAAGGATTGATTAATTACCATAATATTACTTAACGTTTTTGTAACACACGATTTATATAGTATATAGTATTTTTTCATTTGATAATTAAGATGTTAGAGTTGAATTGAACATCAAATGAAAATAAACAAAAATGTATTTAATTTCAAGTGAACCGGCAAACGGGGTTTATACAAAAGTCTCTAAAGGATGTACCAGGAAGACCTAACGTCTTAACAAATTAAATAACCTTTATTCTAATCAATATTTTTCAATTTTAATTTTTATATATTATAAATCATTTTCTTTTGAGCTATTATGTATAATATAAAGTTTTATTTTTTTTTTTTGAAAAATTCATAATCACAAAATTTGTAAAACTGGTTTTTAGAAAACTTTTGATCGTAAAAACATTTGTCTTAGTCAAATTGTTTTTTCATATGGTTTTTTAAAATGTCAACATTTTTTGAAGTAAGACTCTTTAATTTAAAAAGTAATAACTTTCACATAACAAGAACCTATTGAAAAATTCTTATTTAATATTTAATAAAAATTAATACTTTTTGAATTTAATGTTTTTACGACTTGAAAAAATTAAAATATAAAAATAAAATTTTTTATATTATACTTGTAGCGCAAGTGTCAATCAATTATATATAAAAATAAAGTAATAAAAATTATTTCATTTGTTAGCAGGTGTTTCAGTTACACGTCCATATAGAAGCACTATTTATTTTGGGCAATGCGAGTAATAATATTATAGCTCATCTGTATGACTGTATCATTATTTATTTTTGGGCTACATCATCGCAATTCAATTGTTTACTTATTTTTTATTTTATTTTTTTTTTTTTGGGGGGGGGGGGGGGGTGATAATTGTTGTGCCAAAAAAACCTGTGAATGACTTCACCCCCAAACACCACTTAAGTTTACCTTTTAACAATTTTTTTTTAAATCTTACAATATTTTGAAGTCACATTATTATTCAAACCTACAATTGGGAGGTGGGAAGCGGATTTAGAGGTTGTCGTATTCACTATAAAATAAACTACAATAACAGATGAGAAATCATAAGTGAATAATACATACTATGTATAATAAATGGATGATACTGTAGTGCATTTCATTATAACTGCGACTCGACGCTAACCCACTTCGTGGTGGTTTTGTCTCAAACCAGGGGTTTTCAAACTAGGATCGAAAAAATGTGTGAAATATTCGTCATCAATTTTAAATTTGCCGCGCAACTTAACGCGCTAGTTTTAGAAACCCTAATGAAAAAACACCACAAGGCGTGTTCGCGTCGAGTCGCAGTTACAATGAAACGCACTATAGTAATTATTAAGATAATTAAGTAGTAAATAAAGTAAATAAAGTAAATAGTAGTTATTATATTAACCAATCTTACAATTGTTTATTGACATAATCTATAAATAGTTAACAGATAATTGAATCAAATATATTAATAATAATAATGATTATAATTTATTAATTAATAAAAATCAATATTTTGACCAATCACTTTTTATAAAAGTTTAACTTAATCTTTGAATCAAGTTCTAGGTTAGTACCTACTTCTTCTTCTTCTTCTTCTTTCTTCAGCTTAATGGTCCTTGAAGGGCCTGAGCTGCCACAAGTAAGTCTCTCCACCTTTCTCTGTTGAGTACTAATTCAACAGACGCATTCGCATCCACCAATTAAATGTCCCTCTTCACAGCATCCTTCCATCTCGTTCGCGGTCTACCCAGTGGTCGTTTTTTCTGTATCGTTGTGGTTATGACCTTTTTTAGTATATCATCTTCAGCTCTCCAAACGTTAATATTGTTGGTTTTCCATACAATTGGTACAGATTTTCGTTTTTCCGCCTTTCGAATGTTCCTAGATCGAGATTGTACACCGGGTCAAAAATTTTTCTCAAAACCTTTCTTTCAAATATTGCCAGTTTTTTGGTATCACCTTTCGTCGTAGACCAAGTCTCACACGTGTAAGTAACTATTGGTCTCAGATAACTAATATAGAGCAGTGTTTTCGACCTTCTCGACCACAATTTAGATTTCAATAACTTTTGGATGCTATGGTAGCATCGGTTTCCACTTGCTAACCGTTCAACTATTTCCTGATGCATGTCATTTTTATTGTTTATGTTCACACCTAGATACTTAAAACTTTCTACACTTTCAAATGTGAAATTATCTACTTGTAAATTAGACTGATCTTCTCTTCTCCTGGAAAGTACCATAAATTTTGTTTTTTCTTCGTTAATACAAAGTCCCATTCTTTTACTGGCCGTCACAAGGTTGGACATTGTCTGGGTGATATCTTGTCTTTTGTTTCCTAAAATGACAATATCATCTGCGTACGCCAATATTATTTCTTTATTTACCACCTCAACTTGATGACTATGATTTATTTCTTGAATCACCTTTTCGAGACCTAAATTGAATAGAGTTGAGGATAAAGCATCTCCTTGCCTTAGGCCAGATTTTACTTCAAAGGCTGATGGTAGTTCTCCCAGAAATTTCACTTTGCATTTCGTTTTGTCATTGCACAACTTTACCTACTTAGGATATTTAATGTTATTATTCTAATCAAATGTTCTATAAAACTCAATTTTTATGTGAAAAGTAGAAAGAAATAGTTTTTTTTTTTTTATCAAGAAAATTATATAATACTTAATTAAACGATAAAACTGATTTACTTCCCCATCCTCGTTGATGAGTGATATACCTAATACAATTTCAAATACGAATAATAGCTACAGGAATACAGGATTATTAAGCTTAACTATGAAAAAAAAAATTTGGAATTTACCATATTATATAGTTTATCATATGCATTAATAAAATATTTTAATAGCCATGGTAACATGTACCATTTTCAACATAAACATTAAAAAAAAAAAAACTGGACAAATTTAAATAATACGTATATCAAATATTTTATTACGTTTGTATGACCTTACTACTGTCAGTTGCCTACAGCAATACTTGCAGTTGATATAGTGTTTTGAATTATATTTGCTGTTATTAATGAATGGTTTGATATTCTTTATACAGCAAAAATGTGTATCTGCAACTTTATCTAGAACATTATTTTGGATTTTTAGTTAATAAATACAAATAAAAATGTTGGAATCAATAGATGGGTATTCGGTAGGTACTCGAAATATAATTCAAGGAATAAGATAATAATTTAATATAACTTCCATATTTTTTTTTTATTTTAGTTAAACTCATAAATGTATTCAAACATATATAACATGTGATAATATTAGTGGAAGGGATACAAATAATACAAATAACCAGTCATATAAATCTATACAATTTTGGACGTACTAAAATGTTAAAATAAAATCTCCAGACAGTATGATTACAGTTATAAAACTGGCAATATCTTACAATTTATATGCTTACGAAGATATTATTTTTGAATGTACTTTGCACGCTCCCTAAATACAACTCCTTATTTCGATGACATCCAATTTAAAAAATCTTGCTAGAGAAATCAAATTTTAGCCATAATGTTAGCAGTTATTGAAGTATCTCTAACGATGTTGTATTACTTGTAGGATAGTGTTTTTGTTTTTTTAAAAGGCCGCAGTTTCACTTTGTTTGTTTTGTTTATTTAAAGAACTTTGGAGTAATCATCTAATCATAATAATTATGTAAATTTTTATTCAAACGTCTTATTTTTGAATTGTCAGACAAAAATACAACTCTCGATAAAACGTCTATGATAAACAATAAAATAACAGTTAAAGTAAAACAGTTTTTTTTAAAAAATATTTTTATTTGACATAAACAATCTATACAAATTATCACAATAAGTTTATATGATAAGACTTTTAGAAGAATATTATATACCATGAAATATATAATTAAAGTAGCCACCCATTAGGGACTTTTGGCTAGTTGATTGAATTTTAATAATTATTATACATTTATATATAGAGGCGTTAGATCGCGGTACTACTTTTTTTTAACCTGCAGTTAGGATTTCTTGGAAGTGTAAGGATGGAAAGATCTTTTATGAGAGGGTTAGGATGAGTATGGAGTCATTTATGTGAACGTGTGTGGGAGGTATGTGCTTCCTCCTTAATTGATTGCATTATTTGAGTTAACTTAGAGATACAGGGTAGAACATTGGATAGTCGCCGGAGTGATATATTTTGGAAAGTTTGAGTTATATTAATGTCCGATTTTTTTGCCACACCTCATAATTGATGTCCATACGTCCAGATCAGTTTGATTATAGCTTTATAGATTAATAGTTTGGTGAGCGAAGACTAAGTAAAAAGTAACAGAAAAATTTAAATGAAAGCATCCATTTATTTTTAATCAAAACTTTGAATCAACATTTACAAATTGCACACAGTACTGAAACTTCATTTAAACTTACCCGAAACATGTCAGTTATTCACAAAGTTGCTGTTAACGCTAAATATTGATATTACACGTACCTATAGCTTCATACTGTATACGGCCCGCAAACAAGGTTTAACTGGCCCTCTGAAGGACGATGATAATAATCTAAAAATATGTATACAATATCTCAAATCGCCATTGCATGCACTCTTCATCATGAGTCTTATGTCACGTATCATGCACATGTGTCAGGTATTAACATCTGTATCATAATTTAATATAAATTTTACAATCAAAAATTATATGGGTTAACATAATATATCATTTTAAATGTTGGCCCACTGAGAGCTTTTAATTTTTTTATAAGGCCTTCGAATAAAAAAGTTTAGAGCTGCAATCTTAATATTTTCATTATAGATGTTTCTGAGATCATTCGACGTTATCCTTGCTTAGGGTTATTGACAGTCAACTCTGTTCGCCGTTGCTTAGCCAAAGCATTGCCTCAAAACAGAAAAATCCAATATTATGCGCCATGTGTAAATTTATTTGCATTTTTTATTACTCTACTGTATGTCTGTATACCAGTTATATAACGTGCGAGTTCATTAAAATTAAAAAAAAGATGAACATACGGATGTGAAGTAGGATTCAGAGACTAATATAAATCTGCAAACGTATAATTTATGGCAACGCGTACACTGTATACAGCGTACTTAACATGTAATATACTAACATACGATATATGAACATGTCCACTGCTAAATCATATAATAATATATTATTATTATTTATAATATCATAAACTATGCTATAATATGATTATAATATTATCTATTTACCTGTATTACAGATTTGATATATTTTTTCAAAGATACGTTTAAGAAATCTACGTCAGTTCCGATACGTGATTTAATTTATCTTTCTGCTTACAAATTACAATATCCAGCAAGATAATGTACCTACTTAATTATTATCACCAATACGTATACCTAGTTAATATTCCGTTTCACTCTTATCATGTATTTTTCCAACTTCATAGAAAATCGATGAATCAATAGAACTGGTACATATGCCCACTTGAAGTTACCCTCTAGATTTAATTTTTAAACTGTCCGGACATTTTTCATGAAGTTTGATTTTAATTGTAAACGCACTGCAGTTTCTTTACGTTCGATATAATATTATAGTGGCTAAGCTAACGGATAGCCTTCTGCGTTTGTGTGGTATTTAACAAAAGTGGTTGTCGGCTAACACTGTTCCTGATATTCCAAATTCATATGCAAACAGAATACCGTCATTATCGTTGCCGACCAATATTCAATATTATTAATAGCAGTTAGTGGGTAAAATACAATTTTATTTCATCGAAGTTCACAAACGTTATATTAACATACCAGAACGCAATAATATTAAAAAACGACGAAAATAAAAATTAATTGGAAAATTTCACTTTTAATTAATAAGTCGGCGCCTCGACTGTCAAAACCCCACAACCGACCACGTGACTTTTAACGTTAAAATAAATCACAATTTATAAGGGGATTAAGTGTATGGTATTTTTACTCGATGCTTCGGACCTTTTTCACAACGATATTGTTCAACGCTAAATAATATATGTAAGTCAATAATTTGTGTACAGATATAAGTATAGCTTGCCTTTGTCTTGTGTACTTATTTGTTTTAATGTACAGCACTACCATTCATTACGATTATTATATGATTTAATATGACTATGGCTACTCGAACGCTCTACATGCTTGATATTGCAACAACAATAACAAAATCCTTTTAAATGACCATATTACTTATAGTCTTGGTTAACTCAAATCCATATAGAATGCTCGTACGTATTGAATTCCTTTTAAACTTTGAGTTAACAACTATAATCGTCAGTTAAAAATATGAAACTTTTAATCTGATACTAATATGATAGGTACTTTTATATACATTTTACAAATTGAGCTTATAATAATAAAAATAGAATTAATTGTTTTCTTTTGAACCATTCCCGAGTAAAGATAATATATGTTTTTCAATAAAAAAATCGATAACTTGTACTTGTTTGTTGTACAGTCTGTCAACTGCTTGTGTATTATATTCTAAAGAAAATCACTTTAATCATTCTTGATTGAAACAAGTTTATAGCAAACTAGTAGGTAAACTAAATTAATTCAGAACCATGTTTTTTTTATACGAGTTCGGGCATGCTCAGAGGGTCCAATTATTATATAAAAAACATTTTAAAAAAAATTTAAACAACATTTAAATGGACCTGTTTTTCAACATAAATTGACATTTTGTTAATTTTGTTTTAAACATAATTATTTTTTAGTATATTACAATAATATATTATACTATGTAACATCCATATAGTAAATACAGGAATTAACCACATGATAATCCAGAAGTAAGCGGAAATCCATCAATATATAATCCGAGGAGTTCTGTAAATGTCAAATACCAAGGATAACAACCCTAAATATTCTCAGCAAATTAAACATGTTCTTATTTTGGAAATATGGGTTGATCTTGATACTTGATTTATAGGCGCTTGGTTATTATTTTTTTTTATTTTTTTTTTGGTAACTGGTCAATATTATAACTAGAATAATTTGGAGTGAGAGTGTTTACGTACGTTTCATCACGAACATCTAGTACTTACGTTTATTAAATTCCTGACTATAGGTACAGTTGAACAAAAAATTGTGTTATGAACTATTTTTGCATTTACCTAGACTGCACATAAATTGGTCTTGACAAATTGGTGAATAGTCATTTTCCTGGTGAGAAGTTTGTATTTTTATGTTTTAACTAGGTATGCATAACCTAAAAGTTATAGGCATATCGTCTACTCGTCTATAATATAACTTCGAAGGCAGAGGTTCCACCACACAACTATTACTAAACTTTAAAGGGTGTCTGGACCGTACTCGAGTATTGAGGGTGCATTTACTTATAGTACATATTATTATCAAGACTAGGTATATTATTATCTTAAAGTATATTATCATGTGTAGCGTAATAGCTATAGAAAATAGAGTCAAACCAAACTTGTTTATCCGCGTGAAACCCGAATATCGAATGACTCGTCTGGCAATAATGTAAATTTAAACAAACTACTATTTAGAAGTATTTTATTTTACAACAATATTTTTACCAGGCTGACGAGAGCGAGCGATATAATGAAATACAACAACACAGTGTATAGAGGGTCCCGTTATCGGTAAAAGTCACGTAATGGCTTTGTTAGTCTAACGCATATTATAATAAGTATATCGTACCTACGTACGACACGATAGTATCTTTTTCGAAAGTTGAAGATGTCGCATTATTCTGCGGAGTACCAATGTATAAAACATGTTGACTAATTTATTTGTCGTTTACAGGGTCAACAACCCCAAGCCGAAGATGAAAATACCCCACAAAAACGAGTAGATAAAATATTCGATCAAATGGATAAGAATCACGATGACAAACTTACACTGGAAGAGTTCCGGGAGGGAAGCAAGGCGGATCCGAGAATTGTGCAAGCACTTTCGCTCGGTGGAGACCACAACAATGCTGCAGCTCCCCAAGCAGCCACCACATAAGTCTGTCGGATGAGAGTTATTTTCCCACGTATTGACTTTGTTATTTATATTTTTGTGTCTAATTTTTTGTCTTTTACCTACATTACATTATAACAATATTGTAATTTTTCTTATAATATACTCAAACATTTTTATGAATTTCTATGTAAATTACTGTACTCAGATTATTATAGTTATACTTAATAGTAATAATAATATAAGGTTATATTTTATCCATCTTAGTGGATAGAGAAGTTTACAGCATAATATGTAGTACTTACGTATATAATTAGGTATCATCAGCGTTATGCTTTTATGCCTATATTAATACACGAGTTATACATACAATTATATTAATATACACAGTGAAACCTCTAAATACCGCACACTCTCGGTTGCTGGAATATTGTTACTAAGAAAACGTGAGCTCTTGGGAGTTGTCTGTTTGGGTAGGTTTCACTGTATATATCTAAATTTTATTCATTTTTGTGTGAAAAATAAATCTATATATTTGTAAGCACTTATATAGTTATAAATATAAATATATATACATTCTATATATTCAACCGATCTATGCACAATTATTTTAAAGTTTTAAACCCATTAATCTTTGTAATTTCGTTATCTATTTGTTTTATTACCTATACAAATCACTGTATATTTTTACGGAGTACTCGGACTCATTTTAAATAATTTAGTAGATATCATGAACATTTTTCTAGTCATTAGTAATAACATATTACGTAGCTTTGTTAATATACATTTCGCTTTAAACCACTCATGTAAACATACATTTTTTGTTTTTAGTTAAGCCCCCGGAAGTTTTTTTGCATTTCATATAGTTATATTAAAATTTAGTTTGAGTAATATTCTTATAAAAAGTAAATCCATAATGTTAAAAAAAATTTTACTGTAATACCAACTCATTACAGTATACTCGTAGCTTTACTAAAATCAAATGTGAGAGTTAATATTTTAGGTTCTGATTAGCTTTAAGCTTACAATTAATAATGTATTTATTTCAGGAAAATACAATAAACCTGTATACTTAAATAGAATGGAAATCAAACATGGATTGTACCTACTTAAAAACGTATTTTTTTTCTTATTGGAATAATCACGAAATTTCGAACTAAAATTAAAATTACCACTAAAAACTGCGACTAAATATAAGCAAGCTAAATGTTGGCCATTTTTTGGGTAAGCCATAGCTCATCTAAAATTATTATTGAAATGCAATTTCGCTTAAAAATATAAAGACGCTTATTCCAGTAATCCACCTGAACCTATTTCACTTGTTCGCGTTTATACTGTATACTTTTTTTATTAAATTATGACATTAACTATTTGCACATATAATGCACAGTGAAAATATTTTATTTATAATTTTATTTTAACAATCGTGATTGGCGTAATCAAAGAAGTCACCCATTATAGTGGCACTTCAAAATAAACTAAATAATTTTTGTATGTGTGTTTAAATGATATTGCACGTCTACTTTAATATTAAAAATTTGCTAATAAATACCGTTAGATAGTTTTTATGTACATTATTATTACATTTGTAAGAATTTTTTTCATCCTTTTAGTAACTACCTATTGATATTATTTTCATATGTTTTAATATTGTAAATATTCATTTATTGTTATGCTTTTGGTTCTGAAGATAATGCCTTATATACTAAATATTATTGTCTTCTATTTTATATTATCAGCTTAAAAAATAAAATATTGTTTTGTTTGGATTAATCGTAACACCTATATATACAATAATATCTATTATTTATAATTTAAAACAAAATTGAGACTTGAAAATTCCTATTCCTACTAGAGTGTTACTTAGGTACTATTGCCATCATATGTGATAACTAATCAAATTAAAAAAAAAACACGATATACATTTTAATTATATTAACTGAGAGGTAATGTTGTAGATTCTCTATATTTTAATAAATTTATTGAGTAAAATTACCTAATAATTGATTTGGCGATGAAATAAATACATAAAACGCATTCCAAAACTTATCAATGTTACTTAATGCCGACTGAAATCAAATAATAAAAAACCTGTTTACTTCATATCCTTGAGAAATTCTTTGTATTGATCGCTAATCATAACTAGTCGCTCTACAAAATAATTGATTTAAAATTAAAATAAATACATAATTACCATAACTGCAGTATGTATAGCTATCCATATAGTACCTATCTTTAATATTATTAAAGATAATTAGATAGTTTACGACCAACAGGCATGTTTTATGTTTCATACCTACTTATATTTTATGAGCATATCTTATAATATATAAATATATTTATTCCTACAAAAACCGATAAGTTGGTCACCATACGGCGGTTGTAAATTTATATATGAGTGTATAATGTAATATGTGCACATGCCAGGAAGCGTAATAAAGTAACACGTAGATTCATATTATGTTGAACATTGAGGGTTTGACATGTATTAGCCTGTGTTCTAGGATATGGAAAGAACAGATTTTTTTTTTGGGTAAATGAAAATAAATTTTACAAATATTTTTTTATGAAAATATACGATTCATTACAGTTAAAATGTACATGGGTTTTAAAAATTAGAGATAGTAAGTTATGCATCTAGTACGAGGAGTTCAAATGGTGATATTTTTCAAAACCATGGTAGATCAAAAATTGTTTCCAGTGTACAGCTGGTTAGAATTTCATTATTTCTGTTACACACCGTTTATGGTTTATCATCGTTTACCTAATACCTTACATAACGTCAATATCTACCTATCCATTACTGTTTGGGAAAATTGCATTTTTAATGCCATTCGAAAACCTTAGAATGCTATACTAAATCATATAGTATATTTTGAATATATTTGACACGGATCGTCGGAAAACGAATGTCTTACATTTCTAGTTTTTTTAAAAATATTTTTTTAATATTTCGCTTTTCAGGATTCTACGTTGAATTAAACATCAATCTTCGGAAGCAAGAGACCAACGATTTAATATAATTTAAATGTACACGATTACGAGTTGTATCTATACACAACAAATATTACAAACATTTTATACGTATAAATTACATTGGTGGTTGTAAGCTATAAATCCATTATAAACTATACCAACTTCAATGTGTATCTGTCATAAAAAATCACTTTATTTACACATCAATACCCTTTTGACCAAGAGTAAAAATAAACGAAATAAATAAAATTACATATTTAAGAGTCTGTAAGAAAAAATATAATCAGAAATCATAGAATTTAACAGAAGTAAGTTGTAATAAGAACTAAAACATAGACCCACAAAAATTAAAAAAGATCTACTAGTAAATAATTTAATTAGTCAACAAATGATGAGTATCGTTATTCGTTTACATAATCGCAATATTATGCATTTTATACATAATTATTATACATACATATTATTATTATATCAATATTAATAGTCGTTTAGCAAAAATTCAATAATTAACAAAAAATGGACAATAAAGTGTCTTGTACAGTTGTAATCTCAAGCTTCAACACCACGTACGATTTATTGTTATTGTATATCACTTCCAATGAACTGTTCCAATTAAATTTAATAGTCAAATTTCGTATTCGTGAAAGTGTGCAACTCTCTGGTTGATGTTTAATAGGTAACTATTAAAGTGTAGTCCGACATTCTAGTGTACCTACGTTCACTAATAACAGTGATGCAGATCTGTTGACGACTTTCGAAGTGTGTTGATACTGCAAAATTCTTCAGACAACTCAATTTAACGGAGATAAGTACAACAGTTCTCTGACCAATTGAAATAACCATAATGTAAGTAGGTATGTTTAGAGTAGGTTATCTATATTGTGATATTTCCTATATAATAAAAACGCTAATATAATATCCCATTTATAATTCCAAAATAAAGAGATTCCATTATGGACTGAACAAAGAGTTAACCATTGGTTAATTTGTCATTTATAAAATTCTAGTTTATAAACCAGCGGTAACAAAAGCTAAGCATTCTAACTTAATTTATAAGATACCTACGTATTTATATTGTTTAAATTTTTATAAAAATAGTGACCAAAAAACTCAACTTCGGTGCAATGTGTATATAAGAACCGGATATATTGATGTACAATTTAAAAAGTAAAACGCAATAATGCATTAAAAAAAAACTTTCCAATGATGATCATGAAAAATCTGAAAAGGAAACAGAAATCGAGATCATCATTCCCTCTGGAATTGCTGTGTCGGATAGTGCTGCATGATTATTTAAAATACACTAAATTACCATTATAAAAAACGATAATCAGTAGATCTTGTTTAGAACAGCACTTTTTAAAATGTCTTCAATATTATCCCATAATCCTGTATCAAGATGATAAGTATGGTATCAGTGCTCTCCTCCAACCTTACAATATTATTATTTGTGATTTTAAATGTCTTTATTTTTTTACACTTTTAATTTTTAACAGTTTGTCGAAATCGTTGTTATTTTCATAATCTATAATTACATTTATTATCAATAATAATATTGTTTAATTATGAACGTGGTCCCGACAATAATTATAACCAATTTGTTGGTTGAATTTATTTCAACTGAAAGAATGAAATCTGATTAAATTTACACTTCCCTCTGGCCTTTTATTCTAATCTTAGGATTTAGGTGCACACATTTCAGATACACATGTTTCGTGTTCCATTGTTCGCAAAGTAAGAAAGTGGCGAAAAGCCTTAATTGTTTGCAACACGCTATGGATTATGTTACACATGCAGGATTTTGTGCTTTTTGTATTTTCGAGATATTTAACCGTCACAAACATTTTATCAGTGTTTGAGTATGCAGTTTTACTCGGTTTTTCATTGGTTGCTCACAGTGCTCACACTTAATTATATGATTAATGTAAAATAATGAAATAATATATTACCAACAATGACGAGCACGTAGAGTTTAATACTATCTACTTAAATTAACATCTAAGACAGTTAAAAAACAGTTATATACTACCTACAATAAAATAATAATAGTGACATACCTACTTTATACCATTATAGTTATGTAAATATCATATTATATTATACTTGTATAGTTATATACCTACCTTTAATTATTATTTTAAACCAGAGACCTTATAAATTGATTGTATTCTATTTAGGTAATACAAAGCCATTGCCTTAATTGTAATTTATCCTCTAATTTTATATTTTATACTATTTAACTATTATAGCAAATGATTTTATTTATAATTATAGAGATTTCAGTATCAAGAATTTCAATGAAAATATTAAATATTTATATTACATATGTATTTATTGTTAGTAATTAACTTATGTATTTTGGTTAATTTAATTTGCACATCGTAAATGTATAAAATGTATTAATCTAAAATCGAATACCTCCATCACTTTCACTTCGTTAGTGTATATTATTTTATTAATGTTTAAGTTTGGCAATGTTCACGAAAATCACGGTAAATTTATCAAAATTATAATAATATTTATAAATATTAAAGACAGTGTACAATGACAGTGGTGGTTACATGGGATATTGGAATGATTAGAGGAATAAATCCCCTATGACCTTTTTTCAATATTTAAGATCTGTTAACCAAACATTATACTTTAAATAATTAAATAGTGCATGTTAAAAAATCAGCCATATGATATATATACCCCCTTCATGACAAAATCATGTGTCCACTGATATCAAAAAGTGTTAGTATTTAAACCTAAACTCATTGTATCTTTTAATTTACAAATTTACAATTTTTGATTACCAATTTAGCTTTTGGAGTTCTTTTTCTCTCAAATATAATAATATTATGATAAAATAAAATTATAATCAAGTTTAGGAGAAAAATATTTCTTTTTAAATTCTGGGATTAACTCCAATCATGTATTTTTTATTCTAAATGTTGATATTCTGGATATTAACATTTAAATTCGTTTTACTTTCTGTTATAAGTTACAACTTTTAACTTTAAAGTGGTTTGAAATACAAATTATAACTTAGTTTAATATCAGAAATCTATATAAAACTTAAGCTCTACTGTTCTATTATAATATTATAATATAATTTATTATTGCACACTGTACAGTCGATAGTATTATTTTAATCTGTGGTATTATGTGTTAGTATGTACTATAACTATATTGTTATGGACATTTAAAAAAATTGGAATTTCTAAAGTATTTTGTTAATTAAAATACTATAATAAATTGTTGCTTATAAGAAAAACGTGTAAAATCGTATAAAATAATTAGAAGTCTTGTAAATGACCTAATTATTTTCAGTTACTTCTATACCGATCATAGTTTCGAATGTGCAGTGTTGTAATACTAGTAACTTAAATTATACTTTAGTCTTTTAGTGAATACTTCACGTTCTGAAGAACTAATTAGAACATTCATACTGAAAACTGTTTCTTACTTACTATCAGTATTTGTGTCGGTACTGCAGATGCAATAGAAGCTCGGACAATCATTATAAATTGTGTTTGTAGCTGCGTTTAATATATTTTATTGATAACAATCGTCAATCTGTCATACTATCATAAAGCTAATGCATCATGCCAGCAGCGGGGGAAGGATTTTGTTTGGAGGGGGGGCATTGTCTTTTCCAAGTTTTACGACACAAATATTTAAAAGGGCCCAATTTATTAACCTAGAAGCTAAGCCAATGGGAAGGCCGGGTCCCTCTGACCCACCCCCCCCCCCTTAAATTCTTTACTACACCATGCATAGTTTTATAGGTAGCTACTTATTTTTACAATGTTTAGATTATATAAAAATAGTCATAAAGACTATGGTAAACCGATAACAAGCCTTTTAGTGTTAAATAATAGACAATGATTGTCCGTCTGAAAAATAAAAATGATAAAATTACATTTTTTTTAAAATTATATTTCATACTGAAATTACAATATTAACATATAAACGTATTAATCAACAATGGACAATGATAATTATGTACAAATTGGATCTCATCAAACGCCTGATCGATATACTGTTTTATACAACATTAATAGGTACTCTGACTTCTGAATAAATTACATTTATTTATATTATTCCCTCGATAGATCCATTCTACGTATAATTCTTTTTTTATCCATCAAATAAATTATGGAAATTGTTAGAAGTTATTAATAACATGCGGTTTCAATGGTTGTAAAATGTTGTTATCGAGTGCGCAATAAAATGGATTGCACACAATATGTATAGGTGTGTATCAAACGTTAATGATTTGTATTAAAATCAATAGGTCCTTAAGGTGATTTTTTTAAACAATAAACATACTATAAAACTGGTTAACACTTATGTAGAAACACGGATAACGGTACTTTGTTAGTCAACTGGAATGGAAGTGAAGGCGGACTAAGAGTTTTTGATGAGCCATATTATGACGTTCATTTATACCCGCGTACTACGTCATAATATGTTTGAAATCTTTTCTATTCAGAATAATCAATACAGTGAACTTAATTAAACATGTATAATGTATACGTATGGAAAACACGGATGAAAGACAAGTTAATAATTATTTATTTATTTATTACATAATTCCAATAAATGATTACGTTAAAAATCGGTAAATAGGTACTCAGCACTGGTACCTATACCTAATACATTATCATCAAAATTAGATAATTAAATTAATTTAAGCGTTCCTCTTCATCTTGTTTTATATCAGAAAAAATATACTTGAAATTCAATTGTTTAAAAGCATACTGCTTAGGTACATACTGATTTTGATACATCTGCTTCGTAATGCCACTTCGACTCCTAGAGTTTTTTCCTCAATAAAATCACATAATTTTTAATTTGACAAATCTCGTGAAACATGATCATTATGATTAGTGAGAATATGTATTTTATTTGATAAGCTAAATTTACAACACTAAATAAAGTTACAGGGCTTACAACATCATATCGGGTTTTCACATGTTTTTCCGCTGACAAACGTTTTACTGAGATAAAATATTAATATAAAGTTCCGTCCGTAAAAAAAGATATAAATAAAAATATTTAAGGTAAAAGTAACAACGAAATAAAGTCTGATTATTCAATTAAGTTATCCCAAACAATTTAGGTAACGTTATTAGTAATATTTTGAAAATATGCGAAAATATAAATATTTTATTTTTCCATGTAAATAATAAAGTAGGTACACAAAGATTTTATAAATAATAAACATATTCTATTTATTTTTATTTTTTTTTTCTATAAATGTTTTCCTCAATTGATATTCAAGTGGCATTGCATCAATAATTAAATTCAAAATTATTGCACAAGGAGTAACGTTTACTTATTCAATTCAAAATTTAAGTTGGTTTTGAAAAACGTATTCATTAGTATTAGAATATTTAATTAATAAATCACAACATTATTTTCAACACGATAGTGGATATGATTTTATCTTATACATTTATAATTAAAATAAAACTTAAATAAATATAACGTTATACTTAATACAATAATTTACAAACAATATACTACCTAGATAATTGTTATTATTATTAATTATATTTTTTCTGTAACAATAAATTATATTAGGTATAGTATATTTTGAATACCTACCTTGTTATATTATTATAATATGAGACATTATTTTTCTATAGGTAATGAATGTACATAAAATAATATAATATTAATAACAATTTTAACATCGATATGATATTATGATGTAATTATCTCCAAGATCAAGGAAATCGCGGAGAATATTCATTTTTATAAAAAAAACTGTTTTTTTTTCAATTAATAATTACAATCTATAGTAATAATAGCTAAATAGGTCATTTATATTATGAATTATAATGAACAGAAACAAATAAACATAAAAACATAAGAGAGGAGGAAACCTATCAGTAGCATCTTTGAGATATATTATATTTTTCATTTTTTTGAGTAATGGTTTGTAACAGTTACAATATTATATTTGTTAACTGTTAAGGCGTCTCGTAGGTAATTTTAGCCTTCTAATGGGATTTCCTGAAATAGTTATAGAGGATATACTTAGGGACATAAGAGGATTTTTATAATTAGTTAGTTCGTCGCAGTGGTGTATTTAATATTTTTTGTAGGGGGTGGATGACAAGAATTTTAGTTTACAGATTACGATGTAATAATATTATAATATAATAATAGACATTATGTATTTAAAGAGCCATGGGGGCGGATTTGTACACATATCCGCCCCCGTAAATACGCCCCTAGTTCGTCGTGAAATCTATATTGTAATATTGGTGGGCTAGTATAGAGATTACAGGTTGTTGAGTATTTAGGTAAGAGACAAACCACAAGTATCTAGTAATAATTTATTAGCCGAAAAACTAATCGCCTGAAATGCTTCAAATAGGTGCTTGGCCTCAGATTTGGATGCCTTATGACCAAAAAGAGCTATTAGAGCATTTTGTTTTTGAAGTTAAGTTTGGACTTAAGGATTGAGTGGAGAAGTCAAAGTCGTGAGTTAGGCACATTGTTTTCTTTTATTTTTGGTGTAATCTTTCCAGGTGGAAAATTTTTTGACATTTTTGATTTGTTTCTCTTCTATAATTATTGATAAAATATTTTTCGATCGGTCAACAAGCTTGAAAATTAAACACAAGGTTTCTCATATATTTTAGTTATAGCTCTTTAATAATATAAATAATATATAGGCACGATTTTTTTTGTGTAAGCATTTGAACTTAAAATTTTGAAAACATTTGGTGAAATCACGACAGTTTGCAAATTATGTTGTACTTACTTAAACATGTATTAAATGTTAAATTTGTTACCTAAGTCTTGAAAACTTAATACAAAGATCCTCGTAATACTGACAAAATCTAATCTAAAAAATATATGAAAAGAATTTTTTCTAGACAATTTATGTTAAAATTCAGACAGAATTAGATATTTCAACAAATAATAACGATTTTAGATATTTTATTGTAATTCAAAAATATTTTTCAAAGGGATTTGAACTTAAATGTGTAATAATTTATTTTATATACACATTGAATTTTTCTAAATATTTAGATTAATTGTATGCCATTGTCTATTTATACCACGAACCTATTCTAACCATTCTACAGTTAGTTAATAGGCAACAATAATTCGTAATACTCAAGTAGATTATAAGTTACTTTTTTTCTTTTGTGAGCCAATTATAAGCAGAAATAAACAAATTAAATGCAGTTATAATTGTAATATTATTAATAGCGAGAGAGTCACTCTAAAATAACTTTGTAAACCTATAAGGTATTTAGGTATCTAAATCTTCTTTAAAATGATTTTACAAGTTTCCATACATTTTGTGCTTTATATATATTTAGAAGCTGTTATCCATGGCTTCAATTGTAATACAACCCGTTCGAGATCCCAAATCATATTATTATTGTGCATGAAAAATGTGGTGCCGATTGGTCAAGAACATATTATTATGTGTTATTTACATAAAACCCAATCAATAAATAATAATATATTAGCCAACTATCTATTGAAAATGATCTATCGTTCCTTTCCATTTGACTTCAGTTGACATAGTCTCAATTGTTTTTTGTCAACATTTTTTTTTTTTTTTGTTTTTATAATACCTATAAACCTTAAACATACACTTTGCCTCTAATTACATGGCGATTTTTTTTAAGTATGCTCACACCATCATTATGTTTAAATTATGCATATAATCAAATTTTTATTTTTAGAATTTTTACGTGGAGTTAAGAACGATATTTTCGATTAACTACTTAGATTATTCACAACATTTAACTTGTATCCTGTTGCGATACGAACTTTGGTTTTTCAAATGAGAACCTATATTTTTTTACTCAAATTGTGAATCAAATGATATTTCTAAAAATATTAACGTACCTATTCTGTCATAATTTGAACGAAAATATCAAGTCGTTTTACTTTAAATTCTAAGGATAACAATCTATTGAAAGGATATTGTTTATTTTTGTTTTGAATATTATCTAAATTAAATTTTTAATTCATAAACATTTGGTAATATTAATAATTTTTCTAATTATAGGTACCGACTTGTGTAAGTAGGTAACTAGTAATTGTTAACAAATATTATTATAGCTATTATTGGTATCAGGTGTATGTTATCAATATTAGGTGACTATTATGAGTAGGTGTCTTTTATCAGTACTAAAAGGAGAATTTAACCAAGGTTACGGCAAAAATCTAAACAAGAAATAATATTATTGGAAAAATTGGTAACACCAACATTTACTGGAACAATTATTATTATTTGTACATTATTGATAGCTCACAATTTTTAATGATACATCATAATAA
This sequence comes from Acyrthosiphon pisum, assembly GCF_005508785.2. NCBI lineage: Eukaryota > Metazoa > Arthropoda > Insecta > Hemiptera > Aphididae > Acyrthosiphon > Acyrthosiphon pisum. Next base: position 38,458,734 of record NC_042494.1, on the reverse strand, counting down.
TCATATAATACATTATTTACATCTCTTAGGTCATAGGTGTCATATGCAAAAATGCATATATCTATATCTTATGGTTTAATAATGTACTAGAATTGTCCGCGGCCATCGATATACATAAATATGTATAATATGGAAAATGAAAATTACGACCGTTTTATATTTTCTATTGAATTAAATGCTTCTTATTTAATTGTGTAGTAAGTGTATTTCCACGCAATACAATCAATTTTATCCGGTAAATTTTCAAGTTGAAAATGGATACAATACTACACACAATGATTCGTAGTCTTTTAACTAGAATTGTTTGATTCTTTTAATGGTCCCCGACGATAGCTATTCTAAATTATTATATTTTATTGAAAACGGTACTCGCGGGACCGTGACATAAAGAATTTGGAAATGCATTACGGGCGTTTGTTAGTAGTATTTTGATGACGATCGTGAGTTCTTGTTACACACAATAATTGTATTATATTATTTTCAATGCACTCACGATACTATGAAAACCTGCAGATGAGAAAAATAAAAACAACCCACAGAAAACGTAATGTATTGAGTTGGACTCTGTGATTCGAATTATATTTGTAATGATGGTGCACCATTTAACACGTCATATCGCACGTACCGCTTTTATAATTATTATATTTTTAAGAGTGACGCTTGCCATAGTATTCAAAAAGTTATATCGTTTAAAATTACCAGTGAATCCCGTAACAGGCAACAAGAGGCGTGCGAGTATCTGTAGTACCTATGATAATATATAACTATAGAATATAACTCTGTTATAATATGTATACACTATGTATTGATTTTAAGAATTATGTGTTCATTCTGTATACCTACATGATAAGATCTCGAAATAATGCTAATGGTTTTTGGTGTAACTCTAAAAAAAAAATGAGCGTATATATAATATACAATTTTAACTGAATGTTTATATTAGCGTTTTAACATACACCATAATATTTTCAAAATATTTTGACTCGTATGTTGTGCTATTTATTGGTTTTCGATTTTTATTAGTTTTTTTAATTTATGTCGATAAACAGTTCTTTGCCGTAAGCCGTGCTAGCGAGACTTGTAATACACACGTACGCTCCGCCGTCTTCGAATTATTTCGTGTTTTTTCATTTTCTTATGGTAAATTCTATCTCACTGAGTTCTCAAACGTGTTTGCACATCATCATCATCAGCTCTCAGACTGAGGTCACTTCAACCACAAGTAATAATTTAATTTGTTTAATTTATCTATTTATATTAAATTTAAACTTACAATATACACGCGCTTGCTTACTCTATAACTAAACCTGGGCACTGCCCGCGTAACAACTATTGGACTCCAACCAGATAATATGCTTTGACACGAACCCTTCTCAAAGTTTGCCCAATTACGATTGTCAACAATAAAATCGTCAATAAAAATAACAATAAGAAAAAACCAAATGAAGGTAAACGCTCCTTAACCATCATCCACCATTGCCAAGAAAATGAAACTATTTGTGTCACACCGAATCGTTATGAAACTCTAATCGTGGATGATGAAAATCCAAACACTGATATCGATAACATAGACATTGATAACCAGCATGAAACTCCGTCAGGGGCAATCGCATACCATACATATTACACCAAAGTCTATTCTCTATTTTCTCTCTATGCATATATTTTATCAAAAGCGTTCTTTTTAAATTAAAAGTCCACGAGGTAGAAGAAAAAAACAAAATTAGGAAATAACGCAGTTAATTAAAATTGTAATTCAATCCTTTTTGGATATTGTCACATTTCATTTTTTCGATATCGTAGAAACTAATGTACAATCAGATATTTGTATAGAATTTGATAAAGGAAATTGTATAAAAAACAGATAGCTGACATTTTTAGAAGAGCAATTTTTAAAAATAAAATGTCATAACAAAATAAATATTAAATTACATTTCTACCAAGTAAGAAAGTTCCCGTCAAAACATTTAAAAATAAATAAAAATTATCATTTCAATATAATGTAGCTTACATAATAATAAAGAAAATCTCTGATATCTAATACATATTTAGTAGACGTTTAAGAGTCAAAAAATACATATATGAGCCAAATCAAAACGTTTAGAGAACGTATTGCATTAACTGATAGATGAATATATCAAAAATTAGAATTTTTTAAATTTTTTCAAGTAAATATTATGTTAATATATAATACCGTATAAATACTTTTGTAATGTAAGCAGATCTGGATACTCATATACTATAAATAGTAAGTACTGTGAAAAAAATAATATAAAAAACGAATTAACTACTTGAAATGTTTTATGCGAATGATATTTAAAATTACGATTTCATTATGCTATTACATAATTCAGTTTTTAGATATTCCATACAATAATGTCATTTTTGCACAGTCTCTAAATTATTTCTTTATATATTTTATGTTTATGAATATATACCTAACATATACATTTTTTCCTCTCACTTTTTACAATAGTCATATATTTAAATATTTCCAATTCAATTTCCATTAGTGCAACTAAATTATTTATTTATCGCGGAACAACTTAAATAATATTACAATGCTATAACAATATTATGGATTGAAATTATACAAAAATAAAATTTTCTTTCTATAATAGATTATGATATTCAACTTTCAACTAAGTTTCAAGGAGTTACGTCTAACACAACTACAGTAGAAATAGATTTGTTGACAATCATAAAGGAACAGGAGTACTTAAATTAGTGGAATCAACAATAGGTACCATTTAATAAAACTTCCTTCGACTTCAAAATTAATACAAAGCTATATTAAAACGATAATATGATTGAAGTTGAAATTAGTAAACAATTTATTAACTATTTCACACATTTTAACATATTACTACATGTAGTATTTACATTTGAAACCGAGGACATAATATGATAGACTAATGAGTTTTGGCATCTAGTACATAGCATTCTCAATCCTATTATCGAAAATTCACAACTAATTTCTATGCTGAAAAATATACGACAAATATAAATAATTTTAATACAGGCATCACATAACAGTAGATAATAATTAATATAATATGGAATCGGTGATTTTTTTTAAGCCACTACTATTAAGTATATCGGCTTTCTAAAAAATACTTACAACAGTAATATATACATTTTGCATCATGAGATTAAATATAACAGTGTTAATCTTACAATATAAAATATGTAAATAATGAGGTAAAACCCAGGGAAGTTCTTAAACAGGGATTTTAAGATGATTATTATTATTATTATTATTTTTTTTTTTTTGTTTGTTTGTTAATGGTTGCTATTGGTTTTAATAACAATAATTATTTGACCACAGGTAGATTGCTTACCTAATAATAATATACTACTCGCATTATCGCGAAAACAAATCAATAGAACAGCAATGCCGTGTCAGCTAGGTAGGTACATATACAAATTAATGTTTGTCTATCTTTCAGTGTGTGTGTCCTTATGCATTCCTAAACCATTCGTGCGATTGCGATGAAATTTGGTACAAATATATAAATTAGATCTTTGAGAAGATAGTCTACTTAAAAAAAGATAAATTAAAGGTACAACCCGGTGCGGTGCTCATACAGGGGTTTTAAGATTTACAATGGAATTATTTTTTGTTTATAAATGGTTGCTATTGGTTTTAATTATTATTATTAAAATTAATGCGATAAGCATGTTGGCGCAGTGTCACTTCTATGTAGTTTAGTACAGAATGTCTCAAGTTTGATCCATGGGTTTAGGGGACCAATTTTTTGGATTGTTTCTGTATTTTTTTCTTCCTTATCTATACATACGTGAACGTTTGGGTTTTTTTTGTATTCATCGGATTTTAGTACGGTTAGGTTAGGTTGGGATTTTGCATTAATTGATTGTATTAATTCGCCGTAGGTTGAATTAAATAAAAACGACAAACTTGGTATACATTTGATACTTTTGAGTTAAATTGTACATTTACGTACAAACCACTCGGAGTCCACGATCTACCGCAAAAGTCTATTTGCTTAGTCACAAGTGAATCTCACAGACAACGCTGGTTAGGTTGGTTACAATTTTTTGTCCGGGTAGTTCAGCTAGTTGTACATCCAACGACCCGGTAGGTTCACACTAAGTATAAAAAGAAAATAACGATTATTTTAATTTTTGGTTTTTTATAACTAATACAGTTTTTTTTTATTTTATTCAACTGCCGTCTTCGTTTTCACAACAAAATAATTGTAATTTATTGTATAGTTAATTCAATTCAATTTTTGCCTTTTATTATGCATTTATTTACTTATAGTTAGCCACTTAGGAACTGTTATACAAATGTTTGTTCACAATGTTATTTTTTTGTTAATACTATTATTTATGCCTAATCTATATTGGTTGTTACTTGTTGAATATTTAGAGAGTTAAAAAAATATTAATCTATTTAGTATTGGGTTTACTCACGGCATCTAGCGTTGAACATGATTATATACATACAAGATTTACACCACTTTTAACTTTGGCCCCTCCGACAGATGGCACGGCATAATAAAATATTTGAATTTGTGAATTATAATTTAGTAGATTTATTTTCAAAAATATTGTCTGAAACCTTTCAACTTCCTTTTCTTCCGTTATTATTTATAACGTAATTATCAAAAGTCATTCCACTAACATGTCTATATGTAGCTATACGTTAAATGGAATGTTTATTGATTTCACGAGTACATAAAAATAGCTGACTTTTTGTAAGGATTTCTTTTACTATGAATTCACTATATGACGTTTGTGGTGTTTTTATTGATGAAAATATAATAACCGCAAGTTAATTAATGATTAAGACTCGACATGCGCAACGAATAAGGCAGTAACTCATT
>NC_042494.1:38451748-38453577 GCF_005508785.2 Acyrthosiphon pisum | reverse complement strand
ATTTTACCGAATACCTATAATTGCTTTTTGATTACAACTATATTAAATCACATACGATTACAGTATTGCACAAATTATTTTGATTTACATTAACGAATAACACCAACTACCTATCAAAATATATTTACATCTAGACCATCAAAAAAAAAAGGGTTTACATAATATATAAAAAAAAATGATTTCTTTAAATTTAAAAACCGTCAAGTGATAACCACTGATATTTTATCCACGATTATTAAACTGATCCAAAATGTAATCCGATAATGGTCGTTAATGTTAAAATAACTCCTCAAAAATTATGTTATACCGTAACTCATACATTTTGATACACATCGATGTAGTATCAATTTACGAACATTATTGTTGTCAGTCGGCGCAATGTTTATGCAATTAACTACGCGAGTGTATAGGTACCTATGCAACACTGGCGATTTTCTCATATTATAGCGTATAGGAATTAGGAACTAAAATTTTTAAAAAATCGCGTGCGCCGTGAAATGCTAACAATGGTTGGTAAAAGTCTAATAAATATTTAAGCGTTTGGCATCCCATTCGGTCTGTTATAATATTATAATTTATACGTAGGTACCTACTAGCCATGTGTACACCAGTATTATTTAGGTACGGACGTAAAATATTTATGATTCTATTAGTGGTGCATAATACAATTATTATTAAGATGGTATTAAATAATATTATGCTTCATGAAATTTGTTTGAACAATGCATATTGTTGCGTTATATAATAAATCACTTAACCTTTCATTTGTAAAATATGTGTTACATGTTAGTCGATGTTATTTTTAATGATCTTGTGTCGTAAACCGTAAATGTGCGATGCCTTAGATAATGTAAATTACATGATATATTTTTATTTCAGTATCAACAGTTGTGTTGTAGAATTCAAAAGTAATGAAAAAAAAAAATGAAAAACTTAATATTTACCGTTTTTACACTCACTGGATTCTCCACTGACAGTATAATTTGTCCAAACAAGTAAACAAAATTACAAAAATATTGTAACGCAGAAATGTCAATTTACAGCTGTAGTATTGATATGTTTTGCATTTGAAATCGGTGTTAATAACAATCATATTTGCTGATAATAATGGTGGACTGAAGATGGGTTCATTAATACAGTGATCGCAGAAAGTTTTTTATTTGGCTCTAAATTAAAAGTGTCTGTATAAAAATATCAATTATTTAACATTGTATAGCCAGTATAAAAGTTTGTTTAATACTTAAAAACAAATAACCCACAACGGTACACCACACAATAAGTACGTAGCCAATGAGACTTTGTGATACATCCGTAAATTATGTGCATAAAGCCGTATATCATTTAGAATTTAGAGTAAACAAAAACTACACAGAATACGAGCGGACTGATGTCAAATTATACCTCAAAAGCGCACATTCATCATGCAACGTTGAATCTGCCATCAGAAATCCACCATTTATACATGATACGGGCATGACCTGTTTTTACCAAATGTTCGTTTATCATGTATAATATACTTGAGCAGTTGTGCTTTTCCCTCATAACTAGAATTTTCAAACTATTTACCTGAATCGGGTAAGCGATTCTCGTATGATGTCTAATTAACTGGAAAGATCGTAAGTTTTTAATCATGTAAAAAGTCACTCCGAATATTCGACGTGATACACAAAAATATATTTTGGTTATGTACTCAATCGTTTAAAGTGATTTGCATACTATATACCAGTGATTGAACAGATATTCATAATTCATCGTTCATATATCATATCTAACATAATAATTATGATATCCCACTTATAGTACCTTAAAAGGCTCCATTAGGGATACCA
>NC_042494.1:38407575-38451698 GCF_005508785.2 Acyrthosiphon pisum | reverse complement strand
TTAGGTACCTTAAAAGGCTCCATACATGATCAATTTTAATGTTTAAATAATTATTATCAAAATGGTATTAATATTTTCAATACATTTAACCCACATTCAATATTATGAATATACGGTCAATAATATTATATTAATACAATAAAAATTATTGTTTAAACGCGCTACTTTCATCGCGTAAGTACCTACATTGGCACTAGCCAAGCGCGGTACCGATGACCGTCGATGGTGTCATGCATTTAACAAATCGTAATAGATTCAAATATCTCATAAAAATAGTAGGTATGTCTTAATCTTAAACAGGACTACTGTCATCAATACCCGAAAGTATCTTAAATCAGTATAATATTATGGGTAGTGGTCGTTTCAACTATATTATAAAGCCCATCGCATATTGACAGTCGTGGTATAATATAGTTTGCAGTCTGCTACCATGACCGAAGTAAAAATGAAGTCGGTTACAATGGTGCACTATCAAGTCTTTAGTCTATCATATTAATATACGGTATTGGGGATAAAAACTGATGAGTTGTAACGTCACGCTGTATATTATCAATTATATGTTATTTTTCCAGTGACCAGATCTATCACTTACCGGCCTAAAAATGTATAAGCTTTCTATCACCAATACTCGGTAACTGGAAACTGTGATATTCAAAGTTGGGCAAGTTAGTCATTTTTTTTCAACTAGTTAAAGTTAAGTTACTTTAATAAAAAAAATTAACTAAGTTAGAATATAAGTTAGTTTCTGAAATTGTCCAAATTTCTAACTTAGTTAGTTAGAAGTTAGTTTTTTTTTATAGATTAAAAAACATTTTTGTTGAAATGTAAATAATAAGTTATCTAACTTAAATTATTGATTAAAACTGGAAAATTGAATTAAACTCCTAGTAATCTGATCGAAATTTTCTAATTAGGTAAATAATATAATTTCAATTAATTGGTATATCACTTATCAGTTATTAGACCATAAAGGGTGAAACAAAATAAAAAATATACATAACAGTATGACAACTTAAAATATTAATATTAAATAATGATACATAATATAATCTATATGACTATATTCTAGCATATTTTATTCAAAATATTTGTTACATTTTAATAACAGTGACATTTCAAAGTTATCATCATCAGACATAGACCCACGCCTTTCATCAAATAATTGGACTTCTGCACTAAAAAGTCTTTCAACGTGAGCACTAGGGAGAATACTTGTATTATACTTAATACACAATTACCACCGATAACACTACCATGAAAATTCGGCATCGTGTCTACACTAATTGGTTAAGCCACCCGTATAGATACTATTTATATCTAGTAGAAATCAACATTCTACAGACTACACGGAAAAGACGTGGTTCATAGGAACGCATAGGCGTGCATTATTATAAATACTATAATAATTAATAATATATATGAGCCAATAATCTATATAGGCATATAGCCATAATATCATGATTGAGGAACAGCTTTTGAAATAAAAAAAATAATAATAATATTAACTAGTTAGTTTTTTTCTAACTAGTTAGATTAGACTATTTTACACATTAAATTCAACTAGTTAAGTTACAAAGCGAATATGAATTAAAACTAAGTAGTTAGTGCCCAGCTTTGGTGATATTTTCTGTCACTGGCCCCGTCTTTTCTTCCGCGATCGTAATTTAATTTAATTTTTATCAAACCGTTTTAGTGTTGTGGAGTGTGCCAAATTCAAGTAAAACGAGTCATGTGCGTATATTTTACGAGAATCATAATTTTCAGTTCAACGTTAAGATAGTCACCAGTTTCCCGATATCACTTAATTTATTCACAAGCCCATTTTAGGGATATAACATTGTTATTATAACCTTTCTATGACCGTTATTGGGCTGATTTTAAAATGTATTGTATTTCAATATTATAATGTGTGTATACTGTATAGTGTATATACCAGATACCTAGATTTATTTATAAAATCGAAATTAAACGTATTTATTCATGGAACTCACTTTACAACGGATTTTAGGGCAATATAAAATATGAAGTAGTATTTTAAATTATTGTAGTTTTATCTATATTATTTTTATTTTGTTTTTTTAATTTAAATTAAAATGTTTACAATCTATTGCACAATGGAACGATAAGCATAATAATTATTGATAAGAAATCTTTTATTTGTTTTTTCTATTAGAATTGTATTCTTGTTCTTCTTGTTACATATTTTGTATTATTAATCATTTTAATTTGTGATATCATGGTTTTATATAATATGTTTTCGAAAGAGACCCAGGTGACACGGTGTTATATAATTAGAGTCCAGTGGTCACCGTTTACGATAGTACTTTGGAATCAAAGATATTATTTCAAAATTGTAATATTAACTAGCTAATAATTTACTGTAAATGTATACTTTATAATAGTTGCTATTCTCCGGAAGGGTAAACGTACGGTAAGGTATGGCGGTGGTTGATGGCTGGGAGATACTAAGAATCTGAAGTGGTTTTAAAAACTGTGACATATGATGAAAACTACGAACCCCGTTGGGATTAAGACATCTAAGTTAGACATAACACGGGAGTTAGTAAATAGTAATTTAGTTAGCACGACTGTTTATTGTATTTAAATAAATTAACGTTATATTTTTATTTTAAAAACTCAAGTTCAATCATAATGAAATATATTTATATATGCAATATGCCTTATACGCAGTTCATATTTGTTAGAGGGTGTATAATATAGTATACAAAATAGTTTAATAAATCTTTTATAGCATTACATGTTATTAAAATACCTTAAGCCTTTCATGTATCATATATAAAAAATATTTTGTATAAATCTTTAGAAAAGTCAATAACCTTGTTGAGGCAATACATAAAAAAAATATATGTTGTATTTGAAATTGAAAAATGGGTGAGCGTGCCTTAAGATAGAGTTTAATATGTATAAAAACAAAATTATAGGGCCTTGATAGAGTAGGTTTAATAAAAGAGACATGGCTACCATAGTAACAGTAAAAAACCACAATAAATTACCAATTCTAATCAATAAATTAGCCAATAATATACTAACATATATGGTTTGCTATACCACGTCAATAGTATAATTGAAATCATAGCATTGTTGTTATCAGTCGTCAACATCAGTGCCGATGCATAATACTAAAATATATTATGCATAGTTATCAGGTAGGTATATAAAATGATTGTATTAAATGAAAAACCACTTGTGAACGAGCGTATTACACCAAACGGTATACTATAGCTATAGCCAATTATGAAGATACGTAAACAGCATTTTCACGCCTATGTCTATGTGATATTTATTTATTATTTTTTTTTTTTTGACACACTCCTAATAATCAGAAACGCAAATCTACTAGGTAGTAAATATTAATATCGCCTTATTTGAAGAATAGGATTGGATCAAAATAGTAGATAAATAATAATTTATTAATGTATAATATTATAATATTTATAAGCAAAATTAATATGTTCTTACTAAAAGATGCGCACAAGATCGTATTTTAAAAAGTCTGTGTTCTGGTTAATTTTTCAAAGAGAGATTTGTACAATTATTTATATAAGTTTGAATTAATATAATGTTTATGTTTATATATGAAATATTCAAATGTGTGTCAATTCACGGTAACTTTGGAGTACAACCACAATGCATAATCTCATTGTTCTAATGTGTTATACGTACGAGTTACGTCGTACGAGTTATATCGTATTTGTTTATACTTTATAATATAAGTAATATATTATAACATAGATCAAATGTTCGAAAAGTGGAACAAAGTACCCCGTCCCCCGTCTATAATATAGTCTACTGCTTGCTTTAAATATATTACAAGATGTTAAGAAGGACACCTATATGCAAATAATTTACGATAAAGTTGTGTCAAAACTTATCTAGCGTATTACATTATGTTTCTTGTTCTAGTTTCTCGTATGAAACGGGGACGCAAGTATAGCATAATATTATAGTGTATTCGTGATTAAATCTCTTTGCGACCAATATCGGATAAAACGATTAGGTACTTACTATTTTTTTTTAAAAATTACTATCATCCGAGGATGTGAGCTTAATATATTACTCTGGATATAATATAGATAATTAATTGTTATATACGATCCATCACTGGACAAGTTTAATTTCCTGTATCTCTACCTCGAATAGACTGAATCGTGTGTAGGCGTGCAGCCGCTCTCAGACTTAATTTGACTTAATTCTCAATATACTAATACATGGGCAGTGGTACGGATCCACTCAAGTGTGGGAAGTGGACACACACGCACGCTCAAATAATAACATAGATACTGTTCTAAAATAATACAATTATTAAACTACCATTTGAAATTGAAACATCAATGATATTATATTATACTAAGCTGTATACACAAGACGTCACAAATATATTAAACTATAAATTATTGTAAAGTAAGTATATGTAGTATTATGTATATTGTATAATATGAAAAGCACATATCACTAGTATATGAATATCATTGATAGTGATTTTCTCCTTGTTCTCTTCAAAGAAAACCCTATTTGCGTCACTGATTATATGTAATGAGTACAAACACGAAGACAAATATGTATATCACATTATGAGTTTTGGCCATGTCCTGTGATTTTAACAATATATACTGTACCTATGACGTATAATCATAATTATTATTATTAATTTATTATCTATTATCAGAACAAAATTGTTTAATTGTTTTTTTTTTAGGCCAGATTGAGCGATAATTATATCTCAAATTCGGTGATCCAGGCATACAATAAAACATTGCAATGATAATTATACATCTTCATACTATAGACTATGATTATTTTTCATTTTTTTTTAACGGCTCGTATTATTAACGTGGTTTACTTTAATACTAACTACAATTGGGATTTTGCACAAGTTAAAAGTAGTCCAACATCATGGAAACACAAACTTTTCTACCCATGTTACAAAAAAAAACAAAATGGCTTAACAGGTTTTTACTTATACAAACAAACGTTATTCCATAAAAAAAAAAATCAGTTTTGTAGCCTACTGCAGTCTGCAGGTGACAGTTTATAATATCGTAAGAATTCTTTAAGTGAGACACACAAAATACAATAATGTGATAAGATGAATTTGGTACCTATAAAGATGATATAATTAGGTAAGTACGTGGATTGTATCCTGATACAATAGCCATCACCATAAATTACGAAAATAATTACACTTACATAGATCACGCAAAGGTCATTATTTTACCTGACGAATGCTAATACATTACCTAAATATAACACATTCTATATTAATTAAATTTAATATTTTAATGGACCATTTTTACCTTGGATTTTTTAGGAAATTCATTATATTTTATATCATGATAACGATATGCAATCAGAATTTGACGATCAGTTATAGTTTTGAAGCAAAAGAAATTTAAAGTTAGTCCATACTTCGTAATAGTCAGAGGTAAAAACTGATTTAAATTAAAATAACGTTTTGTTTCTCACACTATTTTATAATTGTGTTTTAGCCATAAATACATATTTTAATATTCGGACGAGTGAACAGTAGTTTTTTTTTTTTATTTAATCATAATGTTAATTAATTTATGAATCAATTTAGGGATTCTAGGAAAAAAGCGCGTTTTTCTGAAATGTTTACGATTTTTTTCTGGTAATTTTCCACTATTTTGATCGTGTACGGTATTATTTTCTAATTTGTCCGATTGTATTTTCATTGCTTTCAATCACTTTTGATTGGATGTGTCGGGCTTTGACACTGAAATCAATTACGTAATGTGTATTTAGCATGCGTATTTTAACACAAGTGAGAAAAACTACAACTGCAGTCTACAGTAAAATAATAGTTGGAACATAACTAGTTATGTTTACTGTTTAACAACAACACAATAGATTATTATTATATAATAGACCATAGATGGTTATTATAGTATTGTATATTCAAAAAAAAAAAAAAACGCCAAACGGAGGAAAATGTACTCGTAAGTCTGAATTGTACGTATAGATTATTATTATGCTTGTATACCGGACGGGTACAAACAATATTATACCGTGGCAGGGACCGAAAATGACAATGTATAATATTTTTAATTAGGTGTTGAACAATGACAATTGGTTTAAGTGTTATCATTCTTAATACTGTGTGTAAATCATTAGTTTAATTTAATCCTCAAGCCGCGGACCAAAGCACATTGCGTACATGACATAATTATACTGTAATATTATTATCGTTGTACAACTGCGAAATGCAACTACCATCGGTTGGTTGGAGATGTTATATATATATATGTATATATATATTATGTGTATGTCGTTTGACCAACATCTGTACGTATATGGTCACTCTGTAGTCTGTAATAAAATACTTAAAATGGATATCTTCTCGTGGCGTAGCTTCATCGTCAGTTAAATGGCCTGTTGTTTTTGTCGGGTTTTTTCTCTTCTATTTCGTCTTCACCACACCCATTCACTCACTTCCACATACCCAAACTACCAGTGCAAAAGTTAATAAAACGCGGAATATTGACCTTTGAATTCCACAAATTATTCTACGCTTGTACAACCTTTTCCGACACAAAATCGTTACCGAAAAACAGTATTCATTTATACGAGCATAAGTCTTGAACGACCACAACACTATCAACAGCCTGCAACAACAACAACTACAACAACAACACCAACAACAGTCAGAAACAACAAAGACAAAACCAACATCGAAAACGACCTCACCATGACGCTACATAAGAATGTACGCATTTTTTTTTTGAAATTTTCTTTATAATATTATTATGTTTTAGAATACGCTAAACCATAAAACTCGTCGCGTCATGTCGTTAAAATATTATAGGTTCACAAAATATGTATTCCAATGTTTGCAATGGGTTGACATAGTGGACAAATTTTATAATTAAATGATCTGACCCGAATAATCTTTAATATACAGAGTGATTCACTATTTATGATCATCCCCATATTAGATTCTGAGTGAAACGATGAATGTATTGATTTCACAATGTGTGTTTTTTTTTTTTTTATTTTGTGTCTGTCATCACTTTTTAGGACAGTAAAAGTGCTTCGATTTTATTCAACAGTATCTTTTCTGATAGGAAAGTGAATATAGTTGGTACTTTGGGGGGTAAAAAGTAAAATGTTTACATTAGTTTTCAAAAGCACCGTGAAAAACAAAAGAAAAATTAAGGAAAACTGGAATTTTTTACACAAAACCTGTTTTCAAGAAAATTGATTTTCGTTTTTTGTGTAACTTTAAAACAAATGACCGTAGGTACATGAAATTTTCACTGGTTGTTTATATTTCCATTTTATATATAAATTTTCAAAATATTTTGATTTGTTTTGAACTATTTAGGGATATTTTCAGTTTCAATATTATAAGTTTTTTTTTTCTATGAATGTCAATAAAACTTTATTTGTTGATTAAAGATACTTGAAAATTTAATGAAAGGCTCCTATTGTATTTTTACAATGACATTTGAAAAATATTAAAAATCCTTAGTCACAGTTTTTTTTATTAGCATTTAAAGTTCAAAAATTGATAAAATATGTAAAAATCACGAAAATTAGCAAATTATTTTGGGTTAAGAATTCGTAAAAATTTTCTTTTTAAATCTAAAAGTTTAAAATGTAGTAAAAGATTCCTCATAATATTGTCTGTCTTTATCAAAAAAAAAAAAATGTTTACAAGAAAGTCAAATTAAATTTTTATGAGAATTTGAAATTTATATTTTTACAACATTTGATATTCGCTCGATCTCTCATGTAACGATTCTCTTATTTTATTGTAATTAAAAAAATAATGACTGTAGATATTTGAAAATTTCACTGAATGTTAATATTTTCATTTTCTATACGTCATAACATTTTGAAAATATTTTGACTTTTTTGAGCTGTTTACGGAAATCCTCTTTTTTTTATCTATAAATATCAATAAAATGTTGTTTGTTGGGTAAAAAAGCGTGAAAATGTAATGCAAGGCTCCTTATATATTGTTACAATCGCAGTTAAAAAATATTAAAAATACATAGGCACAATTTTTTTTCAAAAGCATTTGAAGTTCAAATTTATCAATTTTAAAATTGAATAATTATTTTGTAGTTAAAAATTTATAAAATGTTCACTTTTTATATCTAAGGATCGAAAATTTAAAACAAAATTTCACGTAAGTAGTTAATTCTGTTACCAAAAAATCAAAAAAAAATACATACGCACAGTTTATTTTTATACTCATTTTAAGTTCAAATGTGGACGAAATTACATACCTACTAAAAAACCTAGAATAACTATTTTAGTTATTTTGTTGTGATTGTGTAATATTATTTGTGGATACTTGAAACTTTTAAAGTATGATATTATATATCTATGATAGTATCACGGGTTTTTGTTGATGTATGACGCGTTATAAGTACCTAATGGATAAGTGATGTGATTAATTTGGATCTTATGATAGGTCAATTTATTTTTTTTAATACCATAGATATAAGTATATAATACATCTTATGCCTAGATTCAGTCTCCGCTCAGAATCGTTTTTCTTATACAATGATTTTATATCATTGAATTCAAATTTAATATCATCCATTATACAGTGACCCACTTGTAACCTACTATACAGCAGAGCGACATCCACTTGGCCCACCTTTTTCAAATTCTGGTTTTTAAAAATTTTAAATTAATTACTCAAGATTTTTAAATACTTAAATTTTTTATAATATTATAGAACTATTCTTTGAAAATACCAACTTTTTTTTTCATATGAGAATCACCATTTTTTCTGTACATTTTTAGATAGATGACTTTTTAGAAAATGTTAATATATTTAAATCAAAAGTTACTTTGTGTACTAATAGAATAATAGGTTTAAAATTTTTAATTACCTATATGGAAATTATCATAGTAATTCATATTAATTAATAATTTGTAAGCTTTATGAATATTGGCAGTCTGTGACAATACATAATATTATATTATATAGTAACTATTATCACACCACGTCATGTGCGATAATAATGTCTCTGAACGTTGTACTCGCCAAAGCGGGTTTGCATTAATATTTAATTCTTATACCTAGATGGTGGTTGAAAATACTTTGACTTAATAAATTATTTATGTTTATTATTATTAATGTGTGGTATTAAAAACGAATACCTACGATGGGGGAGGGGGCGATGAGAACTACGCGTGCCCCTGCGTAAAGAATGACTTGATGAAATAATTTTGGCCATTAAATAATAACTGTCGTCAAAATTATTCTATAGTAGGTAAGTGTTTTTTAAATAAATGCCATGCATTGTATGGCTTAGCCAGTGACTAGGTTTGAAATAAAGTTGTTATTTTCTTTGCGGAGCTGCTGCAATGATAATATAATGTAAATGATTATCTTTCAAAATTGGTTACAACTTACATTATTTGTGAATGTGTATATCAATAATCGGAAAAGTATTTATCAGATTTCTCCGAATGTTGCCTTGACGTGTCATCGACGTCCTCGAAGGTGGATGTAGGAATGAAAAGGTCAGGGGATAGACACATTATAGGCAAATCTATAAAATATTATAGGTATTAATAAGGGCCGATATTGTACACATTTTTAAAAATTAACTAACAAACATTAAAGGTATATATTTTTAAGTATAGTGTCAGACCATGCCACCGGTTACGCACGTATTATTCGGTTGCCGGCTTGCAAAACCCCAGTAGATTAAAGTAAGTTCGTAGTACAGCCCTCGTCGATGAATGTATATTATAGGCGTCACCGCTAGCACATAATAATATTCTTTGTATATACTGCAGCTGTGTATATTATAATAGTATGAAATAATGTGTATAAAATGATATACAGATACGAGGTCTTGATTCGATATTCAAACGAATATTATAGTACACAATTTATCGATACGTGTGTGTGTGATGCGAATTGAACGTCCTGGAGGTGACCTGATTATCCTCTTAAAGTTCTTCCCTCAAAGAAATACGATTTATCCTCGCGGTCGGTGGTTGAGGCTATTAAGACTGCGTCGCAGCGCATTCCAATCGTTCATCATTATAATATTATAAAATATATACATTTTGTGGAACGCCGGAAGCGGCTGCCGAGTCAGTTGTGGCAGTGGCTGCGGTGGTGGGTGGCTTTCCCGCAGTATACATATTATCATATATGCTATATACACGCTGTATCGGTTTTAACAACGTCGGTCTGGTCCTCGCAAACATAAATAGGTTATAATATATTATATAGGTACTTTGTGATTCAAAAATTTGTATTTTTCCCCCATCCGAGCTTTCTCCTGCGAGCAGCCACCGTCATCGGTACATCGAAAGCGGCTTTTGCGTGTCTCCGCGAATTTTCTCCTCCGGTAGACTTTCCACATCTGACGTATTGATATTACACACACACACACACACACACACACACACACACACACACACACACACACACGTGTACGCGCTCGCTCGCACACGTGTACGCGGTCCTTTTTATCATCCCCTGGGGCAGGTCGACCTGAGAATATAATAAGTCTATACAAAACCGTTTTATGAATATTTCATATACTCCGCGTTCCACCTTCCAGCCGGTATGTGTGTGTGACAAACCTATAGTGTGTTCGCGTGGGATAGAAGGATATACGAATTGTGCGGGTCGGGCATGGTGGTGTACCTTGTGAGAAGAAACAAAACTTACTCAAAGGAAATAAAAATAAAAGAAATAGAAAACGAGGGCGTGATCGACGGGTGGGCGGGTGGTGGTAGAGGGATGAAACGCGATGCAGTAGCTGTTGTACGTATATCTTGTATTTTATATTATATACATGTGTGTGTGTGTGTGTGTGCGTGTGTGATGTGTAGTATATGCAGTGCCATAGTACGATATAATTTTATTGAGATTTCGGTGCGAGGATGACTCTGGTACACAGGCGAACTGCACGGACGGATGGACGGACGAGAGAATGGATACAATGTAATATAAACTTGCACGTGTGTAGGTATATAAATATAATATATATAAGCTACACACCGTATATACAATCGCCGTTACGTGTAAAGCATGATTTCGGAGTTATGCCCATCGGATTACACGTCACGTGCTTGTCGTAACTTTTCGCGTAATCGGAACGACATTAATATTCGATGATGACTGGATGCGTATGCGTGTTCGAAACCGGTAGTATTTTATCATGTGTGCGGTGGTGTTGTATACGAGCAGTGTACGTGCAGGGGCGCAACCGTTTTAAATTATTATATCGAGTGATTTTCGTATAGCAGTCATACCATATTATATATATATGACTAATTGTATTATCTTATGAGTCTGCGTAGGCTGTGCAATTTGTGCAAGAGTTAGAGCTTGAAATGTAGTTCGGATACAATTTTAGCAATATTCCGTGTGACGACTTTACGCGGTCCTTTTTGTACCGAGTCTTTTCTTATCGCACACGCAATACTTAACGCCGTCGAAAAGTGCCATGCACCCATACCTAAGTACCTGACCTAAGTGCGTTGGTCACGCTAATTGGCATGGGACGCGTCACCGTTGCACGCCCAATTTATCGCCGCCAACCGACCGGTTTTTGTATTGGCGTCACCTGAACTACGGCGACGCCCACAACGGCTGCTGGCTCTTATTTTAAAGATGCTTTTTCTTAAAACCTGTACAATATTATAAGTTGTATAATTTATAACCTTTATGTTATTTTTCAACGTGTAACCTAAGCACTCACGTTGGATCGACGGCTGTGCTCTGTTCTATAACTGTGTTCTCTTTTGAGTAACCAATAGACTATCTTTCTTCGACGAAGCGTTAACCTTCCTGGGTCACTGTCTAAGTGTCACCTATTATCCGCAAGCAACGCGACAGATTAATGTCATCGTTTCGAGTAACCTACCCTACTCACCGTAACGGCAACCACCCATCCAGTAAGCAGAATGGAGATAGTGATCTTTATTGTAATAACGATTTATTTTAATTTAAGCAGTACGCATCATAGTATATACCACTTGTACGTTACGGTACTATATCATTATAAATTGTATTAATAATTTTCTTGTCGTAGTAACGCACTATTTATATACTTAATAGTGTTATTCATGCTGACATCAAACCAGGCAGATTACCAAGAAAACTAAATTGTTTTTTGTCACAAAATGTGACAACGTGACCGGCAATACGAATGATATAATATGATGCATGCACTGAATTTTTTAGATAATCTGGATTTTTATAAATTTAATATTCGGTTTTTAACGATCAGTCATTAAGTTTAAAAATTAAATTTAAAATTATTCAAGTAATCCATATTACTGAAAATATATTTTTAGTTTTTAATAAAATGACAAAATAAATAAATAAAGTATTTATACTCAAAAATACTGTTTTGTAACGAAATAAATTATGTAAACACGTCAATGTTATTTTAAATAATGAGTGTCTTACGTTAAATGGATCACCTGACACCCCTTATAACCATTTATTAGGAAAATAATTTTATAAAAGAAATCAATAATAATGGAAATATTTAACCATTAATTGTCAATAATTTATCAAATAGTCATATTATGGTGCAAAAAAAAATACACATCATTGTGAAATCAATACATTCATCGCTCCACTCAGAATCTAAAACGGCATTACAATTTTAATATAAAAAAATTGGTTTCTCAAAAATGGAATTTTAGAAATGTATGGTTTATTAGCATTGTTTTTAACAGTTAACAATATTTAACCTTATATACTACAACCTTATATAGTTGCTACATGATAATTCCTGAAATAAAGTTTTTGTATCGATACCATGAAAAAAAAATTGATGATTTTAACAAATAATAGGATTACATATACTTTATTATAAACTTAATTAAAGTAGACTACTGCTAAAATGGTTTTCAAAACTTAAGACGTGTTCTCTGAGTATAAAGTTTCAAATTATCTTCAGCCTCGAGTGTATTGTTTTCAAAGGGCTAACAAAGACGAATCAAAACAAAAGACAAATAATTATAACAATATTATAAATTAAACTACATAGAATCATAAATCATGATACCATATAAATGAAAAATATTCATAAAATATCATACTGTAATATTATGATATTATGTGACGTTTAAATATTATTATCAGAATTTAATTCATACGTTTAGCGACTAAATGGCCATAAAAACAGTACAAGTTATGCAAACTACTTGAATGTTTTTTATGTCGAAAAGATCATACGAATAATAAGAAATAATGGCGAGGTGCTCGTTTTTTAAAAGATCTCTAATTTCATTTATTTTAACAGTGATATTTTCCAATAACTGGAATTTTTTGCAATGATGTAATGTTATACAGATCTTAAACTCAATAATATGACCTTTGCATTTCAAATAGTAGACACTTACATTATATTATTATAACCTCACATTTTTCATATCTTATTACCTACTGTTAAACTACATTTTATCTGAGCACTTTGTATTTTAGTTTGCTTAGATGTTTATAAAATAAGTTCTTTGAAAAATCCAGAATGGTAATTTTGCAATAAAAAAGTGAATCTAGTTGGTGCATAGGGAAGGTCAAAATTGAAAATTCCCAGTAGTTTCTAAAAACGCTGGTAATAAAAAAAAGCTGGGCTTAAAACCGGTAACCGGTTTGTAACAAAAACCGATAAAATACCGTAAATTTGAGAACCGAAAACCAATAACCGCTTTTAGTTTTGGAATGCTGGAAGTGGTTATTGGTTATCGGTAATCAAGGTAAATATCTAAATATTGACATTAAAGCGATTACCACATATTTCCAATCCCGGTATTATAACCAAAACCTATTCCCGACCAAAAAATTAACGGTTTTTTCCTACTTTTTTTAAAAAAGTATAAAAAAAATAAAGAAAAACTAGAATTTTTACATAAAATCAGTTTTCGACTAAATCGATTTTGGTTTTAGTTGAAGTTTATATTAACATTTCCTTTACACCATTGAAATTTTCCAAATATTTTGAGCTGTTTACGCATATTTTCAATTTCCATTTTTTAGTTTTTGTTCTTTAATTAATATTAATAAAACAGTATTATATTATAATGTCTAATAGGTAGTAAAATAAATTAACTTAATCACAACAATTTCATAAAATATACCTATTTTTAGTAATATTATAGGTATTCGCTCAGAATAATTTTTCGTTTACATTGATTTTTATATATATCATTAAATTCAAATTTAACACAAACATAACAGTGACACTCTAGACAGTAGACACCTAATTTACAGCAGAGGGTTACCCACATACCCGCTTTTTTTTAGATACAACAATATTTTTTTGACTAAGGAAATTATTATCCTTAACGTTCATAAAATATAACCTGTGCTTTGCAGTATGTTTACTGTATAGGCGATATAGTGCCAATGTTATAGTTATATTATATAGTATTGTTATAATATTACACGTGTCACGAGATTCACCAATAACCTAATATATTATACACGATATATTTTGTATATTGTCTGTTCGAGGACATTGTAAGGCCAAATAACATCGTCGCGCGAATAATATATAGTATAATATTGGTGTGCGTATAGCGTGTGTCGACGTTTGTGCACTATACATAGAGTGGCGCATGTGACATCTTCACTTCAGTCCGTCATGTGAACTATAATATAATAATAATATATAGATTATGATGATAATAATAATAATAATAATAATGACAATGTGTTCTATTCTAATGCACTTTACATGACTACTCGTATATCATGGTAATTATACACGTCTACGTTGTATATAATAATTAATAATATACCTACGGCAGCCGGAGGGTAATAATAATAAAATTAATATTTAAACAATATTATATTATGCTTATCATGAATAGTTATTTCGGGGTCTTTAAACTTAAATAATGACCATTTATATATCCGTTAAAACACACGGAATCTTTATCAGGTATTCAGGTGATACATCCAGGTGATAAACCTGAACAAATATGAGCTACTCGTTCGCTCTGAAAATGAAAAAAAAACACCTACAAAGAACTGTATTTGTCGTTGTAGTATTAAAATATTATTAAATAATATTATTTATTATACATATACAGCTCCAGGCTCATATATGTAGCTTTTAGGATACATACGAATACACGATACACCACATGACTAAATAAACATGCGTTCAGTCCAAAACGAGTTATCACTATCACTGCATTGGCGGTCGTTCATGCCCCATTCATGCGCATGAAAATATAGTGATAAGAGTAACGTGGATCCTATAATAATTAAATATTATGTACACTTCTAACCTGCAATGTTTACCCTTCATCGTGAAACACATATTATCTTAAACTTTTGTCGTGCAATATAACGCTAATTATTTAAAGTGCACATGGTTTTAACTTAACATTTTAATAAGAAATAGTAATAATAACAATGAATATTTTTCATTTGTATATCAAAGTAATTTTATGTGACACAACCCTTTTTGTACTGAGTCTTTTATTAACGCCTTCGCAATTCCAAATGCCACCGAAAAGTGATGTCATATCTCTGGTTTTCGTATTTGCATCGCCAGAAATACACTTTTACTTTAAATCCGTACAATATAATAACCGTTATGTTATTTTTCGATGTATAATAAAAACATCCACGTGTGTTCGACGGCAGCGTTTTATTCCATAACTGGGTTATTAAATAATAATTATTCATTTATTTATTTTTTTTTATTGATCTTTAAGCCCGGCGACTATGGTCATTAGCTGATTGTGGGGTTTTATGATTGTAGGTAGTAGGGTTTGTAATGGTAGGGTTTTTACACGTGTGTGATGAGTTTGGCAGAATTTTTGATTGGGCACCCGTAGGTATCTGGCATGCCCGGGTGGGGGATGGCGGCACTTGTTCTCCGGACACCGTGACTTGTCCGAAGAAAAATGCCGCCCGTGGCCAAGGAATCAAACTCGGGTCGGCCACTCCGTCCCGCTAAATAATTATTATCAGTAAAGAAGATCAGAATAATCAGCGGAGTGTTGTTTCTTTCTGTGAAACTGTGTGATTGTCAACTACAAGTAACGTGTAAATTAATTTCATAACGTTTATGATAAATATCATATTTTACAGTATAATAATAAAATATACCGGTTACAGGACTAATTTTTGGAAAGTCTATACATTGATATAAAATAATTATGCCATACAGAATCAATAACAACACGCATGCCTTAAAAAAATTCCTTAAACTTTAAAACAATAAAGCATCAAAATATGTAATTATTTTTTTCGCTAAAAAATTTTTAAATATTAATTCATTATTTTAGTTTATTGGATCAAAGTGTGCATTATCGTGGACAATCGTTATTCAAAAGATATTGGTTTTTCGGTCTTGTTGCGGTGATGAGCTTATAACGCTATAGTAATAACTTAGTAATAATATAGTAATAATAATAACAATAGTAATAATAATAATGATAACACGACATTCGAAGGTGGCGCCGATGACACTTGAATAATTGATTGCGCGAGACCGCCGGGCCAGATTGTGTCGGATTACCTGCACCTGGGTCGTGGCGTAAAAACTGAATTTTTTCATTTCGTTTTGTTTTTTTTTTTCCTAGCCGATGTACAGAGACACGCATGACACACGCGATTATCATACATCAACCGCTTTTTTAGTTTTTTTTTTCATTTCTGTATGAACTACTTATGATGACATCATTTGTCTAAGAATTATCAAACCTGAACATAATACGTTGTTTACTACAAATTGATTTGCAAATTTTCCTGATTTTTACAATTATTTTGAAAAATTTTATCATAATTTTAATTTTAAATGTTTATAAAAACAAATAATGCAACTGTATTTTTGATATTTTTCAATTTATTGTTATACTAAGAAAAATGTATAAGGAAAATTGCAAGGCTGGGCATTAATGAGTTAAAAAGTTAAAGTTAAGTTAAAAAGTTAACTTACTTTTAACTTTTTAACTTAACTAGTTACTTTTGCTTTTCACTTACTTAACTATTAACTTACTACATTTATTTTTTAATTAACGTGAAATTAACGAATTAATTTTTCATTTTAAGAAGTTAAGTTAATTTATTTTGTTTTTAAGTCCTTATATTTCACTATTTTGGCCTATTTCGTTTTCATGTCAAAAAATATTTAGGTACCGTGAATTGTTTAAAGTCAACAATTTATATCATTCAAATTTAGCTTATATGGAAATACTGTATAAACTATTAAGTATAAACACTATATGTATAGTAGTGGCATGGCGAAGTGAAGTATTTTATCGGGCAATTTATTTTTTGAATGACCTACCTGGTAAGGTACCACCCCTTGACTACTTAATATAATACTTATTGTTTAAGTTATTATTCTTATTAAATATCATCTTCAGATGAAGTTAATCTTGTGGGTATTACAATTTCTCACTAAATCCAGTACTCACTCAACCGGCACCCCTTTAAAACTATCGGGAAACTGTCCTTCAAAATGACGGTCAACACGCCACTGCTATATACCTAGTCTATAATTTAGTCTTAGTTTGGAAAAAAATTGAGTACACTAACGTTGTATAAACAAATTAACTTTTTTTAAACTTAATAAAAAGTTAGCGAAAAGTGTGTATTAACTATTTTAACTTAACTGAGTTAACCTATAGTTAAATAAACTTTTAACTTTAAACTTTTTATTATTGGTGCATATTAACTTAACTTAACTGAGTTTAAAAAAATCATTAACTTGCCCAGCCTTGGAAAATTGTAATATTATAATAAACGATATCATACAGCACATTGCGAGAAAAATAACAGAAGTCAGACATTTATCACATAATATTATTTAGTATTTATACATCGCATTATAAGTGTACTGGTAGTCAATAATGGTGTTCATATATTAATGTGGTTTAATGTGAAAAAAACTCAGTTGACAAGAGTCGAAAAATGTAAAACACCCTAACACGCCTCGAGTATGACAATATAATGCATTTTTAATACAAAAATTATATCCATTATGAAAGTTTTTAGGTGCAAAAGCAAGTTTTGTTCCATTACCTAAACAATTTTTTTTATTGTATTTATACCTACGATATAAAATTTTTTCAACGCTCCATACAAATGTTTCTGTCAAAACGTATCAATTATTCAATTGTTCTAATTTGATTTTGTTGAGCTTCAAACTTTACCACAGCATTTTGTCTGCTCGAGAAAACGTTATTATAATATTAAGTCCTAACAATCTCAGTGGCTAGGTTTTTACGTTTTGTAATGGAAAATTTACTTCATTCGTTTTTATATTGTTTAATAAGTTTAAGATAAAACAGATTTCAGTTAATTGAGGTGAGTTGCTTAATATTATATTTTATTAGGAACTATATCCACGTGCATGCGCCATAAAATATACGTAATACAGAATGAGGGTACCAGGTGTTTTTGAACGATATCTGTTATACAAGTATAGAACGATGGGAACTTGGTGACTTTTTACTCGTATTTTTTTCTTTTTTTTTGAATTTGAGGGGTTGTAAAGTATATTAACAATTCATTCTACTACCAAACAAATCCGCACTCCAGACGGTCCAGATTTATCCGATTCTTCTGTAAGAGCGAACGAACAAATATAACATAATATATACAATGTTTCGTGATTTTTTCTCTTTTATTACGCTTTTTTTGAAATATTAAACTGTATTTTTTATGGGTACATTTAAAAAACATTCAAATATAATCGAGCTGGGTTGAAATGTACTGATTGTTTTTGTTTTAGTATTACAAAATATAATAATATAATACACTTGTATTATAATAATATAGTAAGATGTGTATTTCTGTTAGAAAACTATTTTAGTTGATCAAAATGTTTCGTTATGTAAAAGTCAGGGAGAGGCATTGCGTGATTACAATTTAGGTATACTGTCTAGTCAAATGTTCTTTGTATTATTTCAGGAAATCACTATTTTATAGAAAATAGTGCCATAGTGGTCTCGTTAAGTACGCAGATCAGTACAAGCACTTTCTTTCGAATACAAATCAGCTTAACAAATGTTTTCAAATAAAAAAATAAATCTTTTTCAACAATGAAGTTTTACAGTCGACGGGTTATAGGCTGCATATAATGCTTGTTTTCCATTCGTATTTACGATGTTATTAGTAATTTCATAGACATTTTATGAAATATATACATAATATTTTTGCTACCTATGAAATATGTCAATCTTGTGAAAACCTTGCATGCTTTGTATGGGATATGCAATTTGTATTTTGTAAACGAAGACGTATGGTTAGTTCGTTAGAAACAGACGCGCGTCCCCAAAGTCAAGTTTATAAATAAATTGCACTTACTGCTTAAGTGAATTTTCGGCCTACCTATTTTATATTTTAAATAAAATACATAAATCGTTTACAAACTGTAACTTAGTTACACGGATACAATCTATATTAATAAAAAGCAATGCGTGTGTGTGTGTGTGTGTGTGTGTAGACAATCTACTGCCAAGTCTATCACACTAATAGTTCTGAAATATTGTACATAGCCCCATAGGTAATCTTATGGCCAAGTATGTGCACCTTTAACCCAAATTTTTAAATTTTGCATTTTAAAAAGGTCCCAAACAAGGATTTGTTGGATCACGAAAAACAAGAATACTTTTTTCCTTGTATAATATGGTTGCCACTGGTTACAGAAAATATAATATCATTTTACACCTGTATATTATGTCTGTTCGAAACCATCACCCAAATGAATAAATGGAAAATTTGTGTCAAAAATATGTATAGTTTACATTTAACAGAGATGAGACAGGGTAAATCCACTGTCTTTATTTAATTTGTCACGGGCAACGCCAAATAGAATCAACTATAATTAATAAGTAATTAGGTATATAAATTATATAAAATAAAAGGCCTAAAACGGATGACCCTTACGCATATCCACAGTTGTCGACCGATTTTCATAAAATGATTGTCAATAAATACAGGAAGATCTGTAACGTCCTGGATAATTTTGGAATTTATCAAACGGAATCAAACGAGGTTTTTTTAAAATTTAAAGTGCTCAGTATGGAACAGGTTATAATAAGCGTAATTTTATTTTTATAACTAGACTGAATATTGAGCGATAAAATAGAAATAAATCATAGGTGCTATCTGTCCAGTAAAATACAATATTTAAAAAGATGATAATCATTTTTACCCTGGAGTAGTCGGATAATACAGACAGATAAATATTGTCAATATTGTAGTAGTTTAAATTTTTTCAGTAAATTTTTAAATAAAAGTTACGAAGTACACTAACACCAAGATACAACAGTATAGTGCCATATGTTCATTGTTTTCGCAGACTACGCCGAAAATGATCAAATGTTAATAATATATAAATGTATTATTTTAATTTGTCATATCTCCGTATATTTTAAATCTATTATCATAAAGTTTAACAATTCAAAAGTTATATTCGTTAAAATGTCGATATTATCATAAACATAAAAAAAAATACATTTTTAAAGAAGGAATGTGGGGGTGAGCATCCATGCTTGGTGAATCATCTTATATATTATTACCTAGTAAAACGTAAAAATTGTATATACACAGCATTGGAATAAACATCAAGCAACCAAGTCATGGATATTTTAGGTCTTCGGAGAACTCAAGGTTGATGGGACTTTTGATGGAGATAAATAAAAACTAAAAATCTTCTCCTCAAAAATAATTTGAAAGTATTGACGTTGACATTAGAAATATTGTAACTTTTTTTTTTGATTTTAAACGATCATCAAATATCTACAACATATTTGTATCCTGTAGTTTCACATTCGTTGCAACATTATATTAACGCATATTATAATAATATGTGTAATATCGATACCCAAAAGTATAAATTAGTTATAATAACTAATATACTAATACTATGACAAAAAATAATAAATTTGAGACACCACTACACTGAACGGGCCAAAAAGTCACATTCGCCTGCTGTCCAGCCCGTCGCACATACCAAAGCAAACCATTCAATACTAGTTTACATACATTATAACATATTTTGTATGTAAGAATTCACTAGCTATGTGGCCTGCCCTTAAATCGAACCACGATATTACGAGAACGGAATACATATTTTATATTATTCGCTTTTGCGAAAGGATTACGTATTCGGCGTGTTTTCTCGAGCGATCATAAAATTGCATTTAGACAACGAATACATAATATCGTGATCAGATGTCTGTATATACGAGAGAAGTCGTGCAATGAGACAGGCGTTATACGCGTATGTTTACATTCCGTATAATACGTTGTCAACATAAGGTCTATTCTGCATAAATAGTAAATGTCGTATGTATCATAACAAAATCAGTGTTGTACAATATCTAGATAAAAATATTTATCATTTTATCTAATATAGATAAAATAAATACATAGTATCTTTTTAACTTACCTAGATAATATATAAAAGTGTCATCTGATTATCTCTAGATAATAATTTTATTGATTATTAATTTCATTTGATTTTTTCCGTTTTTCTGTAACTTTTAGGTAATACTTATTTGAAATATAAAACAATGCTCCATATTATGTCACAATTGTCATTTAGTACATACGGCATCATCCAAACCGCGTAATTATTTTGAATGTTATTAATATGACGTTTATAACCAAAAAAAAATAAATTGTCACTTTTTTTGTATACCTATTTAACTATCTGCATTGATTATTAGGTTTTTTTGCAATAAATACATTTTTTTCTAAAAAATTCATTATTTCATTAAAGAATAACATTAAGTGTACAGATATTTCTAGAAAATTTAAAATGTCCAATATATTAATATGTGTTAAACGTTTTTCTTTTTTTTTTATCCAAATTTATTATTTTAATCTATATTGTGTTTGTATATCAAGTAATAAATTATATAAAGTAAAAAAAATATACATTATAATTTAATTTGTAAAATCTTAATAAACCTAAAAAATGTGTAATACTATAAATATCTGTTTTTCATCGAGATAAAAAAAGGGTTAACTTACCTATTATCAAGAAACATTTTTTATTCAATCATCTGACAATATATACGATACTATTTGTAGTTTGTAAACCCCTGGGAAAGTACCAGATTCCAGAGAACTTTTTTTATAAATAATTTTTAAAATAAAAATTAAATGGTGAAAAATTGTAGATAAAGTTATTTTTTGCGTGGTATATTTAAACCATAAAAAAAAATCGAGAAATTAATTTGGGGAATTATGACCCAGCCAGGCACGGAGGTAAATAGGTGAAGAATTAGATGAAATATTATCGGTTTTATGTGATAACACCTTTTTATATTGTCATGGTATGTATACTTATCATTTGATAATCGAATATATATATAAACGAGCTACTTCAGCAGCAATATATTATAATGTGAACACCACTGTATATATATACATTATATATATATAATATAATATATATATTGATGCAGTGGCTTTGATCTATAAATTATTAAACTTGAATTAGTGAGGATGATTCAATAATATAAGCTTTTGATGTGGTTTCCATAAAAACTAAAATGAAACAATAATAATAATATTGTTATGTTTCGTACATTTTGAAGTCGATTTTGAGAAAAGGCGAGTGATATGTGTGTATTAAAATATTTTTATTTCGATAATGAGTTCTAACGGCTGATGTATTGTGACTATATGGCTTTCAATTTCAATATATTTGATCTAGATGCAATGCGATTTCCTATCGTCGTGACTCGTGATCGCTAAACCTAATTTTCATTTCGGGAGTTATATTGCACTATGAACAAAACGTTTCATTAAGTAGATGAAGCAGCTATAGTGTAGCATGATGGGCGCAGAGTGACCACCGTATTCCACTCCACGAACAAGTGTCTAAATAATCACTCGGTCGAGCGCCACTTGAATGATGAACACTCAAGTCAGTTGTTGTCATCATTCGATATGATTTCATCTCATCTGTTCATATTCCACATCGATTGTAATATACAATTTAAAATCAGTAAAATTAGTCCAGCAATGTCTGATGGAAACATAATTTATCAGAAACTATTTCAACTATTAAGATTCAAAATTCACATTGGTGTTAACGAAAAGCATAAAAATGTTTAAATAAATTAAATGAACAAAAAAAATCGTATATGATTTCGATAAGCAGCCGTCATTGAATAAAATATATATAAGGACCACTACAATAGGATTATAATAATATATTAAATACATATATATTTTCCTCAGACATATCAGTAATATACACATGTAATGTAATTCCCGACTACCACGATTGTATATCATCAATATGTAGAGCGCGATTTAGGTGTTCTTCATTTTTTATGGCGACGTGTCAGTCCCGCTATTGAAGCCTCACGCATACTCAAACGGCGAGCGCAGTGGTTGATGGCGGAAAAAAGGTAGTTTCAGTTAACGATAAACACGCTTGTAACAATAATTCGCATTTTCACCACGCACATGTTATAACGATCGTTTGAGACCATCTGGTTAGGTTTGACGAGCGCAACGGAACGAAAAAAATACAACTTTAACTCAAAAATTATATATGTATGAAATAAAACCGTTTTTGGCAAGTTCGACGACCGCACTAGCGGACGCTCAATGTGTGGAAATGTGGAATTTTGAAAATGTGTTGTTTTTATTTATGTATAGTTTTGCAATTTTAATTTCGACGACCGTACGATTCCAACCTAGGTTAATTGTATGCATTCCAGCTATAATTGCTTTATCATACCATGAAGTGGGAAGCTATTCGTCCTCCTCCCACTCCACGGGAAAAACATATTTTTCAAATTGAACCAGTGTTCGTGAAAATTCCAATTATGATAGTCGCACAGTACTATATAACTATATAATATAATCATACATAGGTAAGCAAAATATTTGGAAAAGAAAAATGTAACAATTCTCTTGGGTTGAGTTGAGAAAACGCATATACATTCTTTACAATGTACGACGTCGTTCTACGCCCAGTTATATGCTATAAGCGGAGTTAACCTGCAGAATACACGCTTTTACTGTGTAATATTAAATTTTTATTGTGCACCGAACTGATACACATGATGCGTGTGGTGTAACTCCACGGAAGAGGAAAGTAGCGACGACAATTTTTGCGAAAAAATTGCTGAAGCGCTTTTAGTTATGTCCAATAGTGCCTATCTAAACTTTACGACGTTTGAACGTTTCATATAAAATAAAGTAACATTTTAAAGGATATCATAAAACTTAACCATCGCCAAGTGTGCATTATTGTTTTACTAGTAGGTAGGTATTATTATTGTATTGTATTATAACGAAAAGATTTAACAATTCTGCTCGTGTCGGACAAAAGCTAGTTTTTCTGTATGTACAATGATAATTATTAATTATTAACGATATTATAATCTTAAGGTATAAAGTTATCATAATGATCAATGGCCATAATGTAGTTTTAAGTTATCACATTTGAGAATACTATGATACAGTAGGTTTTTTCATTATAAATGAAAAGTGTTTATAACATAATATAATATTATGTATTAGGTATATTATGAATATATAATATATATATGTAATATATACTTTTATGCTTAACCTATATATTTTACTTCAATAGGTATCACACAATTTATTAGGTACCAATAATATTAATTTTTAGAATTTCGTCATAATATTATTATACTACCTACTCGCATACTGTTTTCCCGATCACCAATAACACAAAGAAACTGAGAAACACTGTTGAAACATTATTTTATTATTTGTATGCTTAATTTTAAATATTATTTAATTGACTTTAAATGATTGAACTAATTACATTCCATTGTTTTAATATATTAAGATTAAAATTAGATTTGATTTTGTAAATGCTGTAATTCTATACAGTTGATTTTATTTATTTATTTAGCAACAATATAATGGAAGGTGGTATTAGTGGGTACTGAAAGTCACTTTTGATATAATATATTATGGAATATGACAGATAACTAATAAAAAAATACACATATATATGAGAGTAGAAATATTACATGATTATTTGTTTGAAGCCATATAATGAAAAAAAAAAATTGTATAGTCGTAAAAACAAAATATTCCAAGCCCATGAGATCGTATTTCACTATACGCTCTGATTATAGTAGGTATATCTACAAATAGAGCACAAGCATGCAGATAAAGTATAATATACAGCTGGAACTGCAAACATAAAAATATATAGTACTTACATACAATTGTACAAAATATTATTAAATAGAGAATTCGATAAAATAAATATTGTCATATGCATTTGTTTGTGAATTTGTAAAATGTCATGAATTTCAATTTGATCATTTTGTCTTCCACGGCCGTGCAAACAAAAAACCAAGAATAATAGGATTTAATTTTATTCTTAAAAACTTATTCGATAAACATTATAAAAACATTAAATACCTATTATTTTATCCTTCACTGTGGGTTGTTTATATTTTATAATCCTATTGTCCATCGATGTTCGAGTCTTCCAAGAATTTCGGTCTATTTACTGTTATGCCTGTACGTGTTTTGAATGTAATTTGAGCAAACATACACTAGAAAACGCTGTACAGATATTCAGGAAGAAAAGTTTCTCTCACGTACATAGCGCCATAACAGACGAGAGCAGTAACACAATAAATACAATTATTATTTTATTAAAAAATAAAATATTAAAACCAACGAATAGTATCAATTTAACAGCCGCAATTATGATTGCGATGATTGTGGACATGGGTGGCACAAAAAAAAATTCAAAGAACACACGCGATCAAGAGATCACAATGGTATATAACATTATACTATACTAAAAAATTAAGTAGTGCAGGTATGATAGTATATTATTCATTTTTTAAATATTACCTGTCCTATCTTGAAGAAAAAAATCTGAGCGGAACGATGAATGTATTGGTTTTACAATAATAAGTGATTTTTTTTTTAAATTTTAAATTTTAAATTTAATTTTATTTATGTGTCTGTCACCACTATTTGGAGCAGTATCCCATTTTCTTCAACAGTATATTGTTCGATGGGAAAGTGAATCTAGTTATTGCATTCGGGATGTCAAAATTAAAAACTCCCAATTGTTTTTAAAAGCGCCGGGAAAAAGAACATAAAAATTAAGGAAAAATTAAGGGAATTTTTACGCAAAATCGATTTTGATTTTTGATGTAACTCTGAAATAAATGAAATAATATAGATACCTGCATGAAATGTTTACTGGTTGTTTATATTAGCATTTTCTATACACGATAAAATTTTAGTTTTAATAATGTTTTGAACTGTTGACGGACATTTTCAGTTTCAAATTTTTTTAGTTTTTTTCTATGAATGTTAATAAAAATTTTTTGGTGGATAAAAATGCTTGGGAATTTAATACAAGACTCCTGATATACTGTTACAATAGCAGTTAAAAAAAAAAATTTTAAAAAATAAATGTTAAAATTTTTTTATAAACATTTAAATTTCAAATGTTGACGAAATTAATCAAATTGAAAATTTACAAATAATTCATGGTAGTTAAAAATGTATAAAATGTTCAACTTTTATTGCTGAGGATTGAAAAATTTAAAATAGGGTTCCACGTAAATAGGTTACAATGTATAAATTATTTAATTCACAATAATATCATCAAATATAGGTACCTACTTAGTATTATCATAGGCTGACTGACCGTCTTCGCTCAGAATCGTTTTTCTTATCCATTACAGTGACCCACTTGTAACCTTCTATACAGCAGAGTGACACCTACTTGCCCAACTTTTTTACATTGTTTTTAATTTTAACCATCAACGTTTAAAATTATTGTTGTATTTTTGTTATTTAAAAAATAAATTAGATGTTTTTACCATTCTCTGTGAAGTAGTGATTTGTTATTTATATTCTCTTTTACTCATGCGCCGTGTCCTTAGTAAATTTACTACTAATATATTATCATCATATTATTATATTATATTGAGTTCCTAGAGTTTAATTATAACAGGAACATTGTTCTACGTATGGTACCTGTATATTTGTATATGATAACGGATTACAGGTTTCAGAGGCAATCAATTCGACGATAATCATAGATAATATTATAAACGTATGGTAGATTCTATCAAATTAATAACTTAGTTATTTCCGATATTATTTAATATTTATATTCTAAACACTAAGCGGATCAAAAAAATTATTCATTACAAAAGGGTTTGATCACTAAATTACATATCCACATATTGTATAAGACAATTTGCAGACCTACAAAAATATAGTAGTCAAGTTTACCCTCCCCCCTTTCTACCCATTCGTCACAAAATCGATATTTCCCGAAAAATTGTCGAACGACAATATGATTGTCACATAGGTATCATCTACACTTTAAACCTATTATAGTGTGTATTTTCGTTGGAGTTGGATACCTGAGAAACGTCAAACAAACAATAATGGAAAAATTCAACGAAAAATCAGCCCAGTCGCAGTACGATGTATGATGAATCTATATCGGTGGGTGGTGGCACTACAGCTGCTCACGCACGAATTGTTATTGTTGTACTTTGAGAAGCGGAGGAGTTCATGTACAATAATATTATGTGTTTAACATGTTAATTCGTATTCAGATATTGTGTATATATATACGGCGAAGGGGGAAAAAAACGAGATTATATTATATGCCTAGCCGTACCATAAACGAAAGTTTTAAAAAATTATTTATCCGACGGCAGAGTGTAGTACGCAACTTACAAATCTTTCTCCTCCTCTTCCATCACCATTTCGACCACAAAACTACACGTCTTGCGACCGCCGATGTTCTTACGCTATTGTTGTCGTATTCAAAAGGCGCAGGATTATGTTTTTATTGATGTCTGCAATTTATATATTTTGTGGCCGCGTCTCGGCCCCCATGGCCCGAAATAAAAGCCTCATCTTTATAATATTCGATATAACGAGTCGCGTTGGTCGGCAATAACGTCCCATCTCGCCTATGTTGTACGAACATAATCCAGCGATTCGTCAACCGACAACCGACTGCATCGAGAAGATCACGTTTCCGGAATATCGTATTTCAGTGTTTTTTTTTTTTATATATACGCCAAATCGAATGATATTATGAAAATATTATTTAATTAACCTTAATAAATTTCACAACAATCGATAAACGGTAATACAAATTGTAAATATAATAATTATTCTACATTACTAAGACGTTTCGTTATACTTAATTCAGAGTCTTAATACTATTACAATAGCCTATAGGTATTAGGTATAAATGTATAAGTTAAAATTCAGTTTTGGAAAACAAAACGTGATTTTACGGGCTTACAAATGATTTAATATAAGTTTTTATTATATGATACGTGTGAATCAATGCGTGTCCTTTGGTAACTCTTATATAATGTAATACTAATAAATTGAATTTGTTTTGTTTTTTAAGTTCTTCAAAAGTTTGTTTTTAAATAATAATAGTTCGCCAAAAACAATAAGTGTATAAATTATAGTGATTTAAGCCATACATGAAGTTTGGGTATTGTCCGTCGTATACAATAATATTATTATAGTAGAACAAAGCTAAAAAAAAATTAAGACTATAATTTATATACTAGTTGTAAATTCCGGCATCGCCACAGATAAACAAAATGTATGTATTTATTTAGAACAAAAATAATGAAAAACTTTCTGTTGTGTCTGTGTGAAGTTGAAATATCAAACAATGAAATATTTTATCAGTGAAATAATGAACAGTTTTTATAGTAGTAAAAATATGTACAATACTAGTTACTTGTTCATAAAATAAATAATAATATGTTTTCGTGAGTTGGATATGTCATTGTATTCAATGAAAGGTTATTCAAAATAAAATTATTCATTTATAATTAATTTAATTAGCTATAACATAAAATGAATTATAAAACATTAACGACTAATATAATATTAATTTTTATGTACGCATAGGTAAGGTAAAAATGTCAAAATAATAATTATGAGGGAAAGTAAATTTCTGATAAGAATATACGAGTAAAACTGCACAGAGAAAAATAAAGAATTCTCTCGTGAAAGCTTGAAATAAATTTAAAACTCATTAATTCAGTCATTATTTCGGTAACGATCCAGATCAAATTACTCAGTTTTATAGGCGCACAAATAATGGATGCAAATATGAGTACACACTCGTCGAAATCATTGTTAGAATCAATATTAATTTCTGATTTGAAAATAACCTGATATATAACGTAATAAAAAAGTTAAGATAAAGAATATTCTGATTTATCGATTTTAAACATAGCTTAAAAAGTTTTAAATCATATTACCACCGACGTGCAAATTGTGTAGGTACACTCAAAAGTTTAGTCGTGAATTAAATACAAGTTAATAATATAAATACATTTATTTTTATTAGCGTTAATGTGATCGTTAATTTGTAAAGTGGTTAATAGAAAGACGTGCACGTATTTAACACACCATTCTACGGTTGTATATGTTGGGAACAAGTTATCTTTCACACCTTTGAAACATAATTTTGTTCGATAGACTTTCCATTTCATCTCTACACACCACACAAGTTACGCCGATGTTTCTCGTTTCGAGAGGATTGCATGATATAATTTGTTTATATTATTTTAAGCTTTTCAATTACTGAATATGAATAAATATTATTATAAAAATACAGTAAATGATCGGAATGATTTGACGGAACAAATTCAAAATATGATAAAAGTTTTGCAGAAATTATATGTGTATTTTAGTGCACGTAGGCGAATCGCATTGATGGCTAATTTGTTCGAGTGATATGATAAGAGCTGGCGGTTAACGGCGAGACGTGTACTTGGTGAAATAATAAAATAAATCTCGGTCGAGGTAACCATTGAAACTATATTGGAAGCCTCTACAAAATATAATAAATTATTCTTATAAATGTGTATTAATTTTTAGTTTTAACAACTCAAATAGTCAATGAGAGAAACAACCCGGTCATGATATAATGATATAAATTGGGTGTTTTTTTTAAACTTTTTTCAGAGTCGTATCCCAAAAAAATGTTTTTTCTCATAACTCAAAATCTGGCTATGGGTTATATATACCCGATTAAGCTATGTACACACACACAGATAATATGCAATCTTCTAAGTCGTATGTGTGCGTGCAATCAACCGTCAAACGCCGGCTCAATTAGGACCACCGCTGGTTAAAATTCCCAGCTTTATGCTCGAATAATGCGACGGCGGCGAAAATGGCACACAAATAAAGTTTCTATAGACAGAGACTTTTGGTGGACTAGTTAGACTTTTTTCGATGGACTGCGAAAAATGTGGGACATTAGTTATAATATGCATAAGTATATTTTTATTTATACACATAATGTTAGAAACTGATTTTTCTGTTCATTCAAGTTTATGATTATTTATTTAGTCTATTATTTTTTTAAATATTTTTGACAGTCAGTTATAACTTAAAAATAATACGTTAAGTACAATATATTTTAAGTGGATACACATAATATAGAATTATATTAACATTTTGGAAACACAAATTTTGACCGACAAAATAAGCACTAGGAACTTATATTATTGTATATTATTACACATTCTGTACACAGTTTACATGCGCATTATATAACATTTTATAATGCATTATTAGACACTAGACTACTATATACAATTATAGACCTACCGTAATATTGTTATTATAATTTATATCAGAAGTGGCATTAGCATCGTTTGCTGGCCTGCAATCAATCGATGTCAGGGTATTTTTAGAATATTATAATAATATACCTACACCTATGTATACGTAACAATCACCGTCACCGGACTTGTTGTTTTCTCGTTCAAAAGAACTTTTATAATTATTATATAATGATGTTTTGTTTTCACGCGCTGCACTGAAAAATACATAAAAATAGACCGGCCCAGATGTCGGTAGAGTTGTATGTATATCTAGAAAACATAGATTAAAAAGCAAAAAAAGACTACCTAGTTATTATTACAACCCAATGTGAACTTTGGGCAAACATTTTAAAGACAAAACGTTAACTTCTGTATTCATCATTTTAAAATGAAAAAAATCGTTATTTATAGATATTTTAAATTAACATTTTATTTAATAACAAAATAAAAAAAAAAAATGGAATGAAAATAATTATTGTTGTATAAATCTAAAAGAAAAAACACTAGAAACTTGTTCAGATTGTTTATTTATTGATCACTACATTTATGTTAATGTTTAATAAAATAAAAATTTAAAATATCCAGACTGATAAACCATCTCCGCTCAGGATCGTTTTTCTTACGCAATGATTTTATGTCATTGAATTCAAGTTTAATACAATCCATTATACATTGACCCACTTGTAACCTACTGTACAGCAGAGCGACAACCACTTACCCGCTTTTTTTTTACAACTACAGTTAAAATATTTAACTGACCAAGTGTATTTTTAAATTGTTACCCTAATTTAAAATACCTATCGTTAAACATTAATATATTTGTTGGATATGGAGGCAGCATAATTTACACAATATATCCAAACGTTGAATATGTTTGTTGACTAATTTGTATTGGTCTTTAGGGCCCGTTCAGACCAAAGAAAAATTTGATTCGTATATTAAGAAACTCAACACACAGAAATACAGAATAGATTCACTTTGTCAAACGTCTATAATAGTAAGGAGATAAGACTAAAACTGATAACGACATGTTTGCAAATTATTTTTTGCTTCCAAAACTAAAGACCAATGTCATAAATATAAACGTCAATTGCCATTAAAAAGAAAAAATATGGGGGGGGGGGGGGTGAGCATGCTTGGTAAATCAGATTGTATACTCCAGTATTTACGAGTAATTATTTCGTAATTATTTTGCACGGTTTTATTTACTTGCAAAATTTGAATTAAAATGTATTCGGTACATAGTAACCGTTTGAAAGCGCTACATTTCCGCAACATTGCAGCAGTGACGATCGAGGTGGAGAAAGATGTTTCGTCGGATTTGGTGGACCGAACCACAGCGACGGTATTCCGAAAGATGGTCGCGACCTGTGTCCGGGACTTGGCACTTGCCGCCCGTGAGCGAGACTTTCGGAAATATACGGCTGTTGAAATTGTGGACCCAGCGGGCGTCGGGAAAAAGGTACGACGTAGACGCCAGGCATACGTCGCGCCTTTGCCGATTTCAGGAACCACCGTAGATTCGCCTCGATCCGTCTTGATCCGAGCTGAATATTACGGTTCTATGGCCGCCAAGCGTTTAAAAGCGCTGTATTACCGCAACGTCGCAGCAGCGGCAATCGAGGCAGAGACAAATGTTTCATCGGATTTGCCGAATATTGCGGTGATGTTCGTGGGAAACGAAGAGGATGTGCCTTCCTGTTCGACCGAGTCTGAAATCCTGCTTCACCAACTGGACGTGGACGTGCCACCGCAGTCACTTGTGCGGAGACAACTGGAAAAAAGGTAGAACGGCAACGACGCCGACTAATTTGGTGCCGCGCGAAAAAAAATTTTCGCGCGTTTGTTGTGCTGTAGTACACCAGCTACTACAGATTGAATATTTATTGTAAATTGTTGTATACATGTTATATATGTCATATATATGCAATATGTTCGTATATTAAAATGTAAATTGTGATTCTTATAAAAATGTGATAACCTATATACCTATTATGTTAATGTATTGTTAATAATGAAAAATGTAAATTGTTAATTTCTTTAAATATCATATTAACCATGTATTATGCTCATGTATCATTCCTTCGCAAAATTCCATTAATCACCAATCATATATCATGTTTAAATGTTGAATAATTCAACATTGGTTTTTATTCTATGTATATCGTATTATTAATATTGTAAATGCGTAAATTGTAAATTTGTATAAAAATTAGATTACCTATGTATTATGTTCACCCATGTATTGTACCTACACGAAATTGCTTTGATTACAAATAATAAATGTTTATAAAGAATAATTCAATATCGTTTTCTATTTTATATACTATTAATAACGAACATCAAAATACAATTGAAAAAAAGGTGGGCAAGTGACACCCAGTCTCTGTAAGTGATGTGTTAATCTGCAGTCCTAAAGACAATACTACTAAGAATATTTTATGATATTACTGCTGTTAAAATAATTTATTTTACTATTAGACAATAGTACACTATACCTATATAATACGGAAAATAGATTACAAAATAGATTTCCAAAAAAATTGCATTTGAAAATTTCATTGTGTGTATACAGCAAAATAATATATACATTAATAGTTTCAAGTGGGTACCCACACTAAAATTTTTAAACTATAACAATTTAACTAAAATCATTATTTTTCATTCAAAATTTCATTATGAGATCATTAAATTTATAATATGTTTTGTTATTTTACAGTACTTATAATTTACTGTCCTTCATTTACAATTTCTTCCGAGATATTGAGACGATGTTGTCTCATTCTTTCGATTTCATCCAAAGCATCAACGTTACAGAATGTCTTTCACGTTATTTTTGAAGCGTCCAATTCTTCGATACGAAGTTCATCGAGGCTACGAACTCTGCTAATGATGACGTACGCTTGACCTTGTACGAATAGTTGCCGTCCCAAGTAAACGACAG
Organism: Acyrthosiphon pisum; assembly: GCF_005508785.2. NCBI lineage: Eukaryota > Metazoa > Arthropoda > Insecta > Hemiptera > Aphididae > Acyrthosiphon > Acyrthosiphon pisum. Next base: position 38,418,139 of record NC_042494.1, on the reverse strand, counting down.
CATAATCGACTGTGGTGCCTTGCATTTTACGGGCTGTTGAAGCCCATGATAATATTAAAGGCAGCATACGGCGCTCGGCAGTTCCGTAACTGAATTTTGCTGGAAATTTTATTGATTTTGGCTTGATCAGGTGGACCCCATCCATGCCAAAATCCACCATTACGTCCGGTATGCCCTGCTTGTAAATCTAACCTCTGCGGAAGCCACCAGCCCATTTCAGTTCCGTTACAATACCTATTGCTCCATTGACCAAGCCTTTTTGTACATCGATGTTAGATCGCACCATCGCTTTTGATCCTCCGGTCTTGTTGATGTCATCCTATATGACGGTGTCGATTGAATTTTTTAGCGGCCTAATAGCATCGACCAAAGAATCTTGAGCTCGAATGGTTAAATTAGGACAGTCTAACTACTAAGTATTAGTACTTACTTATAAAGTCTACAGAGGAAACGGGGTTTTACGGTGACGTCGTGGGGACAATCCGTTGCTACACGGGGATCTGCTGCTTGAGCAGTACAGTCTTAGCTGTACCACTGCAGAATCCATGTAGGGGGGATGTCGGGGACTTCGGGGCATTTGTTAGACTTCAAATTCAGTTTTAGCGACCCCGAAAACCCCCGAGAAACCCGCCTTGACCCAGAGAAACCCTTCGTACCTGTACTTCCTCGGAGATGACTTTGCACACCCGTCATCGCCGGCCTGGAGGTCCGGGTCCCAAAATGACAACGGATTATTGTATTGTCATCCAAGACCAAGGTCTATACCAATTTTCAGAATTTTTCACTGTCCAAAAGTGCCTCAAATCAAGCGCGCAAGATTTGATTACAGACAGACAAACAGACGTGAAAGCGAACTTAAGAAAAGTGTGTAAAAAAGAATTTAACCTATATGTAAAAAATGTTTAAACTTTGAATAATTATAAAATATAATAAAATGTTTAGATTACGTCGTATTATACATATGTTACACATATTACATTATACATATGTTTATTTTATGATTGTTATTAGATATTCAATTAATAGACATTTAAGATTTTTGTAAAATAGGTGCTATATTTTTTGACATAAATAAACGTATACAACAAATACACATATAATTAGGAATCGACCAGGAAAAATATTTCATGAAACTCAAAGTAAAGCATAAATAAGTATGTGTGTCCTAACCGATAATGTAAAATTTCACTCAATATTGTATACAATTCTATATATTATATTTAGCATGCTAGTGAAAACCCCATTGAAATGCGCTGAAGCATAATATGTGTATTGAAAATGTGAAAACATCGACAATATTGAATTTTTAACAAAAAATTGGTAGTTAATTGTTAAATTCAACTAATTTAAGTGTAGTTATAAAAAAAAATAATAGTTGAATAAGTTAATATGCATATTATTATAACTTACTAGTTATAGGCAATGCATTATTCCGAATAGTACCGACGTTTTACGATAGTACGCCATATACAGAATAGGTACCTACTACGAGTCTAAAACATTAAAGTATTCTTATAATATATTAACCAGATTCATTTTTAATGCGAACTTTTATTTATTATCCTACTACATCGCTTAAAAAAAAAGGATATCATTCATTTTATTATTCATGATGTTTTTGGTACCTACCTAACAAAAATATGAACAATTTAAACGCTGGTTATTTTAACTGTATTTATTAGCAGATAATAAGTATTACGTTTCGGGAAGTGTTTAAAAAAAAATTGCATACACCACATATTATTTAACTAATAAAAAAATATTCTACGATGTCTACCACTCAAGTTAATATCTAACTAAATATAGGTATGTAATATTTAATGCTTTAATATTTTTTTTTTTATTATTGCATTTAAAGGAATTACTGTTCCTACTGGAAAATAAACTATAGTTCAACGACATAAAATAAATGATTCTACTGCACTTTCTGCTATAGAAACGAAAATAGATTACATTGTTAACAAAACAATGTTTGATTGAATCAAGCTTGATCTTTTCATATAGACATACAGTATTCAAAACATAATACAAATACATGAAACCGTAAACCAGTTGGAAAAAATTTTATCTAGATAATTTTTCGAATAATTAAACTAGTACAAAATATGTATTATAGAATGATTATAATTCTTATAGTATGTCTCAATGTATGTATAATGTACCTTAGTAGTAACTATTTATCAATATTAAAGACGTTATTATTGTACCTGGTAAATAGTACAGTTTCAGTTTCAGTTTTTATTTTTTTTTTATTTTGCTTTAAGATTTTGATGATTGAGATCATTAAAGCCTACAGGTTGTTTTAGTTTTATTTACTACTATTTATGATTTTTATAATTGTTACGAAATATTTTCATTAAAATATATTATTCATATAATTATACTATTAAAATATGGTTAAAAAAATATATATTTATAATTCTTTACTTGCTTCGATACATCTATACTTGTTTTATTCATAATATTTTTACATTTTTCCGAATAAAATAAGATTTACATTCGTGTAACTTAAAATACAATGCAAACTATTGTTTATAATATGTGTCTGTTTTAAATTACCAACCGTATGTTTACCCAAATAAAATAAACGAAAATTATTTGGATAACTATATGTTTGAAATTTACTCAAATAATTTTTTATTCGAATAATCGTAGGTGAAAATTATTTGAATACATTTTTACTCAAATAATAATAATGTTTGAAAATTATTCGAATACATTTTTATTCGAATTATTACGAAAAAATCATCTGAATAATAACTTATTCGAATGAAATGTTATCTAAATAAAATTTCATTCGATCAACACCCTACTCTGTGGTGAACGTAACCGAAATTATTATTTTAAAGTTATTTTTGTATGGATAAAATCGCGTATAACGGTAGAACACATTAAATAATTTTCTCATTAGTTTATAATTTAAAATCTAAGGTTAGACCATTCAAATACAATTAACGTAGGCGTATTATGTGCCTGAAATTCAAATGATGGAGGAGATTTTAATAATAGTATAAAAATAATAATAATAATAATCTCAAAACAACTCTATCAATTATAAAATAAATAATTTAGGTTTGTATTTATAGTAAGAGGATGTCAGCGCACTATTTTTTTTTATCTCACTGACCCATACTCAACATTGACAAAACGCATTTGCGCAGAATCATTTTTTCTATGGTTTTTAGTAATCTTAGAGTAAAATCACCCATTACAAAAAAGATAGAAAATAATAATTTTAAGGGAATGACATATTGATTTGTCCAAATATTTCTTTCCAAATCTTTTTGTAATGGTTTATTACTGATTTTACTCTAAGACTACTTAAAAACATAGAAAAAGTGATTCTGCGTAAATGCGTTTTGTCTACGTGGGGATAGATTTTGGTGGGCTGGTAATAGTTCAGGGAAATTATATAGCACACTCAGCACCTCAACTATAAATACGTTCATAATTTATGATAGCAATTAATTTGGACAAGTTCTTTATGAGAAACACAATATATTCCTCACTAAATACCTGCCTATTAATTTGTTTTTCACAACATCATCGATCTACATTACATTAAAATATAATAACCTATTAGTCGTTGCAGATAATAATTACTCCGGAACGTTAAAATTAAGTACAGTCACTGCAGTTTTCTCTTAGCTAATAATTATTTATATTTATAGTCCACACGTTCCATACGCAATTTAATATGATTTTTTCCAAAAGAAACCACTCGACAGTATGAAAGTTTACAAAACGAATGACTACGCTTTTATTGCGTCCATTTTGTGTTATTGGATACGACCTAAATCGGATGGTACTCACGTAGATATTAAATTCACTAGTTATTTGAGAAGTAAAAAAAAAACAATTACAATTATTACAGACATAACACCTGTTAATATATTATTATGGTGTTTTTTTTCTAAATTACATTTAATTAATATAATTATCTGAAGCAGATTATCTTTCTAGAAATCTTAATATAGGAATATTGAATATAACACTATATAAAAAATTAGATACAAAAACAAACTGTTCACTATATTTTTAAATACTCAATTCTAAACAAATAATTTTTAAATTAAAAAAAAAATACCAAAATAATAATGAATGCCTTACGAATTAACGATCACCAATAAAACATACATAATAGTATTATAAACTACAAATAGGAACAAATTATGCTGTAAACAGTATAAAGATAATTTAATTAATAAAGACTTAGTTGATAATTAATTAATTAGTTAAAAAAAGTTAAAACGTATCATATTCAGTTTTATTTTTTAGTGTTCGGATACAATTATTACTTAAAAGTTTTTTTTTACTTGTCTTCCGTTTTCTGTTTCACACGATATACGAGGGTTGAAACAACTAAAAACCAGAGCGTAGCGTGGGGTGAATTTTTGCTCCACCATATATTAGTCAAGCATTTTCATCACGCATTTCTCGCGGGAAACAATATATATTTACATTTTACTATAACGACTCGCGTAGTGACTCGTCGCTGAGTTTTCAAACTAATATAACGGCACGTGTTGGACTTTTTGGTCTGTGGTGAATACGGACTGCAGTGAGATCGAGTAAAATTTTTTTTCAAAAAAACGCCAAAAGATCGGTCTTTAGCGATGACTGAAAAAAACGTTTATATTGTTTGTTATAAACAGTTTGCTATAAAGATATAATAATCATATAAAATAAAGTAAACTCTAAGGAACATCACTACCTATTATTATGTTTGTATTCTTTTGCATGGTTTCTGTGTTATTAATTATTTTGTTGCGTATTTGTCATTTGTACAATTTTCACTTTGATGCACTGGGAAATTGTAGACCATACAAAAGAATCGACAACATTATTTACCACTAAATACCTATTAGCATAATGGTACCTAAAATTATTTTTTGAAAATTTTTCTTATATTTATAAAATCGTTTCTTTATTTTTACTGTAAATAATTATTCATGTAATAATAACGTACGTGCCGAAATTAATATATTTTAGTTTGAGTGTACCTTTTCGACAAATAAGTGACAAAACACATTAGATACTAGATACTATTGAGGTCAAATAGAAAAAGTAATGTGGCAAAACATCGACGATAAAATATAATTATCTCCCACGTATCTACTTCCAGGTTCTACTACTATCAGAGTACCTCAGCGTTAGGGTTTATAAAACAAAAACTGTTCGGTTTTCCATCCAAATTCACATAATAATATTGTAACGCTGCAATGATATTATGTAAATAATATTATAAAACATATTATACTATAAAAATTAATAAAGTTCATCCCGGGCTGAGTCATAACCATTAACTGCACGCGCCCCGCCAAGTACCTATAGTATAATATGTTTAGTGTATACCTAGTTATACTCAACGAGCGTGAAAATATACCGATTATTCTATTTCGTAATCTTTTCATTCCAGCGTGGTTTCGCTTTATACGAATCACACACTCCGGTATCCGGGCTCAAAAATTAAATTATATTATGATAATATTTGCGTATACCTAATATTTATTGACAGTTTATTATAATAATATTACGCATAAAATTGTGTATACCTACTTTTAAACAGTAGATTCAATAGATCATGGGCTTTTATTTGATAAGATTCAAATTTTTAAAATAAAATATTATATTATATCCTAATTATTAGTCTAGAATTACCGAAATTTCTAGACGTTTGAATAACTACAATAATGGACTCTATCACATTATCAAAGTAATTTGAGTTTGGTTACAATACAAGAGATAAAATTAATTTCAAAACTCATCATTGTAATTAATAAACGCACGATTAAACGCAATTTTTCTTTCAATAGACTTTTTATACGCCAACCTACTATTAAAGTAATCCATACATACTAAATTGGCCAAGATATGAAACGTTAGTTAAATCAAAAAAAAATGTAAATTTATTTTAATAAAATATAATTAATATATATTTCAAAATATGTCGAGAAAAAAAAATACAAAATTCCAATAGACAAATAATCGGGACGCACTAATATCTCGCAAATTCTGATCTAAATTTTGTAACCACTAATATACACACTATTGCTAAAAACTTTATTCGCCTCTCATACGATTCATCGTTCATTATTTGTAATATTTGTAATAGCTAGTCTAAAATTGATAATTGTTCTCCTTGACAAATGCTTGCACATACTCTTTAACCAACGATCCTCTCACACAATTTTATCACTGAATATCGAACGTTATAATATTAACAATATGATAATGTACGTTGCCTAAACACAGATAGTAAAATCTATTGCCAGAGTGATCGAAAAATTAGGTATTTATATTGTATGAAACCATACAAATACAATCAGAAATCGGCGGCATTCGAAGATTAACCCGTGAGAAATGAAAAAAATTAAAAATTAAAAAAAGTTATTAGCATTACTTATAATATTTCATTCTCAGTTATCTAAAATTGTATCGTGTTGTCAGAAAAATGTACGATACATATGAATAATTTCGACTTCCACTATTTTTTTTTTTTTGTAGTTATAATAAAATGTATAATATTATTATTGATGTTTATGTTACAAGCTATTCACAGTATTATTATTAATAAATTACAAAAAAAAACTGTTAATATGTAGCTGAAATACCTATCCATTGCGCCGTGTTACAATAATTTTGAATTAATAGACTTGTTAGAACGTAGATAAGTAGACTTAGTATAAGCAAACCTAACCCAACCACACCTATGTTATATTGAAGAATTTATGTATAAAATATACATTGTAATGAATTTAAGCAAAGACGATTGAAATTAATAAATTCAGAGTATACAAAAAAAAAATTTTCAACTAGATACTATAAAAACAGAAACTCTTAAGGCAGTTCTTATAATGTCCGGTTAAGTGTCTTTTAAGAGTTTAAGACTAACCAGCAGAATTCTATCAGTAAAACAAAAGAAATTCTGCCGGTTAGCGTTATCAGACACTGTCTTAACTGGACATTGATAAGAACGATCCTAAATGTGTGACGTATAACAAAAATCTTAACGCATAGAAATTGTGATATTTTTTTTTAGATTAATTAACAAAAAGTTATTTAAATACAAAATAATCTAATATGATGATGATTTTTTAACAATACGTATGTTAAACATATTATAGTTTACTTTGTTTAGTAAATGGCTAATATAACGATCTGACTTTGATCCATAATGCACTCATGTCAAACTACAGTAGCAGATATGTATTATTTATTATAAATTATAGTATTAATGTGCTAAATTAGCGATGTTTTATTTTAATGAGTAAACACCGTATAACTGAATTAACTGTGAGAAGGTTTCGCGGGGAAAATAATTGTAAGCACGGAATAACCGCAGGCAGGCGGTATGCACAGGTATGACTGCGACTTAAACTTGCTACCGGTTCGATCTCGCAGTAAAAACTAGAAAATATGTTGTCCATCCTACTATAATATTGATGCTGTACGAAATATTGACTTTTCTTGTGCGTTGTAAGATGCGATTTTCAAGGTCACCGTCATTTTTTATTGTATCTCGATGCGCATAATAATAATAATAAATAAATAATACACTATACTCCGTATAGTGGGAGTGGGAGATGCTCGCGCACGCATTAGTAAATATAATGACAAATCGAGCGGTTGTTTTTTTTTGACGGCTTGCGCGTATAGGTGCGTTTTTCTCGATATAATGGCAACAGTGGCGGTCGGGCGATGACGACGATGATAATAACAACAATGATAATTTATCATATATTCGTCGGAAAGAAATCGTTTAGCGTCTCGGGGAGAATAATAATAAAAAAAATATATATATCCTCATACAGGTTAAGACGGCGGTATGCGCGACGTACGACGGGCCGGAAAGACGGCAAGCACGCAAGAATCACGAAGAAAAGCGCTTTAACGTGAGGCCCGCGGCCGGGTAAGCGCCGCGTTTTGTCGCCATCATTTTTCAACATTTTAAACGTTGTCTTTAGAATATAATATGTGCGCGCGCGTGTACGGTATAATACACCCGAGTTTTACCGGGTTTTTATTCGGAATAATATTTATACGGAACGGCCCAGCGATGATAAATCGTGATCGTACGTCATATTATTTCACACTGCACGCACGATGAAAACGAGCTTTTACTTGTTGTTGTTGTCGTCTCCGCCGTCTTCGTTTTAGTTTAGTTTTGTTTTGTTTTTTTTTTTCATTTTTACGAGACGTCTTAGCCCCGCTGCGTGTCGTGAGCCGTAAAAAGACCCCCTCCTCCAGATGACACTTTTTCTCCGAGTGTATACTGCAGGTACACAATATTCTATTTGCCACCGAAAATACTAAACTATCGCTTGACGTGGATATATTGTTATGTGAAATTCAACGCGTTAACAAAACACGCCTGCAATATCGGTTTTCGTATACGTCAATTTCTTATATATTATATAATATATATATATATATATATATATTATATATAGTATATAATAATATACAGGATGATTTATCAAGCATACCTGACCCTAGATTTGTAATTTTCCTATAATAAGTAACATATTATAATAACATATAAGATATAACTATATAAGTACATATTATAACAAAAACGTCTATTTATGTAAGTTACAGCATCATTTGTAAATTTATAATTATTATTTATAGGTACACCTATATAATAAAATTTATAGACATATTACATAAACTTTCCCATTGGTTCGAGGTTACAAATACTTACAATTATTTGTAATTACTTCTAATTATTAGACCACACTAACTTTAGCAAATATTGTTAGAGGAGAAAAGTGAGCTAGCGGAAAGCACCAGCTATTAAACGTTAATTTTATATAGTAATTACTATATACTGACGATTACCACAGCGGATCTACGACATGAACGGCTTCTACGGTCTACGTCAACAGGTTGATACCACGGGGTCAGATATATTATTACATTTTGTATTACATTACATTAATACAAAAATACATTATTATGATGAATAAATTACATTATGACATTATTTAATGATTATCACAGAATATAATTATACATTATGAAATTATTTTGGTGCAAAAACAAAGTTAGAAGGTCAATACGGAAGACAAAAAACAAAAAACAAAACAGGTGGCGAAGAGCCGTCGGTGATACAGACGTACAGTGCATGAAATACGTGGGAGTTATATAACGGTAGGAGGGGAGGGGACGTTTAAAAACGTTTTTAACTCTATAATCTGCATTATTGATCTACCATGTCAATTGAGCCACAACAGCAGAACAACTATCTGCCGAAATTCTTAGTCTGGTGCCAAAAAGAATGATGTGGTCTCTGAAGCAGCTCTGGAGCAACGCCATCCAAATTTGCACACACGGGGATATTTGACGTAGATAAACACAACCTGCCCTCTAGCGAAATCTCGGAATCATGGTGTTCCGACGATTCCGGTCTTCGTATATCACTGGTTACCTGCATACACTTTAGATTTGGTTTTGATTGAAACCCAATCTCTGTTGCTTTGGCTGAGGAACGTGTAGCTATCACGGCTATGTTTGGCATAGATACATATCTTTTGTGGACCCGTAAACTTTTCAAACGCCAGCTTTCAGCCAAAGGTTTCGGTGTATTGTTTCGTAAGTCGTTGAAAACCAGCTGCATTATTTCATTCTCGGACAGGATATTGATATCGGACATAATAATTTATCTGATAATATACAGGCAGAATAATTAACGGAAATGCGTTTTAACTGGTTGACCGCAGAATTGAAAAAATACTACTGAACGCCAGAAATGAATATTGACAAGTGGTAACTATGTGACACAGATACGAATTGTAGATTTTCCAAACATTCATGTACATGGTAACGAGATTTTTATTGTTTGTCTAAATCTGAAAGTATGTAGATTATTATATTATGGGTACGATAATTATTTGTTAAATTGTTTTTTTTAGTTATATTTATTAAGAATACAAAACTAAAAGTTTTTTATTGTTTAAATAAAACCTATGATTTGTAAATTTGGGAAATAATATTATAGATACGTATGACTCAAGAAAATTAGAATATACAAATCTAAATATTTGGAGTTGTGGACAGAGGTGCCGTCATCTCCCACCCACTAAAAATCTATCTATCTCCCACTAAAAAATCTGCCAAACTGAGTAATCGTATTCAAACTTAAATGTAAGTATACCCTTCCACATAGTTATAACCCCCCCCCCCCACTAATGGCCAAAGTTGACGCGGATTAAATAATAATAATAATAAAAAAAAATTATATTATATAATATAATAATATAATATTAATATGTACTTATCTGCATTTTGTGTAAGCATAAAGTGTTGCCCTAGTCTGCGTTCATCGTTCAACATGCTCAGACGTCGCTTTCGTCTGTCCGTTATCTTTTGTCATACTTCATGAGTTTAACTTGATATTGTTATCAGAACATGTCTCGAAATACCTCGAAACGCAACTTATCGTCATCGTCATCATCCTCGTCTACCAAATCTTGCGTCAACCGAAGTAAAGTATTCATCACACCAAATCGCTATGCCTCTTTCTCCGAAGACAACGCTTTCGATCAGGAGGTTTTTAGCC